>NW_012100654.1:504060-551138 GCF_000951045.1 Mandrillus leucophaeus | reverse complement strand
TATGTTAACTTTGTATTCTTCAACTTTTAAATTCATCTGGAAGTTCTGGTAGTTATTTCTGGCAGATTTCTTAGGATTTTCTATGTACACAATCATGTCATCAGCAAATAAGGACATTTAGGTCTCCCTTTCAAATTTGTGTGCTTTTTATTTATATTTCCTGCACTACTTAACTGACTAGGACCTCCATTACAATGTTAAATAAAAATGGTAAAGTCAGCATCCTTGTCTGTGCTCAGTCATCTTAGTATAATGTTAGTTGTACTTTTTCTGTAGATGTCATTTACTTGTTTGAGGATGTTCTATTCCTAGTTAGCTTAGAATTTATATCATAAATGCAAACTTGAGGATAAGTGATAAACATAATAAAAAGAACAAAAAAAACCCCGTCTTCTACATCTATTGAGATGACTATATTGCTTTCTTTCATTTCTCATATTATTTCATTGCATTCCTGGGATATAAACTTGGTCATGATGTATTATCCATTGTATAATTTGTTGGATTGAAGACAGAATTTTTAAGAATATTGGAGTTGACTTTCATATGTTGTACCGGTCTATAGCTATTTTCTCTCAAAATCTTTGTCAGTTTTTGGGTACCAGTGTTCTGCTGGATGCAAGAGTTGGGAAGTGTTCCTTCCTTCTATTTGTGTAGAATTGGCTTCTTTTTCCCCTTAAATGTTTGAAAAAATTTGACAGCAAAGCCATTTAGTCTTGTCTTTTTCAATGCAGAAAGGTTTTAATGATAAATTTTATTTCTTTAATGAATACAGCAATATTCAAATTTTCTATTTCTTCTTGAGTCAGTTTCTCCAGGTGTTTGTCCATTTTCCATAAGTTTGTTTTTTTTTTTTAATTTAGTGGGATAGAGTTGTTTAAAATATGTTGCTATTATTTTGTTAATTTCTGTAGATTTTTCATTAAAAAATAAAGAGTATTTTAGGACAGTTTATATTTACAAAAAATGGAGAAAATAATACTGAGTTCCTACACACCCCCTCACCCCACCTAGTTTCCCTTATTAGTATGGTACACGTTACAATTAATGAACCATGTTACATTATTAACTAAAGTCAATAGTTTACTCAGATTAGACAAAAACATTAGTTATTTTCTGTTCCCGGGTCTCATCTAGGACATTACATTATATTTGCCTGGCATGTCTCCTTAGGCTTCTCTTGACTATGGTAGTTTTTTAGACCTTCCTTATTTTTCATGACCTTAACAGCTTTCAAGAGTACTGGTGAGGTATTTTGTACAATACCTTACTTTTGAATACCTTAACAGCAACTTGTCTGATTTTTTCTTTTTTTTTTTTGAAGGAGTCTCACTCTGTCACCCAGGCTGGAGTGCAGTGGCACAATCTCGGCTCACTACAAGCTCTGCCTCCAGGGTTCACATCATTCTCCTGCCTCAGCCTTCCAAGGAGCTGGGACTACAGGTGCCCACCACCCAGGTCCGGCTAATTTTTGTATTTTTCGTAGAGATGGGGTTTCACCGTCTTAGCCAGGATGGTCTCCATCTCCTGACCTCGTGATCCACCCGCTTCAGCCCCCCAAAGTGCTGGGATTACAGGTATGAGCCACTGCACTCGGCCGCTTGTCTGATGTTTTAATTAGCTTAAATTGCAAATATTTATCCTCTCACAGTTTCTAAGGATCAGGAATTTGGAGTAACCAACTGAATGGTTCTGGTTCAAAGCCTCTCGAGAGGTTACTGTCAAGCTGCTGGCCCAGGGATGGCTTGACTGGAGTAGCATTCACTTCCAAGCTCGTTCACAGAGACATTGGCAGACCTCAGTTTCTTGCTGACTGTTGGAGACTTCAGTTCTTCACCATATGGGCCTCTCCATAGGATTCCTGAGTGTCATCAAAACATGACAGCTGCCTTCTCCCAAAACAAGTGACCTGAGAGAGTGAATGAGGGTGACCAAAACTTTAGCTGCAATCTCTTCATGACCTAATCTTGGCAGGGACATACCATCACTCCTGCCATATGCTACTGGCCACACAGACCAGCCCTGGTGTAACAAAGCGGGGACTATACAAAGGTGTGATTTCCCATTGGTGGACATCCAATTTAGAGGCCAACCTGGAGGCCCCCTTGCACAGTGAAAGTCTGCAAGAGCAGCAATTTGTCCACCTTCTTCCTGTCTGCCTGCCTACTGCTTGTACTGTTGAGTGTCTGCAAGAGCTTTCCTTAATGGGACCCTATTTATCACAGAAGCCAAGATTTTCCATCCAATGTGCTATATTAACAACTTAATAAATGTTGCTCAATTCTTTAAGTCTGTGAGACAGGCAATACTGTCCATACTTAATAAACGAAGAATAGGAAAAGTTAAGCAATCTATCACACATCTAGTAAGTCATGAGACCAGGCATTCCCAAGTTTATCATTCTTCAAGGCTCTCTTCCTACAGCTCTCTTCCTACAGGTCTCTTCTTCTTGTGAAGCGGCTCCTGGTTCTACTAACTCTCCAGCTTGTTCTCACTAACCCCTCACTTCCCTCACACCAGCTCCTCCCTCTACCTTCCATCATGCTACATGGAGTTTAAGGTCTTTGGGTTCCTAGTTAGTTCCACAGCTGAAATCCTCTTGCCCATGCCTATATGACACTAGCCTTTTGAAATTTCTTAAGCCTAGCCTTTATGGCCTAGCACAAGGCAAACTCCATAAATATTCCATGCGTGCTTGAAATGAGTATGCTTTCATATTGGGTGCAATCTTTGAGTTGAACTTGTTAATTCTGCTACTCAAAAATAAATCTTTACTGATTTTTTTGTGTGTTTGACCTAATAATTTACTGAAGTATGTTAAAATCTCCACTATAATGGACGGTATCAATTATTCCTTGCAGATCTATACACATCCGTATGTTATTAGATGCATACTAGTTTTATCTTCCAGGTAAAATTAGTCTCTCACCAATATATAGGTACCATATTTACCCCAGGAGAGGAAAAAAGAGGGAGAAGAGAAAGAGAGAGAGAGGAAAATAAAAGGGTGAGAGGAAGCCAAGACAGATAGATTTATATGTAAGCATCCTCCCCTCCTTGCAAAAGAAAGATTATTAGCCATTCCAATAGTCTGTAACCTGGACAGTGGTTACAAATGCTTAAGATAGATTGCTTCTTTCCACTCACATCAGTGAGAAGACAGGCTTCTCTGCTGCCTCTCTCTGTGAGGCAGTCTGTTTCCCACTCAACTTTCCACTGGGGTGCAGCCCATTGGGCTTCCAGCTTTACACAAAGATTTCCTATTAGAAACTCCACCCATGCAAACCTGGGATTTCATTTTTTTTGCCCCATGCTCAGTGCAAAGCAGGAGTTGAAGGCTTCCAGGGTTCTTGGTTTTGCTTCATTTGGGATTCTGGAAAAGCTGGCTCTGTGTGTGTGTGGCACTCAGCAATACAGTAACAAAATTATTAAAAATATATTTTATCAAGTATTTAAATCAAGTCTGTTGAAAGCATTAATCACACCCTCTCCATATTGCTTCTAATCTTTAAAATCCTTTTGTCTCCTGCAATTCAGCTCAAATATGGCTACTTTCATTAAACTCTGTTCAATCACCCTACCCCTGCCCCACAGCCAACAGAAATTAGTAACATCTCCCTCTGCCTCCTGCTGCACTGTTTCTGCCACAGGGATAGCAATGACCCCAACATACTTTACACCTTTTAGATACATTTGTATTTTTTTCTCCCAAAGAAAAAAGCCACTCTATAACTAGGTCCTATGTCAGTTTTCTTTGGGTTTCCAGTCCCACTACCCTGCTGCTCCATTCCCTGCCTCCAGAAAGGGTAGCAAAATGCCTGTCTACAAACAGTGTTCCTAATTGTTGGCTTAACATTTGTCTTTTAAGATAAATGGCTAGAAATTCTGACCCCAGCCTATCCAATCTTAAGCTAAACAGCTAGTGTGGCTCATGAGAGCAAGTGGCTTAAAAGAGCCTTGCATTGGCTACTGTGTGGCATACTCAAGAAAACAGAGGTTTTCCAAAAGGACCTTGGATGGGCCTCTGTCTTCAAGGACCTCTGGAATGCTGACATGTCTGTAAATTCTCATGCAATCACTTAATATTACCTGTATTCATTTATGGAACTTGACCATCATTAAATAGACTATGACAGAATTATTTCACAGTTAAATTAGTTAGATTTCACATAATACAGTATTAAGAACTTTTGGAAATATTACTATTAAGATCAACATGAAAAAGCAATTCAAGTACTTTTATATTACATGAGATATTTTGTTCAGCGTAGAGATATTAATTAGGGGAGAATAGCTTCAAGGTTATCACCAGCAAGTAATACGTGTGAGTGTGAAGCACGAGTCAGCATTTTAACAGTAGGCTAAATGTGCCTCAAAAAAGAAAAGAGATGACTAACCTTACATAGTGTGTACAGCTTCCTGCTAATGCACATGGTCCTCTGCAGACAGCTATCCAAATGCAGCCCACAGACACTGTTCACCAGCGAGCATGTGTGAATTCTAGGCCCACACACTAGAAAACCACCACTTTATAGAGTTTCATAACTGAAAATATATTTTCATAGAAACAACAAAGCAAAGGGGATGAAAACAATGGCGACCAGAAAAGCTAACTTAGATGAATGGTGCCATTCAAAGGTCTTTCCGAGGGAAGCTCAGTCCTGGCTTGCGAGAGTCGGCCTTGGCTCACCTCACAACGGGGCTCCAAGCTAAGGCGTCAAGGAAGCAGTCCCACTGCTTCTCGCAGTCAGCGAGACTACAGGACAGATGCCCACTGCTGTGCTGTCTCCTCGTCTACTTTCTCATCTCAGTGTTGTAAGGCAGCCCTGCACTGGTCCCTGAGTAACAGAGCAGCTGTCATGAGCACAGGTTCATGTTATCTGAGAGTGTTCTTATCTTTGAGAGAAATGAGAATATGACAAGGAAAACTAAACAGCAGCAGGCCTAGCCTCAGCAGCCTTTCTGAGTGATGTCTAGTCCCGACGACTTTGTGATTTCCAAAGTCGTGAACACCTGTTCAAGAGAAAGAAAACAAATACATATTTAGATGTTAGCACTGCTTTAAGAAAACACATTCTGAATATTACATTTATGCTATTCTTTAAAATATACAAATCTGGCCGGGCATGGTGGCTCATGCCTGTAACCCCAGTACTTTGGGAGGCTGAGGCGGGTGGATCACTTGAGGTCAGAAGTTCGAGACCAGCCTGGCCAACATGGTGAAACCCCATCTCTACTAAAAATAGAAAAATTAGTCAGGCATGGTGGTGTACACTTGTAGTGTAGTCCCAGCTACTCAGGAGGCTGAGGTGGGAGAATCACTTGAACCTGGGAGGTGGAGGTTGCAGTGAGTCAAGATCATGCCACTGCACTCCAGCTTGGGTGACAGAGTGAGACCCTGTCTGAAAAAAAATAAAATTAAATTATATTAAAAATAAAATATACAAATCAGCTACTAATATGACATCTAATAAGTGCTTTATAATAGTTTTTCAAACTACATCAACTGAAGCCAATTTTTAAAACCTCCTGTTTCCTACCTCCCCACATGTGGGGTGAATTCCAATGGTGTCATCAAGTAGCTGTTTTGTGAGCCCACATTTCATTGCAGCTGCAAATCCTTGGGTAACCTCACCGGCGTTTGGTCCAAGAATATGAAATCCTATCACCCGATCCTTTAATACAGAAACAAAACAAAGAGAATCCCTGTAGGTTAATGGTCTGAATACGGATCCATTCACTGCAAGTTCACAGTTAAAATATACAGTATCTACTACAGAAAAAGAACTTCAATGTCAAAGTGAGCAGAGAACATTACCATGAAACTAAGCCACTGTAAGAGTCTGTTAAATGAGCCAGTAAATGCACATCCAGAGTTAATTTGCACTCAAATTTACTAGAACAAACAATTTACCCACTGCATGAAGGACTGCATTAATATGATGTAAATTTCCAAATTATGCTGAGACAAAGCGCAACAACAACATAACAAATCTGAATTAAAGTCCAACACTGGAATAACTCTGGGGCAGCAGGTTTTACTGGAAATAAGAGGTTGTTGGCCCAGGAAGCAAGATGCCCTGTTCCCAACATCAAGTGGAGACAAAGGAGAGGCTGGTGCAGGGCTGCCACCCAGGACTGTGTGCTGAGAGGTATGGGGTGCAGGCAAAGAGCTGACCCACTGAGATGGGAAACAAGATGTGCAGTCATTTTCCACAGTAATGGTGCATTCTAGGCTGTCCATTTGTCAATGTTCCTTCATAGCATTATCCTTCACTGTGATCTTCAACAGTAAAAGCATACAAGAGATGAAGAGAAAGACTATAAAAGGGCAATGGAGGCCAGGGCCAGGAGAAATCCTTGCCTACTGAGTTTCTGAAAAAAGCAACAGCTCAGAATAGTCATACACATCTGCATCTGCTAGCGGGCACTCCAGAGGGGAGGCAGGCAGAAGCTGCCTGGGCTGGGGCTTCAGAGTGAGTTCCCAGGGCCCACGGAAGACTACTGCATTGGAACCTGAGGTGGTTGGTGGGTTGCTCAGCAAACAGAAAAGCGGGGTGGCTCACAGCAAAGTAAGGACACTTGGTGAGAATCTCCACTGATAACTGTAAATGAAGGTCATGAGTGAGGGAAGTCTCATTTACAATTTTGACCTTAGAGCTGGAATCAAGTATTGCCATTTCATAAGTTCAAGGGTTCTGCTCAAGAAATAGGCATGTGGCCAGGGTAAAGGAAAGGGACACAATCCCCATGGTTAAAGAGCAAGGCCAAGAGTGTGGCCTGGGGACCTGGGCGGGAGCCAGAGGGGTGGCGTGGGACACAGCAGAGGGGCTCAGAGATGGGAAACGGGGCTGACAGCCACAGAGGTGCAGCCCACACCCTCATGAGGAGGTCAGAACTAGCATGACGGCTGCAAGTCCCACCTTCAGCAGCGGCTCTCCCATCAAACCCCAACCGTCTCACTTTCGGAGAGTAACAATGTGTAGTCTCTCCCTGCTCCCTTTGGAAAGGCCGCCCACAACTGCCAAAAATTGACCTCAGATAACTCTGTCCCAAAGAATCAGGATGTAGCCCAGCATATAAGCATCCATCCTTAGGAGCACAGCTGCGAACTTGCCCAACCTGGAGCATTTCAGGGCCATTATGATCACCATCCCTGTCACTGCCCTGTAGCCATGTGCAACTACCAAGAGACTAAGCCCTAGAGCTCTGGATGACTTCATCATTCAGGCAAAAGAGCACATGCTAATGGGCTACTAGCCTGGGACACCCTGTTTTCTGTTATACTGAAAATAAGATAAATACAGAGATGTGAGAATTAAACAAGATAATGACTGCTGTTCAGTAAACTTTTATGTAAATGTCACTTGTTGCAGTTCATATTTATCTATTTGTATGTTTCCTCTCCCCAGATAGATGATAAACTCTTCAAGAGAAGAACCAAGTCTTAACACTGCTTTCTACGTTCAGAATTCTTTATAAAGCAAATTATAAATAAACTGTGCTTTAAACTACGCTACTGAGGAAGGCTATTAACCATTTTGATGCTCGCCACTGGTAACTGGGAGGAGGAAGGCCTCCAATAACGGGCTGCTGCTTTAGTGAAAGCATCAGGAATTAGCTCAGTAAGTCAAGTTTCACTTTGTGTGAACATCTCCATCTAAAGACTTTTGACATACATTCAGTCTGTTTATAAAATGCACACATACAACTTACTATTTGATGACCAACATTTTCACAGATCTTCTAGTTCTAAACTATCAAGTTTAAACTATCAGGCTATCAAGATGGCCCTGGGAAAAGGCAGCTTTCAGTGATGTATTTTGAGTGGACACTGGTAGGGCTCAATCGCAAACTGTCACTGCTCAGCCTCTGTGACATGTTAACTAAATGACAACAAGGAGGTGCTCTGCATTGTCCTGAAAGCTACCTTAGAAAGATTATAAACATGGAGCAGTCCGAGCTGCTCAGAAGGCTGAAGCAGGAGGATCACTTGAGGTCAGGAGTTGGAGACCAGCCTGGGCAACATGGCAAGATTCCGTCTCCAAAAAAAAAAAAGAAAAAAAATTATAGAAATCCAAATACTAGAAATAAAAACTACGTTTAAATATCACAGCATTTTGGCTTCTAGTGGTATTACATACATGGTCTAATTTATTGCAGATTATCTTTGCGTAACAAGTGTTGTTTTCTCTGCCAGCTACTGTCCATTCAAGAGGCCAGAACAAAGTATGATATATCTGGAAGATAAAAGACAGAAAAAGGGCAGAATTAATGTATATGGAAACCATTATTTGATAGGCTCTTTAATTCTATAAAGGCAATAATCTCCATAGCAGCTTTCAGAAATTTAAAGTTCAGTGACCCCAACTTTATGTATCTGTTAGGAGCCCCAGGGTCAAGGCTCCTGAAATGCTAGCTGCATACGTGTGTTGGCTGTTGTTTTACTTGCTTGGCTGTAAGTCCAAGCAAAAATCCACAGACAAAATTTAGTTTTCAAACATGTATAGAGTACCAGCAACCCAAGGCAGAGCACCAGGCACAGGTTCTCGTGTGGGCTGCAGAGTTGAAGACTGAAATCCTGACATCAAAGCTGACCCTGATAATAGGGCTCATGTTCCAGCAAACTTAAGGAGGAGCAGAAGAAATAAAACAGTTCCAGTCATTTAGAGCTCCAGAACATAGCGATGGGAGAGCGGGAATCATGTCTCTCACATTTCTGTCCCCAGGCCCTCACGCCAGTGCCTCTATGCCTCTTCAATCTGGCTCAGTCTTCTAAGAACCAGAATAAAATGCCATGTGCCCTCTCTCCAGCTTGGGGTTGCTGTGGTCTCCCAGTGTTGTACCTCTGAATCACTCCATACACAAACGGGCAGTTAATGCTGGGTGACAGAATTGGAAATGTAGTATGAACAATAATCCACAATGGATGGATTTAAATTTTAAAATACCACCCAGAAATAATCATTTTGAGTGTTAGGGAAAAGCATCAATTGCTGGTGCATGTAGAGTTAAAACAAAATTTTTATTAAGGAGGTATCACAATATACAGTTACTTGTAGCCAAAAAAAAAAAATTGATTTAACTTGTTTTTAACAGAAGAGAAATAAACTCTTCTACTCATTTTTTTGTTTGTTTGTTTTGAGACAGGGTCTCACTTTGTCACCCAAGCTGGAGTACAGTGGTGAGATCTCGGCTCACTGCAGCCTTGACTGCCAAGGTTCGAGCAATCCTCCTGCCTTAGTCCCTAAGTAGCTGGGACTACAGGTGCGCGTCTCCACACCTGGATAATTTTTGTATTTTTTGTAGAGATGGGGTGTTGCCATGTTGCCCAGGCTTGTCTCAAACTCCTGAGCTCAAGTGACCCACCTGCCTCAGCCTCCCAAAATGCAAGGATTACAGGTGTGAGTCACCACCTCCCACCACTTCTACCTATTTTAATACAAACTTTTTAATCTCTGCAGCTACTAAAAACAGAAATGTTTCTTTATCTTAGAATATACTTTCCTAAAAACACACCTCTAAGATTAAAAAGAGATGGTACAAACTCTTACCAGGTTTTGTTATTGTTGTTATTGTTGTTTTTTGTGAGACAGAGTCTCACTCTTTCGCCCAGGCTGGAGTGCAATGGCACGAACTTGGCTCACTGCAAGCTCCGCCTCCTGATTTCTCTTACCAGGTTTTAAACATGATTTTTAAAAAGTAAGCTACTATTTCTGATGTGTTCTATCACTTCTGCTATGAAGCAAGGAGGTGAACACTCACACTTCCCCCCATTTCCTTTCATTCTTTCACTGGTTTTGTCAAATGTGGTTTTTCCTTCTAGCACTTTGAAGATTTTACTGTATTTAAATTTCTTACCCTTCTGGTTCAAAGTGGATGTGAAATGTGGATCCAACTTCCAACTTTGTATTTTTCCTTAATAGCTACCCACTTATTCCGGCACCCTTTAATGGATGGCCTGTGTTTTTACTATGGATTTAAAATATGACCTTATCACATACTAATTCTTACGAGCATTTGATTCCATTTCTGGGTTTCACATTCTGTTCTACTGATCTTGCTGTCCATCTGTGTGCCACTGCTGCACAACTGTAAGCACTGCAGCCATGTGGTAAAGTTTCATATTTAATTAGGGCTCCCCTCATTATTCTTGAAGTCTTTTTATCAACTTATGCACAATTACAGACATAATTTTCAAAGCTCTGCTGTGGAAAACAGTGATCTCTGATCCCACCTATTTCAATGAACCTAGAGGCCGCCATGTTCAACCTCTTTTATTTAATCATTTGGGTATCTACCTCTATGTTTCTAAATAACATGCTTATATTGCTACTGCCTGACTTGCCTATTTTAGGCTTTATTTATTGATTTGGCTCTATGCAAGAGCAAGATGAGCTCTCTTCCCTGGCCCCTAGCACTCACTCTAGCTCCTTCCTGCCCTTCCCATCCCCATCTTCCCAATACAGTTATATACTCTTAGCTACCACAGTTACCAGTGTTTCCTTTACTATGTAAAAGCTATTGACAGACAACTTGAAAGCAACAAGCAAAGGATGAAGCTGCACCCTTAGCTTGCACATGGACAAACACTAACTCAAAATGGACCACAGACCTAAATGCATTCACACTTCCTCCCATCTCCAGTCATGCACAGCACGTGTTGCAAAACAATGCTGGTCTACGATGGACAGCATATATGACTGTGGTCCCATAACATTAAAATGGAGCTGAAAAATTCCTGCCACTTAGTGACATTATAGCCATTGCAACATCATAGTGCAGCACATTACTCACTATTTGTGGTGATGCTGGTGATGCTGATACCGAACTGCCAATCTCCAACCGTCTAGCATATATAATCATGTACAGTACACAATACTTGATAAAGATAATAAATGTGATATGACTATGATACTGATTTATGTATTTATTATACCACACATTCTACTATTATTTTAGAATGTACTCCTTCAACTCATAAATTAACTGTGAAACTGCCTCAGGCAGGTCCTTCAGGAGGTATCCAGAAGAAGGCATTGTCATCATAGGAGGTAACAGCTCCATGTGTGTTACTGCCCTGGGACAGGATGTGGTGGGAGAAGACGGTGACATTGATGTTTCTGACCCTGTGTAGGCCTAGGCTAATGTGTGTGTTTGTGTTTTCATTTTTTATAAACAAGAAGTAAAAAAAAAAAAAATAGAAAAAAGCTTATAGAATAAGGATGTAAAGAAAGAAAATATTTTGTACAGCTGTACAATGTGTTTGTGTTTCTCTATAATGGGAACTTTAAAAAAATATTAACATCACATTTTAAGTCCTGTCAAAAAGCAACAAATAAATAAATAAAACAGGTGAGTTGATCTGCAGCAAACCTTGGTGAAAAGACCTTAAAGTAATCCCAAAAACTTGGGGAACTTGTTTCCTATAAAGATATTCCTTTGTCTGGGACACAGCCTTCTACATCCTTCCTGTCATGTGCCTGACATCTTTCTACCTTAATTTTTCATTAATTTCAGAAACTTTTAAAACTAAATGTTAAATCCATAATTATTATCATCGATTTTCCAAGACCAATGCAAAAAGGATAGCTTATTATTATATAAAGAGTTAATTAAAAAACTCTGATAAAATGTTCCCTAAAATGTAAATTTCAAAAATAACCATCTAAAGTAACATAAGGTTTTAATTACACATTTCCCCAGCACCAGAAATTTAAATAGGAGTTTCTTAAATCCTTAGGCCATTTAACTAGGGAATATCAGTGCTATCATTTAAATAAATTCCCAATAATAAATCATACAACTAAACTGCCTTCAAGGAAAAGGACTATGATTTCAATTCTCTTTTACTTGAAATATCAAGTATTAATAACCCTCCAATTCTTTTTAACTCTCTCTCTCCCGCCTATGTTGGGAAAGTGGGCAGAAAAAAGTCAATCAAACTTCCTAGCAAGAGACAATGTAAGAAAATATTTTTAAGATTATAATTGGACAGAGTTTGGGTGTAAAGGAGAGGTAGCAATAAAGGTGTGTAGAGGGCATCCTTCTGGAAATCTGAAGAGCCCACAGGCAGACAGCCCTGGAACTTCCCACCTTACCACCCATAGCCATTCCTACTCCTGCATTCCCAAAAGATCTTAAAATAACTTTGAGCTTCCTTGTATAAGTTTGCTCAAATAGATTTTTGTTACTTGTAATTCAAGTGTCCTGACTTATAGATTACACTCTCCTCTTTCCCAACCATATTATTCTTGTTTGCTAGACAGACAGGGTTTAAATTAATTGCTAATTTTCCTAAAATAGGAATATGATTTACTACAATATAACGATCACAGTAACTTGCAAATTGCTGAAATAAAAAGTGACTGCAAAGAAAAATTGTTGATTAAAAGAGATTGTTTTTAAGGAAGTAATAAACACAATCTTACTTCTAGATTCTCTTTTTTATATACTTCAATAGCTTTTTCTTCAGCTAATCCGCAGCAACCATACTCCAGAGGAGTAAACACCGTAGTCGGAACATTAATATAATCACACTGAAAGACAAACAAATTACATTGTTTTATTTTGTGAAACTTTACAGCAAAATTCTATATTACATATATTTATATAAAGAAAATAAATGAGTCCAGTTCAGTGTAACTGATTCTTAAAACATCAACAGCTCCAGGAAAATTCTAAGGTACCTTAACAGAGACCTGGGATGGGCCCCTGACTCAGGGGAAGAGACCACACACTGGCCAGCCACCAACAAACGGGACCGGCTCTCCTGGAGCACAGACTCAGAGGTCTAAAAACCAGAAGGAGGAGGTGGAGGTAGTGCCACCCATCTGCCCCTAAAGACACTCTCCAAAATGTTTTCTTTCCATGCCCATGATTCTGGGCTCTGCTCTCCTGGAGCACTTCTTCCAGGCAACCTTGAATTATGCTACTTCACTGGAAGCTGAGACCACCTCTTTGCCATTTCATATTCCTTATGCCACTGAGAGGCGAGGCAAGTATGCAGCTCAACGGTGCTGGACTGAGTGTTCCTGACCATCAAAGCGGGATGGTACGTGTGTGAGTGTGTCTGGAGGGGGGTGCTAATATACGGCAGGGACAAGGATGACCATAGGTCATCTCTGTAGTCCAGGGGTTAAGAAAGAACTATCTCCAGAGCCTTTATCAGACTGAGTCAGAGAAGAATGGACATTACAAGGTGGCACTCCTGCCTAGGAGAGGCCCCAACTTGGAAGAGAGGGCCTCTCTAGCTGTGTGGAGAGGACCTGGAATACTTTGGTGGGTGAACCATGAGACCGTGTGCATGGACAGAAAGCTGTGTGTAGTTGGCAGAGAAAAGGTGGAAAGTGCCTGCCCAGTCACAGTCCCTTCAAAGGACACCACCATCCACAGCATTGTATGTTCCCCAACCCCTGCCAGTGGCCACAAGTGATCAGACTGGGGACAGCCATCTGATCTCACAAGAGCCAACACAAGCTGGCCAGAAATCTACGGAATGGCAGAAAAAGGTGGGCTGAGTCAATCCAATTCTTTCTTTTGTAGGAAAATTAACTAGAGGCAAAGAAAATTTTCCAGGTGGTAGAGGAACGGGAAGAAATGGACCTGCAGAGTTGTCGCCAAGTTAGGCCAAGGAAGAGCACATCTCTACAAACCCCCCACTGTGCTGCTGGGCCCCAGAGCAGCTGGGACCTCACCTCCAAATGCAGGCAGGCCTAGCCCTAGTATAGTTCTCTTTCGAGGTTCCTCTGAGATTCTACCTATTAATCCCAGGATTCTTACAGTAACCTCCCTCAGTTTGCCTAGTTTGAGTGAGCTTCTACTGTTTGTTACCCCAAAGAAAACCAAACCACCACCAGGTATCTCCCGAATCAATGAGAGGATTTGCATACAACACAGGTAAGTTCTCCAATTAGCCTAGATTCTTATGCTCTCATGCCACTTCATGTTTGCCTACCTGCAAACCATGGGCAAGCCAAGCATTTATTTTCTTTTCCCAACATGGCTGAGAAAATCACATAACTATGTGAACTGCCTGGGTATTTTCTGACTTCTCTGAGGCACTCACATGTTGCCAATCCATTTACTGACTGGCAACTGACCCCAGATTCCATAGCTTACATGGGAGGCCTCATTCTTAACAGATGCCTTTGTTTCCTGTTTCATATCAATTAAGAAAAATAAACAGGAAATGGCTCAACTTTGCCCCTTTCTCCTAAAAACCTTCTCCACATCTTAGACCATCTCCTCCACCTGGACTTGACTCATGCTACCCTTCTCCTAGGCTTCTTTCCATCTTGTGCCTTTCATCTCTTACTTTATACTCTACACATATTGCTCCATATTCTAATCCCTCCTCCCCACAGTCACCATGATCAACTCCTTACAGCATTAGGCAACTGCTCTGCCGACATATACCCCAAAATGTTATTTGCAGTTGAGATAATTCCTTGCACATTTAGCATTCCTGGCCCCCATCCATTAATGCCAGCAGAGCCCCCTCCCCAGTGGCTGGCCTCATGCACCAAATACACCCACCCACAAGGTCTCCATGCAAGGCCTTGGCAGATACCTGGGGGATGAAGCAAAGCAGCACATAGCATTCCTCATGAAGAATCCATGCCCAAACCTCTTCATCTGAACACACTCATGCAAAAACAATTGGAGAAATTCAGAATGTGGGACATTCTACAAGAAGAGTAACCTGGATTCATCAAAAAGTCAGAGTTAAGAACTGGAATAAGACAAGGATGCCCACTGTCACCAGTCTTATTCAACACAGTACTAGAAGTCCTAGCCAGAGCAGTCAGTATGAGAAAGAAAGAACGGGCATCCAAACTGGGAAAACAGGAAGTGAAATTGTCCCTCTTTGCAGACAATATGATCTCATATGTAGAAAAACCTAAAGATTCCACCAAAAACTCTTAGAACTGATAAATGAATTCAGTGAAGTTGCAGGATACAAAAATCAACATACAAAAATCAGTAGTGTTTCTATACACCAACAACAAACTGAAAAAGAAATCAATAAAGCAATTCCATTTACAATAGCTACAAAAATAAAATAAAATATTTAGGAATAAATTGAATCAAGCAGGTGAAACCACTCTACAATGAAAACTGCAAAACACTGGTGAAAGAAACTGAAGAAGATACAAAAATATAGAAAGATATCCCATGTTCATGGATTGGATTAACATTGTTAAAATGACCATACTACTCAAAGCAATCTACAGATTCGATCCAATCTCTATCAAAATACCAATGACAATCTTCACAGTAGTAGAAAAAAAATCTTAAAATTTTCATGAAACCACAAAAGATGCCAAAAAGCCAAAGTAATACTGAACAAAAAGAATCAAGCTGGAGGCATTACACTACCCAATTTCAAAATATACTACAAGTTATAGTACCCAAAACAGCATGATAGTAATACGAAAACAGACGCATAGACTATGGAACAGAACAGTGAACTCAGAAATAAAACCATGTATTTGCAGCTAACTAATTTTTGACAAAGGCACCAAGAACATACACTGGAGAAAGGACACCATCTTTAGTAAATAGTAGTGGGAAAACAGTATATGTAGAAGAATGAAACTGGACCTCTGTATCTCACCACGTGGAAAAATCAATTCAAAATGAATTAAAGACGTAAATATAAGGCCCCAAATTATAAAACTACTAGAGGAAAACAGGAGAAATCCTTCTGGACACTGGTCTAGGCAAAGATTTTATAGCTAAGACCTCAAAAACACAGGCAACAAAATGAAAACAGACAAATGAGACTGTATCAAACTAAAAAGCTTCTGTAATCAGTAAAGGAAACAATCAACAGAGTAAATAGACAACCTGTAAAACGGGAGAAAGTATTTGTAAACTATCCATCTGAGAAGGTACTAATATCCCTATACAAGGAACTCAAACAACTCAGAGCAAAAAAAAGAATCTGATTTAAAAATGGGCAAAGGATCTGAATAGATGTTTTTCGTAAGACATACATATGGGCAACAAGTATATGAAAAAATGCTCAGTATCACTAATCATCAGGAAAATGCAAATCAAAGCCACAATGAGATACCATATCCTGATTAGAATGGCTATTATCAAAAAGACAAAAAATAACAAAGGCTGGTGAGGATGTGGAAAAAGGTGAACTCTTACACACTGTTAGTGAGAATGGAAACTAGCACAGCCACTATGGAATACAGTATGGAGGGTCTTCAAAATACTAAAAATAGAACCCCCATAGGATCCGGCAATCCCAGTACTAATATTTATCCAAAGGAAAGAATCAGTGTATCAAAAAGATATCTGCACACCCATGTTTACTGCAGCACTATTCAAAACAGGAAAAATATGGACTCAATCTAAGCATCCATAATGGATGAATAGATAAATAAAACGTACTATATAAACACAATGAAATACTATTCAGCAATACAGAATAAAATCCGATCCTTCACAGCAACATGAATGAGCCTGGAAGACATTATATTAATGAAATAAGGTGGGCACAGAAAGACAAATACTGCATGTTGTCACTCACATGTGGGAGTTAAAAAAGCTGGAGAGGTTGGTTAACAGACACAAAATTACAGCTAAACAGAAGGAGTTAAGTCCTACTGCTTTACAACACTGTAGAGTGAACATAATTCACAAGAATTCATTGCATATTTCCAAAAAGTTAAAAGAGGATATAACAGAATGTTCCCACACAAATAAATGACAAATGTTTGAGGTAATAGATATGCTAACTACCCTGATTTGATCATTACACATTGTATCTGTGTATCAAAATATCACTCTGTATCCCATAAATATGTACAATCATTATGTGTCAACTAAAAATAAAAGGAAAAAAGTCAGAGTCATAAAAAATAAAAAACAAATAAAGGCAGGGAGACTGTATCAGACTAAGAGACTTAAGCGTCATAAGAGCCACATGTACTGTGCGAACCAAAACACACACACTCTTAAGGAACAACTGAGGAAATGAGTATTATAGTACTTTTATTGAACTTCTCAGATATGGCAATGGAACTGTATTTACGGAGGTAAACATCTTTGTACTTAGGAGGTATATGCTGAAGTAGTTAGGGACAAATGTCATTGATGTCTGCCATTTCAAAAAGTGGCAGCAAAAAAGCTCAGCAAAAGAAAAAAGGAATATGAACTACACATACACATATTCAGAAAAGGAGAGACAGAACAAAAACAGCAAGATGTGAATAACTGGGGAATCTGGGTGAAAGGTTCAATATAGGCGATTGTTTTAGTAGTCTTTCTGTCTTTTGACATCTTTCTAAATAAAAGTTGGGGGACATAAAGGTCTCAACAGATCCCTACTGCCTAGAGAAGGCCCTACCAATTCTTCTTTGTGGCAAAGATTTTTGATGATCTGGCACTAAATTAGTTTTCTGACCTCCTTTCCAATTGTACTTCCCTATCACCAGCTACTCTGCCTACACACATTCCAAAATGTTCTATTGCACTGTGTTTGGGACAATTTTTCTTTGCATGAGATGGTACACTCAGCATTCCTGACCTCACCCACTAATGCAGCAGGGCCCTTCCCCAGTCATCTGTCTCCCACCAACTCTACCACATGGCCACAGACAGAGCTCCTGATGGAGCTGAGGAGTACTTCCCCAGCTGAAAGCTCCTGGGACACTACTCATAGTCCTTAGCACAAGCCAAGCACTACAGGTCTCTGTGTTTTTAGCCAAGCTATCTGCCCACCTGAAAAGTCCTTTGCTTCCTCAGTTTTGAATTACTCATCCTATAAAGCTCATTCCAAATATTTGATTTAAAAATACGAAAAGTGGAAATCCTCTGTAGAAATCATCTGATTCACATCCTTGGCTTTGTAGATAATGAAACTAAGGTCCTCAGAAGTTAAACAACCTGACCATATTTACAGGCCAAGTGGGCACTGAAGCCAGGACCAGAATCCTGACTCATGCCAAGAGTTCCTATGCTATTACAGCGCAACAGTCCACTTATGAAGGTTTTCCCCCTCCCTGCAGCTAGAATTAAACAATCCCTTCAGTGTCCCTAGAGCAACCTGCAGACAGCACTCTGGCACACAACCATACTCTGTCTTCTGTTCAGTCTGTGCCTGCCTGACTCATGATCCCACCTACCTGATAAGCCCCTGGGGCTGACCATGGCCAGTGCTTTGTGTATCACCCAGCACAATATCTTGCACACAGTGGACACTCAAAAATATTTATTTTAATCCATTAGTAAATAGTAAGTCTACTGCAAATTATATCTCTGAGGAACCCTTTACTGGGAAAACAAGCACACAAGTTTTACTTGTATTAGTTTTAAAAATCATGACCTTGATCAAGATATTATCTCAAAAACAGCAGAAACTTACCTTTTCTAAAGAGGCCCCAAAAAGTCTCCGAGCTAGTAGCTTGCCTGACTGTATGGCGACAGGAGTGAGCTCTGGCTTACCCTCCGAAATATCCCCAACAGCATAGACATATGGCACACTGGTCTGTTCCACATCATTTACAGGTATTTTTCCACTCCTATTAGTTTTTGAAATGGGAAAAAAATATATTACAACTCACTCTACACTTCTAGGTGACTAACACTATTAGCCAAAAGACTAAATACATAGAGAAAAGACCTCTCTTAAAACTCATGCACCTCAGGATATCAATTATCTATAAGGTCAATGACTTAACGTAACAAGGGTTTCTGTAGCTCCAAAAGAAAATATCTCTGGTAAAACCACGGGCATTTCCCGGACGCCTAGGATATCTGCAGACTGCCTCCACAGTCTCACTTAGAGCTTTGGAATTTATCTCTTTGCCTGACCAAGGACATAAAGATGCGTTCTAAATCACACACATTAGGTGAATATATCTCTGCAATTATTTCTTAAAGTCATCGTCCAATATATGAGCTTTTAAAGGCATGCAATAAGAGTTACTGATTGATGAAGAAATTGATTATAAAGAGCTGGTACTGACCTTATAAGATAAATTAAGATATATCTCAGTAATTAAATGAGAATTTCTTAGAGGTGATCTGCAGAAACCTGTTGCTTTGTGCAGCTACAGTGCAATGATCCCAATATACTTACTTCTCATTAATTTTGACACCAATCTTCTCCAATCCCATTTTCCTTGTACAGGAGTCACGACCAATAGCTAACAAAACCTGCATTTGGAGAGAAATCAAAAATACAAATTATCCATATCAGGAATGAAAGAAGGAACATCACTATAGATCCTTCAGACATTAAAAGGGTAATAATAGAATATTACAAACAATCGATGCCAATAAATCTGACAGCTTAAGGTAAAATAGAGTCCTTAAAAGACACAACTTACCAAACTTACACAAGTCTGAAAAGCCTACAGACTAAATTACGTACCTTCAAAATTCATATGCTGAAATCCTATCTGCAAGTACCTCCGAGGGTGACTATATTTGGAGACAGAGCCTTTACAGAGGTAATTAAGGTAAAATAGGTCATATGGGTGTGCCTTAATCCAGTATGACTGGTGTGCTTATAAGAAGAGGAGGACATGGGCAACACAGACCAAAGGATGACCATGTGAGGACACAAGAAGAAGACAGTCATGTACAAGCCTAGGAGACGGGCCTCAGAAGAAACCAATCCTGTCAACACCTTGATCTTAGACTTTCAGCCTCTAGAACTGTGAGAAATACATTTCTATTGTTTAGGACCCCCGGTCTGTGGTACTCTTCCAGAACTGTGAGAAAATAAATGTTGGTTAAGCCACCCAGTTTGTGGTATTTTGCTATGGCAGCCCTGGCAAACTAATATGCCCTATACCGTTAAAGAAACTGAATTCTCAATTTGTAAACTTCTCATAAATTAATTCTAGACCCAGATAGCTTCTCTAGGAAAGTCTATGGAATACTTCAGTAAGAAATAATGCTAATGGTATAAAAACTCTTCCAGGAAAGAAAGAGGAAAAGGTAGCACTTCTCAACTCCTTTTTTATGAGGCCAGTATAAACAGCTGACACCAAAATCAGACAAGGGCATTAAAAGAAAAGAAATTCACAAGGCAACCCTCCTCATGAATATAGATGTAAAATCCTTAATGAAATGTTAGCAAATCAAATATGGCAATATATAAAAAGGATAATTGTTTGTGACCAAGTAAGTTTGTCCCCAGAAAGCAAATCTGGTTTAACATACAAAAATCCATCAATGTAATTCATCATATTAACAGAATAAAGAGAAAACAATTCAATCATCTCAACAGATGCAATAAAGCATTTCACAAAATTAAACACTCTTTCATAATTAAAATCTTCAGAATAAAAGAAAAGAAAATTTCCGTCACCAGATAAAAGGCATGTGTAGTAAACTTACAGGTCACATCCTGGCAATGATACAAGACTCAATGTTTCACCACTAACACCAGGAACCAGACAGGCATGCCCATTCTCACAATTTCTAATCAACACTGTATTGGAGGTCTTAGCCAGTGAAACAAGTCAAAAAAAAAAAAAAAAAAAAAAAAAAGATTAAAAGCATGCAGACTGGAAAGGAAGAAACAAAATTGTTTTTATTTGTAGATATGAATCCTAACAAGCTACAAGGTCAATATTAAAAAAAAAAAAACTGTATTTTTATATACTACCAACCAACCACTTAAAAATGCCATTTGTTACCTTTAAAAACATGAAGTATGTTTAGCAAAATATGTGAAAGACCTCTAGAGTCCAATGATAAAACACTACTTAGAGGAATTAAGGAATACACAAATACATGGAAAAACTTATAAGGTTCGTATGTTGGAAAAATCAACATTGTTAAAATGTCAGCTCTTCCAAACTGACTATGGAAAAAAGACAATTCCAGCCAAAATCTCAGCAGACTTTTGTTTCTAGAAATTAAAAAGCTGTCTTTAAAAGTTATATAGAAATGCAAAGAATCTAAACAAAATTAGAGGACTCACTCTACCTGATCTAAGACTTACCACAGAGATTCGGTAATCAAAACAATGTGGTACTGGGGAAAGGACAAATGGTCTATGGGACAGAATGAAGAGTACAGAAATAGGCCCACAGTTAAATGGTCTTTCATTGAAGATTCCAAAGCAATTCAATAGAGAAAGGGAAGTTATCGGGAGAACCCACTCCCGACGTTTAACGTGGGTTCTTTTCTATTTCCTAAGTGTCTTGGCTGGGTTGATAAATAAAGGGAAAAGAGCACAAGAGAGAGAAATTTAAAGCTGGGTGTCCCGGGGAGACATCACATGTCGGCAGGATCCGTGATGTTCCCTGAGCCGTAAAACCACCAAGTTTTTATTAGCGATTTTCAAAAGGGGAGGGAGTGCACGAATAGGGTGTGGGTCACAGAGATCACATACTTCACAAGGTAATAAAATATCACAAAGCAAATGGAGGCAGGGTGAGATCACAGGACCACTAAAATACCACAAAGTAAATGGAGGCAGGGTGAGATCACAGGACCACTGGATGAGGTGAAATTAAAATTGCTAATGAAGTTTCAGCAGGCATTGTCATTGACAACATCTTATCAGGAAACAGGGTTTGAGAGTAGATAACTTGTCTGATCACAATTTATTAGGTGGGAATTTTCTCATCCTAATAAGCCTAGGAGCACTATAGGAGACCGGGGCTTATTTCATCCCTTCAGCTTCGACTATAAAAGACGGGATGCCTTAAAAAGGGGACGTCCACAGACCTAACTTCAGGGCGCATTCTCTCTCTCAGGGATGTTCCTTGCTGAGAAAAAGAATTCAGCGATATTTCTCCTATTTGCTTATGAAAGAGGAGAAATATAGCTCTGTTCCGTCCGGCTCACCGGCAGCCAGTTCAAAGTTACCTCTCTTGTTCCCTGAACATCGCTGTTATCCTGTTCTTTTTTTAAGATGCCCAGATTTAATACTGTTCAAACACACATGCTCTACAAACAATTTGTGCAGTTGATACAATTACAGGGTCCTGAGGCGATATTCATCCTCCTCAGCTTACAAAGAAGACGAGGGAATTAAGAGATTAAATACAGGCATAGGAAATCACAAGGATATTCATTGGGGAAGTGATAAGTGTCCATGAAATCTTCACAATTTATGTTCAGAGATTACAGTAAAGACAGGTGTAAAAAATTATAAAAGTATTAATTTGGGGAACTAATAAATGTACATGAAATCTTCACAATTTATGTTCTTCTGCCATGGCTTCAGTCGGTCCTTCCTTTCAGGGTCCCTGACTTCCTGCAACAGGAAGTCTTTTCAATAAATGGTACTGGATATCCATACGGAAAAAAAAGAACCGCACAGTGAAGCACGTATGCTCTATACAACCCATAACACATGTGATGAGGTAGAAAATAAAGTGGCTGCAGATCTAGGATGTGGCTGTGGAGTGCTTAGTCTTGGAACTGCAATGTTAGAAGCCACGTTGCATGTTGGATTTGACATAGATGCAGATGCACTAGGAATAATTAATAGGAATGTGGAAGAGTCTGAATTAACATATGTTGGCATGGTTCAATGTGATGTGTGCTCCTTATCTAATGGAATGTCCAAGTCATTTAATACAACAATTTTGAATACTCCTTTTGGGACCAAAAACAATAAAGGGACAGATATGGCTTTTCCAAAGACTACTTTGGAAATGGCAAGAACAGCAGTATATTCTCTACCCAAATCTTCAACTAGAAGACATGTTCAAAAACAAGCTACAGAATGCAAAATCAAGACAGATGTTATTGCAGAGCTTCGAGATGATCTGCCAGCATCACACAACTTTCAGGAAAAGGAATTAATGGACAGTGAAATGGACCTAATTCAGTTTTCTTTTCAAAAGCCTCCAAAACCAAAAGCAGCTTAAAATCTAATAAAAATGAGTGAGAATTCATTTGTTTACTAAAAAAATTAATTCAAGGTAGATTACGGACTTAAACATAAAAGCTAAAACTATAAAGCTTCAGGAAGGAAACAAAGGGATACTTTCATGACCTTTGGGTTAGTAAAGATTTCTTACAGCACACAGAGAGCATGAGCCATAAAGTAAAATACTAATAAAATTGAACTTCATAAAAATTTAAAACTGTTAACCCAAAGATACTACTAAAAAATACATAGGCAAGTCACAGATGTGAAGAAAATATTCAAAATACATATATCTGAAAAAGGAATATGCCTAAGATATATAGAAGCCCTGCAATTCAATAAAAATTCAAACGATCCAACAAGAAAAGGCTGAAGACTTGAACAAACACTTCAAAGAAAAGATACATGAATGGCCAATAAACACATAAAAATTGCTCTACATCATTAGTCATCAGGGAGATGCAAATTAAAGCCATAAGATACCTCTACACATCCACTAGAATGGCTAGAATGGGAAAGTCAGACACCCCTAAAAGTCCTAAGGGTCTGGAACAACCAGGCCTTCACATATAGGTGATGGAAAGACAAAATGACATAATCATTTGGAAACTGTTTGGCAGTTTCTTAAAAAGCAAAAACCATCCCATGATCAAGCAATTTCACTCCTAGGCATTTGTCAAAGATAAATTGAAATACATGTTGGCTGGGAGCAGTGGCTGATGCCTATAATCCCAGCATGTTGAGAGGCCAAGACAGGAGGATTGCTTAAGGCTAGGAGTTCAAGATCAGCCTGGACGATATAGTGAGACCCCATCCATTTAAAAAAAAAAAAAGGCTGGGCACGGTGGCTCACACCTATAATCCCAGCACTTTGGGAGGCCGAGGTGGGTGGTTCACGAGGTCAGGAGATCGAGACCATCCTGGCGAACATGGTGAAACCACGTCTCTACTGACAATACAAAAAAATTAGCCGAGCGTGGTGGTGGGTGCCTGTAGTCCCAGCTTCTAGGGAGGCTGAGGCAGTAGAATAGCGCTAACCCAGGAGGCGGTGGAGCTTGCAGTGAGTGGAGATTGCGCCACTGCACTCCAGCCTGGGCGACAGAGCGAAACTCGGTCTCAAAAAAAAAAAAAAAAAAATTAGCCAGGCATGGTGGCATGTGCCTGTGGTCCTAGCAACTAGGGAAGCTGAGGTGGGAGGATCATTTGAGCCAAGGAGTTGGAGGCTGCAGTGAGCCTTGATCTCACCACTGCACTCCAGCCTCGGTGACAGAGTGAAACCATCTCTTTCTACATATCTCCCCATAAAAAGCTTTCTACAAAGAATCTTCACAGCAGTTTTAATCACAATAGTCCAAACTGCAAAGAGCCTGGTTATCTATCCACAGGAAAATGAATAAACTGCTACATTAATAAAATCTATACAATAAAAAGAACTACTGATGCACACAACACGGATGACTCCTAAAAACATCAATCTGAATAAAAGAAGCCAGATACAAGGAATATATACTGTACAACTCCACTTATATGACATTTAGAGGCAAACCAAACAAAATGAGTCTATGGTGACAGAATCAGAATAGTGGTTGCTTGGGGGGTCGATGAAGCACAGAGCGCTTTCTGGACTCACAGAAATGTTCTGTTACCTAAAGGAGTGTGGATTACATGGAATGTGGACATCTGTCAAAACTGACTGAACTGTACACTTAGGATCTGTGCATTTCACTACATGAACATTATACCTCATTACAAAAATAACCAATTTACAGTTAGATATTATGGACAACTTCATACCAATATATTTGAAAACTCAGATGAAATGGACTAATTTCTGGAAAAAATATAACTAATCAAAAGTAAATCAAGGAAAAAATAAAAAGACTTAAAAGTCCTTTGACTATTAAAGAAATTAATCAGTGGTCAAATATATCTCCACAGAAAATTGTATGGGTAGACAGTTGCATCAGTGAACTCTATCAAACATACAAGGAACCAATTCTAATGTTACAAGAACTTTGTCAGATAACAGGAAATGAGGAAACATACTCCAAACTTCTTTCATGAGCAGGAATACCTTGATACTCAAACCTAAAATTAAAATCTTTAATATATAAAAGGAAAATTATAAGCCAATATGAGTCATAAACATAAATTTATAAATTCTAAATAACGAAGTCCAACATTACCAAGTTGGGTTTATACAAAGGATACAAAGTTGGTTGAATATTAGAAAATCAATGCAATTCAACAAATTAACAGATTAAGGAAAAAATTCATCATCCACAGCTGCAAAAGAAACACTGTTATAACTGAACATCCATTCCTTTTAAAATATACAAAACAACATAAACAAAAAAGACACTTAGGAAACAAAAAACAGAAAAGGAGTTCCTTAACTTGATTAATAGCATATAACAAAACCCTACAGAAAACATTGGTTTTTAGTGAAACATCTTTTCTTTTGATGTTGAAAATAAGACAAGACTGCTTGCTATTGCCATTTCTTGTAAGGACTGTACTGGAGGTCCTAACTAATGCATTTATACAAGAAAAAAAGAGAAAACCAGTAAAAAGGAAGAAATAAACTTATTATTCACAAATAAATAAATGTGTACATAGGAAATCTGAAATAATCTAAGGATAAATTTTTCAGTAAGACTTTAGCAAGATTACTGAATACTAAATCAAAGCACAAAAATAAGCAGCATTTTTATACACTAGAAACAGTTAAAGATAGCGACATTTTCATTAAAAAACCATTTGTAACTACATATAAATTACATAAGTACCTAGTAATAAATCTAACAGATATTCTTGAACCCTAAGGAGAAATGTATTAACTTTGCTGGGAATCATTAAAGAAGATCTAAATTAATGGATAGATATACCATGTTCATGGGTGGGAAGACTGAATATTGCAAAGAAGTGTTTCCAAATTTTCCTATATATCCAATCCAATCCTAATCAAAATCTCAATAGGGTTGATTTTTGGATTTTGGTTTTGTTACATGTTTTCTGGCTTTGTTGATGCTCTCTAGGTTGTATTTTTTTAACTGAAAAAATATCTACATAAAAGTATATAAAAACATAAATGTATAGTTTCTGTCAAAACTATAAACTAATTACAAAAGAATTGTTGGCCTCCAAAGTATTCCATGGGTTATTTCCCATTGTTTTGAGATTTTGTACTGCTTGTTTTTGAGAAAGAAAAATAGCTTTGCTGTTGTTTTTCATTAAAAAATATATTCAACATTTATTGCAAAAATATTCAAATTAAGAAACGTATAAAATATCTAATTCTCCAAAAGTAAGCACAAATAACATCTGGATATATGTGCTTCCAAATTTTATGTACAGTCGCATACACATATATTTTACCATGATATTCCTCATGTATTACTGAAAATTCAAATGTCAGCAGCCAAATTATCTTCTCTGATAATGCTCTTACAAAGAATTAAAAAATGTAAAAAAAAAGTTAATCCTGGTATAATCTTCCCATAAGTTTCATTTCTGTTAATTTAGGAGTATGTTCAATAACTTAGTAATGATAAAATAAAAACTCACTGTGTTATAGACTCCTTCAATTGTTTCTGTTCCTTCCGTGGATTTAGCCAATACTTTCAGCTTTCCAGGTGAACCTTTCTCCAACTGTTGAATCTAGTAAGAATGAAGAGTATAATGATGCTATCTAAATATGACAAAAAAGAAATGCACAAAAGGGTGTACACTGGTATGTTTGTGCACATTTGTGTGTTTGGTGGTGGCACATATAATAGGTGTTAGTATAGTTAAGGTTTCTGGACAAGGCAGAAATACAGAAAAGTGGACTGTCACAGATACATTTTGGAGGTAGAAATGAATTAATGAATTAGTTGAGATTGGAGGGAGCAAAAAAAGAGAAATTAAGGGGTATTCCTAGATACTGGCTTAATACACTGTGTTAATTTACTGAGTACTGAGGTGGGCCAGAAAGATTAGCAGGATAATATATCTTTTTTTTTTTTTTTTTTTTTTTTGAGACAGGGTCTCGCTCTGTCGCCCAGGGTGGAGTGCAGTGGCGCGATCTCTGCTCACTGCAAGCTCCGCCTCCCGGGTTCACGCCATTCTCCTGCCTCAGCCTCTCAAGTAGCTGGGACTACAGGTGCCCGCTACCACGCCTGGCTAAAGTTTTGTATTTTAGTGGAGACGGGGTTTCACCGTGTTAGGCAGGATGGTCTCGATCTCCTGACCTTGTGATCCGCCTGTCTCGGCCTCCCAAAGTGCTGGGATTACAGGCGTGAGCCACCGCGCCTGTAATATATTTAGGTAAAAAATCTAGTTTCATTTTTGTCTTGTTAAATTTGAAACGCTTATGAGAGATTCAAGTAGCAATTTCCAGTAGGCAGGAGTATAAATGAGTGTGGGATTCAGGAGAGACTCTTAAATAGGAGATATAAATATGAGAATCATTAGCATTTAGATGTTTAAAACTATGGGCCTAGAGAAGATCAT
Organism: Mandrillus leucophaeus; assembly: GCF_000951045.1. Taxonomy (NCBI): domain Eukaryota; kingdom Metazoa; phylum Chordata; class Mammalia; order Primates; family Cercopithecidae; genus Mandrillus; species Mandrillus leucophaeus. The sequence continues at coordinate 523,780 of NW_012100654.1, read as the reverse complement.
CCAGGTAATACAAGTGCACAGAAGTGAAGAGGGGCCGGGAGGAAAACAAATGGGTGCTGGAGTCTGTAGGTTGAGTAGATGTAGATGGGAAAATATTATAGACTGGGACCACAGAAGCCAGAAAGGAAGGTGCTTCAAATGAAAGGCCAATTTCAGAGCATGCTGCCAAGAGGCCCAATAAGATAAGGACAGAGACATGACCACTGGATTTGATGACAGGAAGTTTGCTAAAAGCCTGACAATCAGTTTCAAAGAAGTGATGGAGATGGAAGCAGCTGACAGTCAGGTAAGTGTGAAATGGAGGCAAGAAATTAGAAGTAGCATGCAGAATTGTTGTTTTTTTGTAAAGGAGAAAGAAAAATAGGGACCCAGCCAGAAAGGCAGCAAGGGTAAGAGAAGGCTTAATTGTTCAAGATGAGAAACAGTGATAAGAATAAGGAAAAAGAAAACTACTAACTGAAGATGGAACATCCTTGAAAAGGTGAAACAAAGTGGGAGATGAGGGAACTCAGCCTCTGAGAAGAGCAAGCACACCTCCTATATCAGAAGAGGATACGAGGGGGCAAATGAGGTTGGCTCTGTAGACTAGGGAGTGGAAACACTGTTTTAACATTATTTGAATACAGACTAATTTATGTAATGAAATGAAATAAGGTGGGATAAAGTGAAAAGTTAGAGAAAAGAAATTGCAAATGCCATGCTGCCTTACCATCACAGGTATGAATTTCCGTAGGAACTTCACACCATGCTGCTCCATGTAGGAACCCACTTTTTCTGCCATTTCTTGGTCGAAGCCACGGAGAAGGATTGAGCGTACCATAACTGTGACATCTAGGCCAAGGCCAGCCAGAAAACCTGCACACTCCAGGGCGACATAAGAGGCACCCACCACTAATGTTTTGCCAGGGCAGTAAGGCAGAGAAAAAAGGTCATCACTGAAAAATAAAAATTAAAAAAAGAATACCTAGGCAGTAAGAATGAAATGAGTTATTCATGTTTCAATGTATAATGGTCTTGTGATGACTGAGTTATAATTTAGTGCTTGAATGAAGCAACAGCCTTTTGAAATTTGTCACTGAGTCTGCTGTGGAGAGTCTGCTGTGAAAGTATACAAGAAGTATACTTCAGTTTTTTCAAAATCAGACCACAAGCAAGATTTTAAAAAATAAAATAAAATAGTATAGAAAATATCAGACTATAGAAAATATCAGACTATATTATATGTAATAAAAAAAAAACCTGTTTGTTTCAGAGGTGTATGTATATGCTATGTGAAGGGGTATGTGTTTATTTACCTGAACAAAAAAATGTATTTCTTAGTGTGAGTCGGCTCAAAAAAGTTTGCAAGTCATTGCATACATATCCTGTTTGACCACTAGGAAAATTCCCACGAAATCTAAGTGTTAAGAAGAGTGGTACTGCTCCTCCCCAGCTGGTTCATTTTTATCATAAGGACACTAAACCCTAGAGCTAACTGTATTTACTTCTTTGTTTTGGCCTGTAAGAAGTTTAGAACGAAATTCTCAGGCTACTTGTAGCAATCACCAAGACACATATGGCATATTTTTGTACATAAATTTTGCCACTGGCCTTATTTACCTGACCTTATATTCTCTGTTTCATTACTTTTAGCTATTTAGCTTCTTGCACTGTATATATTTTCATTTGTTAATTGAAGTCTTTTGTGGAATAAGACAGGAAGTAAATAAACTGGAAACATGTCAACATAATTCAATTTATTAACAGTAAAGTTAAAATGGTCTATTTAACCTTACCTAGTAATACAGTATTCTTTATCTCCTTGGATTCCTAAATATCGTGGCCTTTCACCCGTTGCTATGACAAACTGTGCAGCAGTATAATAAGTCTCCTGTCCTTTTTTATTGGTCGCCTTGAAAAAAGAGAAGTAAACTTCACTTACTCAGCAAACACTATAGAGTACCAGACACCCTGGACAAAATAGTTACTACCCTCATGGAACTTCTCATTCAACAGGAACAGCAGACATGTGAAAAAGTAATAATGTAATGTGATAAGCACAAGCACAGAAAACGGAAGTCTTTATGAAATATTAACCAAAGCCCCATGGTGAGGGTAGGGGAGTGGACTAGAAAGCCAATCAAGGATGTATTAAAGAAGGAGTAGAGATTTTCAAGCAGAGATAAGAAAAGTGAAATGATAGGAGAGGAACGGAGACCTGGAAGACAGAATAATGCACACAAAAGCACATGGGCCCAAAAGGAATTGGTGTTTGAAGACTGGAGAGCAGAGTTGTGTCAGAAGTGACATGAAACAGACTAGAGCCAAGTGCGAGGGCCCTTATGTCATCCTAACAGCTTAGGCTATGGGGAACCAACAAAGGTTGCTCACTATTTTTAATTATACAAATAATTCATAAAAACATTTTCATTTAAAAAAATTCAAATACTTTCGGAGGCCGAGACGGGCAGATCACAAGGTCAAGAGTTCGAGACCAGCCTGGCCAACATGGTGACACCCCATCTCTACTTAAAAAATACAAAAATTAGCTGGGCATGGTGGTATGCGCCTGCAATCCCAAATACTTGGGAGGCTGCGGTGAGAGAATTACTTGAACCTGGGAGCCGGAGGTTGCAGTGAACCAAGATCACGCCACTGCACTCCATCCTGGGTAACAGAGCAAGACTGTCTCAAAAAACAAACAAACAAACAAAAAAACACCAAAAAACACAAAAACATTCAAATACTAATGAAGGTATTTAAAGAAGTGTGGTGGCACCTTGAGTGGGATGGAGAACAGAGCCTGGAAAAAGAGCCTTGCTTAGAAGGGCTCTGAAACAGACAAGGAAGTACAGGCTCTGGGGTGAAAGGGAGACTCTGGAGTTTCTTGTCTGCAGACTGGGGATGTATTAGCATCAGTAAACAAGGAGCCACACAATAGGCAGGCTTGGTTGGGGCTTATTCAACCATCTGTGCCAGGCAATTTGAGAAATAAAACATGCATTTCTGCTGTGTTTCATGTAAATAACATAATTCAAATTGGCCCATATAAGGTTTTAAAGGGCTGGCTTTATCTTATTATTTTTAACTGACTAAAACACATCATCCAAAATATAGATTATACGGCAAATGATAACAATCGTTAAACCTAGGAATTGAATATTTTGATATTTACTATGTTATGCTCCCAATTTCCTGTTAAATTAAAAAAATTTAAATGAAATGCTGAAAATAAGCACTGAAGGGTAGCTTTAAATGGACCATACCTCACACGTTTCTGAGATAACAACTGAATACAAAATAATCTAAAATCTTGTGAAGATTATCTCACACTGTGCTAACAAAGTACAAAAATAAACTAGATGATGAGGACAATATCTGATTGTCTGTCATAATTCCAGTGTAAACTGTTTGTGTTCCTCAAAATGATCGCATTTTCCATATGTATTAATCTAATAATATATACATATTACAAAGATAAAAGTATAAAACACACTAATTCTAATGCTACTTTTATCAATGCTTTTATGAATGATATAATATTGGAGTTCTAGTTAAGGTTTCATTTTTAGGCAGGATTCCACTAATAAAATTTTGATCTTTTTAGTCTTTTAAACTTTGAACTGCTTAGTTTAAACATGTTCTCTTTTAAGACGGCAATAAAATCAAAGGCAAATAATTTTAAATTAAGAGTTCTTTAAAACACAATTTCTTCAAGTTAACCAAACATGTAGAATCAACAAACAATGGGGGAGAAACACACACACACATGCATGGCTGTGTGTGTGTGTGTGCACGCCTGTTACACTCCTTAACATGCAACATGAAATTTTAGTTCAAGGCAACTACAAACTGTAAAGAAAGGAGATGAACAAGACAAGAAACTCAAGCAATACCTTTATTTGATCTAGAACTAGAAATACCATTTGACCCAGCGATCCCATTACTGGGTATATACCCAAAGGATTATACATCATGTTACTATAAAGACACATGCACATGTATGTTTATTGCAGCCCTACTCATGACAGCAAAGACTTGGAACCAACCCAAATGTCCATCAATGATAGACTGAATTAAGAAAATGTGGCACATATACACTATGGAATACTATGCGGCCATAAGAAAGGATGAGTTCATGTCCTTTGTTAGGGACATGGATGCAGCTGAAAACCATCATTCTCAGCAAACTATTGCAAGGACAAAAAACCAAACACTGCATATTCTCACTCATAGGTGAGAATTGAACCATGAGAACACTTGGACACAGGGTGAGGAACATCACACACTGGGGCCTGTCACGGAATGGGGGAAGGGGGGAGGGATAGCATTAGGAGATATACCTAATATAAATGACAAGTTAATGGGTGCAGCACACCAACATGGCACATGTATACATATGTAACAAATCTGCATGTTGTGCACATGTACCCTAGAACTTAAAGCATAATTTAAAAAAAATTTAAAAATAAAAAATAAACAGTACCTTTATTTTATGATGTTCAACAAATTCTCCATAGGAATTGACATAGGCCACAGCCTTCTCCCTCAGAGACAACCTGTAGCCCCAGTTTAGAGAGCTGATGTGGTTCTGAATCGCTTTTGTCATCGTCTCCCAGTTGTGCTTCACTAAGAAGAAATAATCAGGGTGAAGATGTTAGGTGAATTTTACCTTTAATGGTAAATTATATATAACTACACGTGAGCCATACTAACAGTGCTTTAAAAATCAAGAAGTAGAAAAGATAAATTAGTAACTTAAATATTTTGTATGCCAGTCATAGTTTATACTCTTCCTATTTTATATTACCAAGAACATGCAAAAAGTAGAGTTCTGAAAAGAAGAAAACTGGGAAAAAGTCCACAGAGGAGAGAATGGGGAAACTGGCCCTCATGTGGTAATGCCTGCCACGACGTAAGGCAGGAGGCTCACCTCTCCTCGGTGGCACCTCCTAGAACCCTTTTCCCACTCCATGGGACCTACTTTACTTGGCCCTTGGATGGGAAGAAGGCCTCAAGTCAGTGAGCTTGGTACACTCACCTCAACAGACTGGTGTGGTTCCACTCTCATTTGGTTCACAGGGCAGTGGTTTCACGACAGTGAATATCTTACATGTCTTTACAACAAATACGGTTTACGCTCACCACTGCCAACTGTCTATATTACAGTGTTTACCCATTCCTTTGGAAGGTGAGGCAGGATTCGGGTGTTGTAATTCCACATCATCCCTGTATCTTCTAGGTGGGATTTATCGCATAGTGTTCACCTTGTCTAAAGATGCCAGATCCTGAAGGTCACCCTGTGCAGCTCTATGTTTATAAGATGCAGGGGTCAGCCCAGCCAGGGCTTTCATCATAACTGGATGAGATCCCCGAAGACAAACCAACAACCTGAGGTCAAGGGTCACATCTGGAAACTTACCCCATCTACCACTGTCAAGAAATGTCCCCCTACTGATCCAGGGACATGGGATGTTACCATGCAGGAAAGGGAGATGACTGGAGGAGACAGTCAGTGCACAGAGAGGCTTAGCCAATGTCAACACACACAGCCCTTTCTATGATGCCAGTGTACCACAGTCTCCTAAAATTCTGTAACCCAGAATAGTCGTTTTTGTTACTACATTACCTTATCCTCCCACACCCTGTGATGTTGGTTACAATTCCCAAACCTGTCCCAGTGGTGACCACGTCGCCACAATGGCACATATCCTCACATCCTAAAGATACTTCCTCTCCATCCCCCAGAAAAGCTTTTCTTCCAACCCTTAAACTATTTATCCTAAGAATCTTGTCAGCTCAACTAACAGTTCATGTGTCCTTGTTTCTTGTTCTAGTTGCAAAAGGCATCTTAGATTAGAGGCTCTCAAATACAGCTCACATCATAATGGGAATCGTGTTCACCTATACAAATCCCAGGACCTGCCAGAAACTATGGAATCAGGAGTGGGACCCCAGAACCTGTACAGCTAAAAAGCTCCTCCTGGAGTTTTTGATATGCCAAATCAATGAACTGGCACTTTGAAACCACCTATTCTACTGTTTTATTGATGTGTTTAGTCCTGCAACAGTATAACATTTTTAAATACTGAGAAAGGTCACCCTCTATACTTTCTCAAAGGTTGCTTAGCTATTTTCACATATGTATTTTTCAATACAAATTTTAAAATAGTCAGCCAATCTCCAAAAAGAAAAAAAAATGTCTCATGGAGATCTTACTGGACTTATATAAAATTTACAAATAATTTTTAAGATACTGTCTTAACAATATTGAGACATCCTCTCTAAAATCATAGTAAATTTGTTATTATGCCTTTATATTCTTTCCTTATATATCCTATATATTCCTGGTTGAATTTATTTCAAGTTATTTTCATTTTTTCTTACAATTTTCCATTATACATGTGAGTATGTGTGTATATATATTATACACATCACACACATATATATACACATACACATGTATATATACCTATATACACACAAGCATACACACACACACACACACACACACACACACACACATATTTTAAGAGACAGGGTCTCACTCTGTTGACCAAGCTGGAGTGCCATGGCATGCACGGTCTTGGCTCACTACAGCCTTGACCTCCCAGGTCCAAGCAATCCTTCTGCCTCAGCCTCTCAAGTAGCTGGGACTACAGGCATGAGCCACCATGCCCAGCTAATTTTTCTGTTTTTTATTTTTGTAAAGAAGGGGTCTCACTATGTTGCCCAGGATAGTCTTGAACTCCTCATCTCAAGCAATCTTCCTGCCACAGTCTCGCAAAAGCAATCAACTTAAATCATTAGTTCTAATATTTCTTGTTTCATCTCTTATATATTCTACATATGTTGTATATAATGTACAACATAACTCATATTACACATTTAAAATATCTTTTTATTACTCCTTTTCTACACTAATCCAAAGCTCTAAACAGTGCAGATATCAGTAGTGAATGTCGATTCTTGACTTAATTCAAATACCCCAAGTTCTTCTCCCTTAAGTATTTGCTTCTGACTCTTCACCATGTGAAGAGGTATCTCTTTGTTTTCTAAAGCAGGAATGGGTATGAGATTTGTTTGAAATGCCCTCAGAGCTGAAATCCTGGCCTTCATGCTGATTCTGTGCACTCCTGCTGTGCTATCCTAGGCTGATCCCCGTCCTGCACCCCATGGCGAGCCCTACCCAGTCATGTTTGTTCCTTCGAGACACTACCAGAGATTTACCAATGCTTGTCCTAGAGTTTTGGCACCTCTACAGGGTATAGTTTTCTATTTTTAGACTATCTTTCTGTATTATAGTTATTTCAGCATCCAAAAAAAGGTGGCTTTTCTAAGTCTAGCTTTCCTAGAACAGTGTGAATCAAACTTGTCCAACCTGTGGCCCACGGGCTGCAGGAGGCCCAGGATGGCTTCGAATGTGGACCAACACAAATTTGTAAATTTTCTTAAAACATGAGGTTTCCTTTGCGATTTTTTTTTTTTTTTAGTTCATCAGTTATTGTTAGTGTTTTGTGTGTGGCCCAAGACAATTCTTCTTCCAATGTGGCCCAGGGAAGTCAAAAGATTGGACACCCCTGGTTTAAATTATAGAGGAAGTGCCTGTTACTTGCAGATTCGGAAAAATTTACCTGTGATGCTAATGGTACCTTTTGGGGACTGGGTTATTCTTACACAATGTTTTTTCTTTGATCATTCAAGTCAATTCTGGTCATTTATATTTTCGTAGAAGATATTCCTTTTCATCAAGATATTTAACATTATGACCACTAATTTTTATACTCAATTTGTGGCATCTCTCCCCACCTGTAGTTATGCTTCTTTTCTCGTGTCTGATGCTGCGTATCTGTATGAGCTTCTCCCCTTATTTCCTTAATTGGATTTGCCAAACATTTGCCTATTTTATTTGTATTTTCAAATATACTCTTGGTTTTGTTTATCGGTTCTATTTGGGAAGGGAGCTAATATTAATTTCTGAGTTTTTCTGTTTGCTTACTTTTTGTTTATATTCTACCTATCTGATATTAACTACCACTGATATTATTTACATTTTCCTGGTATATTGTTTCCTGTTTAAAAATTTCCCATCTAAAATTTTAAATAGGAAATTCTTTTCTACTTAAAATGTAAAATTTCCATATTTTCAACAACTATTTCTTTTGGTTTTAGGTATTTGTCTTAAACATAGCATATGGAAGAATTTTGCCATCTACTAACCCAAAAATCTGACTCATTCGGCTTTATCCTAATAAGTAATATGACTACTCTTATGTAAGGTATCTTATTTTGTGTTGCTATTTTTGTTTGTTTGTTTTAACTTGTAGTTTCATGTTGCTTCCCTTTCTATTTTTTCTTTACTACCTTCTCTTTGTATACTTTCCCTTCTTTTTAAACTTTTACTTGAAAGTTCATTCAGTTTCTAATCTGGAAATTATCTATACATTTTAAACTTATTTTAACCTATATTTCTCTCTCTTTTTTTTTTTTTTTTTTGAAATGGAGTCTCACTCTGTCACCCAGGCTGGAGAGCAGTGGCATGATCTTGGCTCACTGCAACCTCCACCTCCCGAGTTGAAGCGATTCTCTTGCCTCAGCCTCCTGAGTAGCTGGGACGACAGGTGCATGCCACCATGCCTGGCTAATTTTTTGTATTTTTAGTAGAGACAGGGTTTCATCATGTTAGCCAGGATGGTCTCCATCTCCTGATCTTTGCCTGCCTCAGTCTCCCAAAGTGCTCAGATTACAGGCATAAGCCACCGCGCCCGGCCCCTCGCCTCTTTTTTTTTTGGTTTTTGAGGCAAGGTCTCCCTCTGTCGCTCAGGTCGCAGTGCAGTGGTGCAATCTCAGGTCACTGTAACCTCTGCCTCTCTGGTTCAAGTGATTCTTCTGCCTCAGTCTCCCGAGCAGCTGGGATTACGGGCACACATTACCACGACCAGCTAATTTTTGTATTTTTAGTAGAGACAGGTTTTGCCATCTTGGCTAGGCTGGTCTCACACTCCTGACCTCAGGTGATCTGCCCACCTCAGTCTCCCAAAGTGCTGGGATTACAGGCGTGAGTCACTGTGTCCAGCCTAGCCTATATTTCTTTATCAATATCAAGAACGTAAGTATCTAGAACATTCTCCCAGAACACAATTTTGGCATCCTTTGACTTCCTCTCTTTTGCTGCTCAGAATCTGTTGACTTCCCTTGGCCCTTTATTGAGTCTATACCTAAATACACCATGTGTTGGCTAGCTAAATATTTCTTAGTCAACCCCCCAAAGCTGACTTAGAAAGCATTTTGGCCAGGCACGGTGGCTCATGTCTGCAATACCAGCACTTTGGGAGGCCGAGGTGGGCAGATCACCTGAGGTCAGAAGTTCAAGACCAGCCTGGCCAATATGGTGAAACCCCATCTCCACTAAAAATATAAAAATCAGTCAGGCGTAGTGGTGTGCACCTGTAATCACAGCTACTCGGGAGGCTGAGGCAGGAGAATCGCTTGAATGCAGGAGGTAGAGGAACGCAGTGAGCTGAGATCACACCACTGTACTCCAGCTTGGACAACATAGTGAAACTCCTCTATCTCAAAAAAAAAAAAAAAAAAAAAGAAAAAAGAAAGCATTTTGTATAGGGGGAACTTTGAGGAAGCTAATTATAAGATTTTACCCATTCAAGGAAATTAGAAAGTATTTAGAAATATTCAGCACTTAGAACAGAATTAACATCAACTGACCCCACAGGGGCAGGGAGTGCAGCAAAGCAATGTGTACAGACATCCTGCTATCTCTTCTCTGAGACTGTAAGACAATGAAGAATAGACAGAAGTAACACACAGAAAGGTCCCCAGCTGGCACAGACCACACAGGTTTGATGTCACCCACACAAGCCACCTCTGCCTGCTGTGTCTCCAACACAGAGTGAGTGCCGTGGTTCACCCTTTACAGCCTCTTCCCTACCAGTGAAGTTTTAGGAGCTTCTCCCCTCTTGGACTCAGTTATTTTTAAAACACTGTATTTATTTTAAAAAGATTCCATAAGTACCTGCCAAGTCAAAATGTGCATAATCCAAATCCCATTCCATTTAGCCTTTCTGCAGCAATTGATTCAGTTAGTGCTCTTTTTAGACTACCTAAGGCCCCAATCATGCCCTTAAGCCAAACCCCTCTTGGCTTCTGTGATTCAACTCTCTTGGTTTTCCTCCTCTTCCTCACCCAGTTACTATAGGTATTAAAATATCTCAGCGTTCTGTCTCTGTTTTCTATGCTTTTCATTTTCCCCAATCCCCCATGTGTTGTACCTCTCACACTCAGCTCTTGCCTAGCTCTCTTTTGGGAACAAATCCTCCCCATACAGCAAACTCTACCAGGATGTTCCCAAGGCACCTGAAGTACAGTGTCCAAGTAAGATGAAGGATTTAGGGAAAAGAAATATTTTTTCTTTTTCGAGACAAGGTCTCATTCTGTTGCCCAGGCTGGAGTGCAGTGGTACAATCAGAGCTCACTGTAGCCTTGATCTCCTTGGACTCAAGCTATCCTCTTACGTCAGCCTCCCAAGTGGCTGGGACTACAGGTGCATGCCACCATGCCTGGCTGATTTTTCTATTTTTTGTAGAGACAGAGTCTCACTATGTTGCCCAGGCTGGTCTCAATCTCCTGGGCTTGAATAATCCTCTTATCTCAGTCTCCCAAAGTGCTGGGATTATAGGTGTGAGTCACTATGCCTAACCAGAAGAAGGATTCTTGAAAGTGAATAAAACTACCCCAAAATTACACTGCCAAGTAGGGAGGCCTCACTTTATCTACAACCAGCTGATCCTAGCTCGACCTAAAGCTCTTCATTGAGTTGACTGGAGAAATGTGTCCAGCATCAACCCATTATCCTGAACTCAACCCCACCCTGCCAATAAACAAAAGCTGCCTGTGTTTCCTATCTCAGTGAATGGTATTCCATTTCCCCCTAGTCTCTCTTCCTGCATTCTTTCCTCTCCCTCACTCCATATCCTACCATGACCTGGATGCCCTGTCATAATCACCTGGCTATGGTCAGAACCAGGATCATCTATGATGCTTTAAATGTGCACATTCACTGCCCACATCTACCAGATCAAAATCTCTACAGAAAGAGACAAGTGGTTTGTAATTTTTCTGAAAGTCCACAAGACATTCTGATACACAGCCAAGTCTACATCCAACTGGTCACCACATCTGGTCAATTTTATGCCTTCAACTACCCTCCAACCTGACTTCAGTCTTTGCTCAACCCTCTGTCATTTCTTGCCCCCACTTTCCTATCCTTTCCTCTCTTTTCTAAGTTCCTCAGTGCCATCAAAGGTGTGAAAGTTGTCAGAATCAAAATGGAGGACTTGTATAAAAAAAAACCAACTCTCTGACAAACAGAGCTGGGGAAGGCCATGAAGAAAGGGTTTCCTGGTTTCTATGCCTGATAACGAAATCATCACAAAGACTACAAAAACCACAAACTTGACCAAAGGCCATCACAACCTTACATAAAAATACATCTTCCAGGACATCTGCCCAGCAACTGCCTGTCCAACCTCGGACTTGAGTCACGCTAGTTATTGATCCTTGTAGCCAATGATAATCATTTCAAAACAATCATATCATCCTCCTCATTTTTGCATAGGAAACCCTTGTCTTCCTTTATGTCCCTGAACATGCACATAGTTTACTATGGCACACATATTCCAGCTGCAGTGCCCAATTCCCAAATAAGCATCATTTTCTTTAGGGAGCTTTTTTCTGCTTGCTACTTAGCTTGACAGCGGGACCTGGAATCATAGCCGTGGCTCATGCTCCTCTCCTGCTTCAACTCCCTTCACCTACTCTTCACTCCAGCTGCTACTAACCCCCCAAAACACCATGCTTCCTCACATCTCCATAGCGTTCATCAAACTGCTTCCGGTGTTAAAGGTCCTACTCCTCTGTGACCTTGCCGACGCAGCTCAAGGGTCACATTATCTGAGGAGCTTTCCCTGACACTCCCCCACCACCCTCAAGGCTACATGGAGCCAATACTCAAAACAGCATGGCTAATTTGAGCGCACTGAATGGATCTCCTTGTCTCTCTCCCATGGACTACGTGCTGCTTACAGGCAGCTCTGTCTTCCTCACATCTGTATCCTCAGAGCTTGGCCAATACATGTTTACTGGATGAATTTCTTTTCCACTTTTCATTAACCAAAGATATATATAACCATTGAGAAAAAATGTTACAATAACAGATATAATTCAAACAATAACCTTTGCTATTCTATTTTTCTTGTACTTGAAAGAAATCTGAAAATAGCGATTATTTAATCTTTTACATTCTGCTAAGAGGGTGGGATTGCTGCAGCTGAGACAATTCCCTCTCTAGGTGGTGAGGTTCACAAGAGCAGGCCCTTTTGCATCCTTTATGCCTGGCTGACACAGTGGCTTCCTAATGAATGTTCATTAAATGAATTACAAACTCAACTATAAAAATATGAATACCAAGTCTTTATCTAAGAAACTCATTTTTTCTTTTCTCTCAATCTATACTTTATATACCATTACTCACCTTGTTGATTATACTCCCAGCCAAATTTCCTTGAGTCACACAATGCCTGCCCCAAAAGGGCAGCCTGATGCATCAATTTCTTAGGAATACAACCTACATTTACGCAAGTGCCACCAAGACCTGAGAAAGAAAATAAGTATTAATGCTTCTTTGTATGTCTAGTTTCACACATCTGCAGTCATATTATATTAAAACATGTGGAAATGACAAGCTCAATGGTAGGGGGGATGATACCCTACCCCAAAATAAGACACAAGGGATTAACCCAAATTTTCCGACCACAGGTCCACAGAAGAGACCCAAGGATGAGTAAAAATACAGATGTGCATCTGAGAAGTTTTCTGGGCACAGAGTTCAAAACTTTCACTTCAGTCTGATCCACAGAGATCAGAATGATCTAAGATTAATTATGTACTACACCAGCCCTGTACTCTCCATAACTCTGACTCCTTGGAGTCACGCCTTCAACTGCAAGCTTCCTGGTCACATTTACTCTGAGTCCTTAACAACAAAAAATGGATTATGCAAAACGGAGTTCCCCTTTGCAGGGCAGGTCTCAGAGTCTCTCTGACTGCAGTGTCTTCTGGTATGCCAGATAAGTAGGATTATTTCTGGACAAGAAAGGGAGAAAGGGAGGAGAAAAAAAGGAAAGAGGCCAGGGTGAGGGACAAAAAACAAGTGTACACACACCACAAGAACATTATGAGAAAAATCAAGGTAGATTAGCTTTTGTATATAAAATTCTAGGCTATAACCTTCTGAGTAAGTTTGAATTTTAAAAATTGATTTTCACACTTTATGTGAAAAAATCTGCCAGAAATATTTTTCTAGCAGAAAAGAGAAGACACACTCGAGTCGGGTAACTGAAGGATTAACAGAGAAATTATCACAAAGGTGTAAGCAGGAAGAGCAAAAAGGGATAGAATAGTTCCCTAAACTAGTGACAGCAGGGTACCACTGGCAGCCCCATGTGAAGGGGCAAGGAGACTGACTGCCACCACCCAGAGGGAGCCGGCCATCCAATGGAGGGGGTGGCCTTCCACAGGAAGATGCAGGGACCCAGCAGGGAAGAAGCCAGGGGAGTAAAATCCCAACTCCACTCTCCCTCTGCCCTCTTCCCATTACTCCAAAGTGGCCAAGCTGCCTCAGAAGCCAGAGGGCAAGGCTGCCAACAGATCAGTCTTATGGGGCGTAGAGCAGGGCAGAGGCAGAGGGGGAATGCACTTAAAGAATAAATGGAAAACATCCAGCACAAAATCTATGTGCTCTTTTCACTGTGGAAAAACAACATGGTAAGGTGAGTGCTCTAGTCTACAGTAGACAGCAGTCATAGAGCTGGTCATTGGTCTCGTTAAGCTAAACTGTAATTATTATATACACTCACTCCATCAGCTATTGTGCAGCTAATACAGTCAATTATGAAACTGACACAGAAACAAAGAAAAATGTTTCTGGCAAACTTATGTGATCACGACACAGTATATACACTGTGACCTCAACTATGTGACATGCATGCAAAAAAATACTATGGCAGAAGTGCTGAAATACTGGGGTCACGGAATCTTTTTTTCTTTTTGTAAAATCTTCCTTACTAATGTTTATATTATCTTTCTAACATCACTGCTTGTTAACTATATCCTCACTAAGACTCAGTTTCTTTTTTTTAATTTTTTTAAAAATTTCTTATTTTTTTGAATAGAGACAAGGTCTCACTATATTTCCAGGCTAGTCTGGAACTCCTAGGCCTCTCAAAGTGCTGGGATTACAGGCATGAGACTCTGGGCCAGGCCTAGACTTGCCTGTTTTCTTATCCAAGAAACAGGCGAGTTATACCTCTTGAGATTGTTGTGAGGATTAAATGAGATTACATAAAGCAAGCAACATATGTAAAGAGCAGAGAGGAACAACAGAGAAAAACAGCTTACCCCAGGATGTGCCCTGAGGTGACGGGACAACAAAGTCTAGCACCATAACTTTCTTTCCCAAAATGGCAGCTTCCTACAAACAAACAACAACAACAACAAAAAATACGTATAAAGATCTTGTCACTTTCCTGACACTCCCTCAATTTTTGTCTTCCCTAAAAAACTGTTTTTGTGTGACACACAATCTTTTACCTGAATTATACCAGCTATTACAACAAAAGCTTAAACTGTAACAGTAATTTTTTTTTAAGTAGCAGAAAAAATGACTATGGCAATCATCAGGAAGATTATCCACGAGTTTCATTTCTACGTTCATACCTTCGCACATGAAAGGCCGCCAGAACCACCACCAACAATGATGAGATCATAATCATATGCTGAATCTTCCTGAAGGAGCTTCTGTAACAAACCACTCTGATATGCCTATGGTTTAATTACAGGAGAAAGAACACTGCAGAATTTAAAGTTTTACAGCTGTTTATGTATACCCTATGTTTAACTAGTATGGATTTCTTTTATAAAAATCTTAGGAACAATCTATAATTAATCTAAGTTAGAACTGTAAATTTATCTGGATGCTATTTAAAAATAGGGTCCAACTAGTTAAAACTTATACCAAAGTACATATGTTTTTGTCCTTTCTGACACCTGACAGCTAGGCCTGTGTCAAATAACCTAGAAGGCTGTGGCTCTGTATCGATGTAAAATGAGGTCATTTTCCTTGGTCTAATTATCAAAATGTTATAGTCAAGTGCAGTGGAATAGCCAAGTATCATTTTTTAAGATCCTTGCTCACTTGTGCTAGTCTTCATTTTGAGAACAATTCTTATGCATTATCAGCAAATTTTGTCATAGCTTCTCATAAATTGATCTAACCTTCGTAGTTACACTGGTGAGCTTTCTATACAACACCAACATCTCGCACTTTCTTTCAGCAACAGTCATGAGGCTGGCCCTGGGCCGTATCCTCTTGCTCATTTGGCCCTCCTTGTGATCAGTAGCTTAGATGATGTTAGAGGTTCGATGTGTGATTAGCAACAGTTTTCTCTATGCCACGTCAGTTGCTCACTCCCATTACTTTGGCTTTAGACAAACACCATGATCAAACTAGCCCTTCCTAAACAGATGCTTCATAACTACGTGGATTCACCAGATGCCATGTGTTCCCATGAAGAATGGGTGCCCAAGAAGGTTTTGGGGACATTCTAAAAAGGGCCCCTCTGGCCTCCTTACTTTTAGGTACCCTTAGGGAAATCCACCTCTTCAGGATCTGCCATCCAAAAAATATCTTTCTGTCTTGAAATAACAGAATTGCTCTCTCTGCATCTATAGATTTATTCTTAGACATTATTTTCCAAATTAGGATTGGCAAGACAAGCACTTCAGAAGGTGTTTAGTTTAGGACTTAACCACTATGTGCACTAGGTTATAAATTCTAGGACTAATAAAGCAGATTGTTACTGCATAAGGATGCTGATTATAGATTAACACACAACGTAGACAATTGTTTTTCTCCACAAAAATATAATTCTTAATTAAAGCCTCAAATACAACTATTTAATCAATCACTGATTACTCATATTGTATACACATATAAAGGATATGACAGAGTAGAATTTTAATAAAAGTGAATAATTATAAAATAAGGACCTTATTTAATAAATATCAATTTTTATCTATTCCTGCTTACCTAACAACTCCTATTCATTTGTAGCATTCTAGAAATCAAAATATCAAAAGCCATTGGCCTTTGGAAACCACCACAAAGTTGGCAGTCTTAACAGGAATTCTAATTGCCCTAGACAAGAATGTCAGTGTTGACCTCTTTTTACTGGACAAACAGTAATGCTATCTCTCCCCATCAGGAGGAAAAGACCTGGGATGTCTCCAGGGTGGTTTGTCCTGGTGCCCTCACACAAAAATCCTAGCTTCTGAAGTTCAGGCTGGTAGAAAAGCTAATTTCCCTTAAAGCAATCAATATTATCTGACTGATAATTATCCTATATGCTTCATTTCATAACTTCCAAAAGATGAGTGGACTCCTAAAAACCATTTTCTCCTCCTTTAAATACTTTTTAAAAATGTGAACAAACAGCATTGAAGAACATATAATACTATTATTACCTGGAAAGTTTGGTCACATCCACCTACATGCACTTTATTCACAAAAACATTGGGCACAGTTTTCTGATTAGTGATTTCTGACAGCACTTCTTGAACCTTGGCCCCATCATCTAAAGAAGAAAAAAGTTATACATAAAAACACTGAAAAGAGTTCCAAATCTTTGTGAGTTCAACTAAAGTGTTACAACACTCAAATGTTCACATGTACATACCCATAACAGGTCAGTGTGTTATATAACTTTATGAAATGATAACTCGAGGGGAAAACATCCATGCTTTTAAAGAAAATCTTAAAAAATAAAGATCTACTTATTCCTTTAAAGGAATAAAGACAAAGATAAATTCTTCAAAATTAGATTTTGATATATTATTCAGTGACTATGCCAAGACAAACAGACAAGAGGCCTCTTTAAAGAGCAAACATCAAGATAAAATCTGCTGTAACAATAACTCAGAAAATACTTCTTACAATTACATTTGAAAACTGTTTATGATCTTAGTCCAATATTTATCTTCCATCCCTAAAAATAAAACTGGTCCATGACTACTTAAGACTACCTTATTGGTATGCCCTTTAGAAAAGTCTCCAAGATTCAAGAGCATTTCACTCAATAAGGCAACTTGGTTAAAATGAGTCAGTGAGGTTCTATGAAGGCAGAAATCAAACTTGTTCAGTTCATCACCATGCCCTCACCCCTGAAAAGCTCCTTATGTGTAAAGTGCTCAACTAATATTAGATGTATGAATGCCAAGAATTCAAAAGTATAAAACTAAAAACTTAATGCACTCTCCCTGGTGGATGACACAGCCAGGAAATGGGAGCGGATCCTTTTCGTTTGTTACAGCTTAATCTATTCTGCTAGAGAGCTGGCAGATACATCTGAAATGCCTCAAGTACTTCAAAGGGAGCAGCTTATATATCTTCCTCCCACTCCCTTCCCTCAAATATGGAAAATGTATAAATAAAAAACCTACACCAACTTATCTGCCACATAAGGGTTCATTTTCTGCATGGCTGAATGTAGACAAAAATGCCTCATTCAACCCGAAGACAAGAGTAATCTGAATTGAACAAAGTAAATGGAAAGCAGTCAATCTTGTTGGCATTTATTATAAACAACACCGTGTAGTAACTGGTCTACTTACCAACTTGATCAAGTTCCAAGACGTTACATTCGACTCCCAAAGAAGAAAAGAGTTCTTTCACCTGTAACAAAAATTTAACTCAGTTTCACTCTCACAAAAGATTCAACAGCTGTGAAATATGAACATAGTAATGAGAGATGTCAAAAATAAATGTTCTGGAGGAATAGCAGTTCTAGCTGATGGGTGGTTTTTGTTTTTGTTTTGATTTTTTTCCTTTCCTCTACACATTTTCCCAGAATAATCTCAGGCCATCCCTTGCCTCCTTTTTACCGTCTCTTATGACTTTCAAATCTACAACTTTTGCCCAAATCTCTTTTCTGAACTCAAGATAGGCAGTATCTATTTTCCACCTGCGTGTCCCACAGGCATTTCACAGGCAACATACCCACAATACTACTCCTTTCCTTCCATATACCTTTTCCTCTTCCCGTGTTTCCATTCAACAGTCATTAAATCATTCAACAAATTTTTATACATCAAACACTTTGAATGGTTCATCCACATTTCTAAGTACTCAAAAGAAAACAAGGAATAAGATACAATCTCTACCCTTTAGTAGGGGAAACAGACAAGTGACAATTCAATTTATAGCACCATCTCCAGTTGATTAAATAAGAGCAACTACAGCCTTGCTACTCATGGAAACAGAGGGCAGAGGAACAGAAGGACAGCATCACCCCAGGAGCTTACCAGACATGCAAAATCAGGACCTGCAGCAGGATCTGTACCTTAACGACTGCAGAGCTCTAATTGGGAATCATTTTTATGCCTCCCTCTCAGGGAACATCTTCCTATCCCACATGAACTCCTCAGTCATTCACTGTCATTACAAAGTTTTAGCAATTCTCTGTTGAACTGGTTCATCTTTCTAGTTCCCCATAGTTGCTATCTTAATCTAAGCCATCAACATTGACTACTGGAAATTCTCAGTAATATCCTACAAGTTATTTCTGCACCAGCTTTGTCCTCTCTACTTCTGAAAATTACATCCAAAGTGGTCATTTAAAACCACTTTTCACCACTTTACTTAAAAGCCTTCAGTGTCCTCAGCCCTCAAGGTAAGATCTAGAGGTTCCATTTTCAGAATGGAAGTGTGAACAGGGGAAAACTGGGGAAAATTATTTAAAACAACCACTAGAAACTATCTGGAAAGTTCCTACAGGCATTGAGCAAATGAAAAAACACTTATTCAAGAAAATATACTAAATCTCAATTAAAACATGGAGAAGCTATGCCATTTGCACCCCAATCCACCTCTTCCCTCCCATGCCCTGGAGCAGCTGATGGGAGCTCCACTCCAAGTGAGTGTGGTCCAAAAAAACCAGGCTCCCTAGCCCTAACCAGGAAGAAGACAGTGATGCTTTCACCATTTCTTTTTTTTTTTTTTTTAACTTTTAAGTTCAGGGGGACCTGTGTAGGTTTGTGATACAGGTAAACTCATGCCACAGGGGTCTGTTGTACAGATTATTTTGTCACCCAGGTGTTAAGCCTAGTACCTATTAGTTATTTTGCCTGATCCTCTCTTTCCTCCCACTCTACACCCTCAGGTAGGCCCCAGTGTCTGCTGTTCCTATCTATGCATCCATGTGTTCTCATCATTTAGCACCCACTTATAAATGAGAACATGCAGTGTTTGGTTTTTTGTTCCAGAATTAGTCTGTTTAGGATAATGGCCTCCAGCCCCATCTATGTTCCTGCAAAGGACATGATCTCATTCTTTTCTATGGTTGCATAGTATTCCATGGTATATATGTATAATGTTTTCTTTATCCAGTCTATCATTGATGGGGGTTGGGTTGATTCCATCTCTTTGATATTATGAAGAATGCTGCAATGAACATGCACATGCATATGTCTTTATGATAGAATGATTTATATTCCTTTGGGGATATACCCAGTAATGAGATTGTGGGGTTTACCCTTCTATTCAAAATAGTAGTACTGCAGCTGAGAACAGTGGCTCACACCTATAATCCCAGCACTTTGGGAGGCCAAGGCA
>NW_012100654.1:501143-502475 GCF_000951045.1 Mandrillus leucophaeus | reverse complement strand
AACAAAAAACCAAACACTGCATGTTCTCATTTATAAGTGGGTGCTAAATGATGAGAACACATGGATGCATAGATAGGAACAGCAGACACTGGGGCCTACCTGAGGGTGCAGAGTGGGAGGAAAGAGAGGATCAGGCAAAATAACTAATAGGTACTAGGCTTAACACCTGGGTGACAAAATAATCTGTACAACAGATACAGTAAGTTCTTCAAACCTTACTACAAAGATACAGTAATCAAAACAGTGCCGTACTGGCATAAAGACAGGCTTACAGACCAAGGAAGAGACCAGGGAGCACAGAAATAAAGCCTCACATATACAGGGAAATGATTTTTAACAAGGGTGCCAAGAACATTCAATGGGGAAAGCATCATTTGTCTTTTCAACAAATGATGCTGAGAAAACTGGCTGTCCACTAACAAAAGAATGAAACTGGACCCTTACCTAACACCGTGTACAGAAATTAACTCAAAATGGATCAAAGACCCAAAAGTCAGAGCTAAAACTATAAAACTCTTAGAATAAAACATAAGGCAAAAGTGTCATGACACTGGCTTTGGCAATGATTTTATGGATATGATCTCAAAGGCATAAGCAACAAAAGAAACAACAGACAAATAGCACCTCACAAAAATTTGAAATTCTTGGTCATCAAAGGACAGTATCTACTCAGGAGGCTGAGGTAGGAGGATCATTGAGTCCAGGAGTTCGGGGCTGTAGTGCATTTTGATCACACCTGTGAATAGCCACGGCACTCCAGTCTGGGCAACATAGCAAGATGCCATCTCTTAAAAAGAGAAGAGGACATTATCAACTGAGTAAAGAGGTGACCCAAGGAACTGAATAGGATATTTGCAAATCACATATATGATAAGGGATTAATATCTAGATTATATAGAGTACTCCTAAAACTCAAGAACAAAAAGTTAAAACCCCAACTTAAAAATGGGCAAAGCAGTTGAATAGATATTTCTTCAAATAAAAGATACAAATGGCCAATAAGCACATGAAAAGTTGTTCATCATCACTAATCTTTAGTGAAACGTGAATCAAAACCACAATGAGATAACACTTCACATGCATTAGGACAAGTATTATTTTTAAAAACACAGAAAATAACAAATGTTGGTGAGGATGCAGAGAAACTGGGAACCTTGTGCACTTTGATGGGAATGTAAAATAGTGTTGCCACTATGGAAAACAGAATGACAGTTTCTCTAAAAATTACAAATAGAAATAACATATAATCAAGCAATTCCATTTCCAGGTGTGTATCAAAAGGAATTGAAAGCAGAGACCCAAATAAATATTTGTACACCCATGTTCATAGAA
>NW_012100654.1:499961-501093 GCF_000951045.1 Mandrillus leucophaeus | reverse complement strand
AAAAAAAAAAAAAAAAATTAGCCAGGCATGATGGCACATGCCTGTAGTCCCACGTACTCTAGAGGCTGAGGTGGGAGGATCGCTGAAGCCAAGAAGTTTGAAGCTGCAGTGAGCCATGATCACATCACTTCAAGATCACTTCAAAGATACAAGATTACTGTATCTTTATAGTAAGGTTTGAAGAACTCAGGAAGCATGAGTTCTTCCACTTTGTTCTTCTTTACAAGACTGTTCTGGTTATTCAGGGTCTTTTGAAATTCCATATGAATTTTAGGATGAATTTTTCTATTTCTGCAAAAAAGATCATTGGGATTTTGATAAGGATTGCATTAAATCTGTAGATTGCTTTGGGTACTACTGACATCTTTGCAGTATAAAATCTTCCAATCCATGAATATGGGATGTTGTTATTTTGCTATCTTATTTAATTCCTTTCAGCAACATTTGTGGTTTTCAACATCCAAGTCTTTTGCTTTCTCGGTTAAGTTTCTTCCTAAGTATTTAGTTCTTCTTCTTGCTATTATAAGTGAAAATTTTTTCTCAATTTCCATTTTGGATTGTTCATTATTGGTATACAGAAAATCAACTGATTTTTGTGTGTTGATTTTGTACAACGCAACTTTGCTGAATTTCTTTATTTCAACGGTTTTGGTGTGTGTGCATCTGTGAAATCTTTAGGTTTTCTACACATCAGATCATGTTGTCTGTGAACAGAGATAATTTAACTTATTTTCCAGTTTCGATGCCTTTTATTTCCTTTTCTCGTGGTATTGCTCTGGCTAGGACTAATAGTACTTTATTGGAGGGGGACAGGGTCTTGCTGTGTCACCCAGGCTGTTGTGAAGTGATGTGATCATGGCTCACTGCAGCTTCAAACTTCTTGGCTTCAGCAATCCTCCCACCTCAGCCTCCAGAGTACGTGGGACTACAGGCATGTGCCATCATGCCCGGCTAATTTTTTTTTTTTTTTTTGTAGAGATGGAGTCTTACTCAGTTGCTAATGCTGGTCTCACACTCCTGGGCTCAAGAGGTTCTCCTGCCTTGGCCTCCCAAAGTGCTGGGATTATAGGTGTGAGCCACTGTTCTCAGCTGCAGTACTACTATTTTGAATAGAAGGGTAAACCCCACAATC
>NW_012100654.1:493328-498366 GCF_000951045.1 Mandrillus leucophaeus | reverse complement strand
AATGCAAGTGACCATTGACAGATAAATGGATAAACAAAATGTGTTATATACATACAGTGGAATATGATTCAGTCTTTAAAAAGAAAGGAAATTCTGACACATGCTACAACATGGTTGAATGTTCAGGACACTACTCTAAGTGAAATAAACCAGACACAAAAAAACAAATACCGTATGACTCAACTCATATGAGGTACCTAGAGCAGTCATATTCATAGAGACAGAAAGTAGGATGTTGGTTGTCAGGGGCTGGGAGAAGGAGGAAAAGAGAGTAAGTGTTTAATGGGTATAGAATTTCAGTTTGGGAAGATGAAAAAGTTCTGTGGATGGATGCTGCGATGGTTGCACAACAACGTGCATGTACTTAGTGCCACTGAACGCTACACTAAAAAATAGTTAAAATGGTAAGTTTTATGTTATGTGTATTTTATCACAATATTTTTTAAAAAGCGAACCAATGGTAATATAAATTTGTAATTCACAAATGTATTGAATTCATACAGGACTGGGGAAACATGGCTTAAAATTAATGTGAGGAAAGTACTTCTAAAAGTCAGGACATTTTATTCACTGTTCAGTTTGCGTTATTATCTTACATCTGTCCTTTAACATTGACTTTCCAACTAGTCTAGCTGCCTCTATACGGAGTCTAGTTTTATATGATGGCTAGATTTCAAATCACAGGTCAAATGCTGCTCACAAGTGTGAGATGACTTTTCTTTGCCATATCATTAAGTTCACACTTATTAGCAAGCATTTTAAGACCTCCTTGGCCAGACATGATGGCTCACGCCTGTAATTCCAGCTCTTTGGGAGGCCAGGCAGGTGCATCACTTGAGTGCAGGTGCTCGAGACCAGCCTGGGCAACACGGTGAAACACTGTCTCTACAAAAAATATAAAAATTACCCAGGTGTGGTGGCATGCGCCTGCAGTCCCACCTATTTGGAAGGCTTTCGTGGGAGGATCACTTGAGACTGGGAGGCAGAAGTTGCAGTGAGTCAAAATCAAGCCACTGCACTCCAGCCTGGGCAACAGAGCAAGACCCCATCTCAAAAAACAAAGACCTCCCTAAATCACCTTTGAAACTAAATTTCCAGCCATTTTCCAATGAATCTTCCTGATTCCCTTGCATATACATTGTGCTCAGCCATACTATTTTCCTTTTATCATTATCTATCTTTGCTGATATCAGTTTCTTTACTAGATGCTCTTTCTTACCTACAGACTAACTTATCCCTCAAGGACCGACTTACGTGGCATTTTCTTAGACTGTTCTGATCCTCCGCAGAAGCCACTGTTTTATCTCTTATTCTCACAACTCTCGTTTTTCTTACGCACTTCTTTCTACACATGCAAGCGGGTTGATTACAGCTCAATTAGACTATGAGTTTACAGGAGGCAAGACCAAGGTTTATTCATTTCTGTGTCTCTGCAACACTAAGTACCCAATGACGCTTACTGAATGCCATTAGCAGCCCAATCAAGAAACAATCTCTCTCCTTGACTCTGCAAGGATAAGGACACATGTGGAATATGGTGTCTAATTTTGGGAGATACATTTAAGAGGTTCATGGGCAAAAAAAAAAAAAAAAAAAAAAAAACCTGTACAATCAAGTTAGTGAGCGGCCACATGTAAAGACAGACATGTAAGAAAGCAGGCTACTCAGTCAAGCAAGAAAAACACTTGGCAAAAGTACTGGAAGATCTGCCCTCCAAGCAGAAGCAAAGTTCTTAATTCTGCCCACTGGAGCAATGCTCACCTCCAAGAATGAAAAAACATTTCAGAGAGGCAGACTTCGCTTCACTTAAAAAAATTCCAATAATCAGAGCTGTCCAAATATGTAATGGAACTCAAAATCATGGCCACATTACTGAAAATGTTAACACATACAGAATAGAGGATCATTTGTCCTAAGATTTTCTGTATCAGCAAAGGTTTGACTAAAATTATTCAAGATAATTCACCCTATATTATGTGCCTGACACTATTGTCTAGGCCCCAGTAATACAGCAGTAGACAGACACAGTTCTGATCTCTTGGTATTTATGCAAACTACAAAGGATAACTCTTAAGAAATATAGATAGAAACAGACCCCAGAAACAGTCCAACACATACATGAGAACCTGATCAATGATGAGTGAGTATACAAACTAGTGTGGAAAGGATAGGGTCTCCAAAAAAAGGAAACAGGAACACCTGGTAAGTCACAAAGAAGAAAACAAATTGGATCCCCACTCGTATTACCAATATCAATCCCAGGTAGATGCCAAGAAGGTGGGTATGAAAAGCACACTACTCACTACTCAATTTTCAGGAGCTAAAACAGGAGAATATCTTTATGATCTCTGAATAGAAACAGATTTCCTAAATAAGACACCAAAAGCAAGCCATAAAAGGAAAAGAATGATAGAAGCAAATACATTAAACTTACAAACTTCAGTTAATGAAAAGATCCTTATATTAGTCTGTTCTCCCATTGCTATAAAGAAATATGAGACTGGGTTATATATAAAGGAAAGAGGTTTAATTGGCTCATGCTTCTGCAGACTCTACAGGAAGCATGATGCTGGCATCTCCTTGGCTTCTGGGAAGCCTCAGGAAACTTACAATGATGGCAAAAGGCAAAGGCAAAGCCAGCACTTCACATGGCCAGAGCAGGAGCAAGAGAGTTGGGTGGGGAGATGCTACACTTTTAAATGACTAGATCTCATGAGAACTCACTATCATGAGGACAGTACCAATGGGATGATACTAAACCATTCATGAGAAATTCACCCCCATGATCCATTCATCTCCCACCAGGCCTTACCTCCAGCATTGGGAATTACATTTCAATATTTGGTTGGGGACACAGATCCAAACCATATCAATCCCATAAAAAGAGTGAAAAAGGAAGCTAAATCTGACAGATTTTCTACAGCAGCAGGTCCTCAAATAATATTATTTCATTACAACAGTGATTAAAAAAACTAGTTCCCAGCCAGAACCACTGTCAAGTGGAGTTCGCACCTTCTCTTCATGTTTCCTCCAGGTACTCCAGTTTCCTCCCACATCCCAAAGATGTGCATGTTAGGCTAATTAGTGTATCTACATTTTCCCAGTCACAGAAAGTGTGGGTGTGTGTGCAAGTGCACCTGCAATGGGACGGTGTCCCAGCCAGGTTTGGATCCCGCCTAGCACTTGCAATCCTGAAATGGAGTAAATGGGTTGGAAAAGGAATGAATAAGCAAATATAAATTATTGCCAAATAAAGCTTCATAAAGTAGACAATAATCATACAGACACAAACAATAACGAATGCAGTAGGAGAGCACTCAACAGTGTACCCTCCATATTTCTGATTTTGTTTTTGAACTGCCCAGTGGCACAAGGTGCTCCTTAAAATCCTGCTTTGCAAACATTTTTTGATTTCACCCACTACCATTAGAACCCAATCTCTCCTGATTCACCAGAAATTGGGTAAATACTTTTCTTCCTTGTTCTCATTAATCTCTCTTAAATGTATGTATAGTTCACATTTATTTCAATGTTTAATACTAGACATGTTTTGGGTCTTTATTTAAAAGTTTGGTGATTTTTTATTTTTGTGGTCAGAAATAATGCCATAGGAACTTAACTCTTACTTCTAGCCTACAATAAAACTGGTTTTGTTACATGTCATTTCGCTTAAGGTTGGTTTCCAAGAACCTATCACCAATGTTGAGTGAGCACTTACTGTATACATAACCTAAGGATAAGCATCCTAAATATATAAAGAACACCTACAAGTCTAGTACAAACAACTAAAATCCGCTGCATAGGAAAATAGGCAAAAGGCCTGAAAAAAATGAAAAGCACACTATAGAATTTCATAGAAGAGGAAGCTCAAGTGACCCATGAATACACTGGACTTCATTTGGGAAATACAAAATTAAACCATAATGGAATGCCATTTCAAAATTGCCAGAATGGCAAAAATTAAAAATATCAGCTGTTAGCAAGGATGTAGAGCAAGATGAATTGTTATCAACTAGGAGGAGAGTAAATTGGTATAACTACTTGGAAACTCAGTTGGGCATTACCTTGCTAAGGTAGAAATCATGCATCCTTTATGACCCAGCAACTCAGCTTCAAGATATCTATCCTAGAGTAGTCTCTTGTAAGTGCGCTGGGAGTTACGTGCAGGAATAAGCATACAGCTGTACTGTTTTTTAAGACCAAAATACTAGAAACAGCAAAATGATAAACTCCGGTATGATTCATCCTAGGGAGTAGTCAGCAATGAAAATTAATGAACCCCAGCTACAGATACTAATATGCATGAATCTCTGAAACATAACTGTTGAGGAAGAAAACTGCAGATGTATATATGGTTCGATTTATATCAAGTCCCAAAACAGGCCAAAAGGAACCAAATATTGATTAATAATGTATATATTTGGTAAAAATGTAAAAAAAAAAAAAGAAATTTTGCATAGTGGTTAATCCTGAGGGAGGGAGGAGACAGCCAAGGAAGCTTCTACAGTACTAGTGTCACTTTATTATTCTTAAAAATGTATATGCATATGTTTTAAGAAACTATACACATCAATGTAAACTTCAAATATATTTGAAAAACACAGCCTATAATTTCATGAACTCAACCTAATAGTTTATGCTTTTGCATACTGTCTTCCACGTATCATTTTTCAACTTTCTGTAAAATGAAGTAAATTCCTAAACGTTGAAAGTCTCTGCCTTACACGTAGGTTATCACCCAAAGGCTCGTTTTTAAGTGAGGTACTCTTAAACTCAGAATACATTTGTCCTTAGAAATAATGCCGGATTCCTAGTCCGCGCTGAAAAGTTAAGGCAGTGTGCATGAAGCTGAAATTACCTCACAACCTTCCCGTACCTTCGTTTCACAAGACGGGGAACTGAGGCTCGGCACAGGGTCCTAACCCAGGTCGAGGTCACGCAATTAGGAGTGTTTCTGTTTTGATAAACCATCACAAGCCCACCTCAGGGGAAGCCCGGGGAGAGGAGAGGACGGGCGGCTGACCTCACTGCCGCAGCC
>NW_012100654.1:456356-492826 GCF_000951045.1 Mandrillus leucophaeus | reverse complement strand
CCCCAGCACCGCCCCGCGCATGCGAACTGGGCCCCCCGCCCGCCTGCGGCGTAGGTATCACCTGCCCTTCTCAAAGAGGCGGGTACCAAGCGCGAGCCTCTTTATCCCCAGGCTGTGCGCGCGTCCTGAGACCAACCAATCTTGGCGATGCCGCTTGGAGATGGCCTCTGTGCAATGCCTTTTACTCCTAATAATCCCCAATAGCCCATTTAAACCACCTTAAAATATACATTCTTCAATTTTTATGAGAAGTGTGAATTGGAAAGATTGATATTTTTAAAAGTTTAGATCACACAAGCTAAATAAATACATGCGTTTGCTATTGCAATGCAACTTTAAGATGAGTTTCCTAGGTTGCTACCCGTCAGTTCCCTTCTACATAGAATTCCAGAGCCGCCCCTAACAAAGGAACTCTGAAACTGCGAGAATAGGAATCCTCTGTCCATTTCAGGGGGTGGATGGAAGACCTTTGAGCTGAACTAGCCTGCAATGACTTACAGCCCCCTCCACCACAATGGGTGAATAAAACCCCAATAAAGAGAACAATCAACCGCAGGACCAGCAGGTGTGAACCGGTTCCTGCCTACCTCTAGGCTGTCATCCCCTGACAGTGTCCCTCCGGTTCATTCTGCTTCAGCTACACGGGCTTTCTCCCTGTGCCTCAGATGCGTCAAAACCATTCTCGCCTTCGGGTCTTTGCACCTTTAGCTTTATCAGTCTAGGATGTTGTCTCCTGCAGTGGACTGAATGTATCACCCAGATTTCATATGTTGAAACTCTCATCCTAATGTAACAATATTTGAAAGTTAAGACCTTTGGGAGGTAATTAGGTCATGAGGGCGGAATCTTTGAGAGTGGGATTAGTACCAGTAGTTAGTATCACTAAGAAGAGGCCAGAGAGCTAGCTCACTCTCCACCATGTGAGAACACGGTGAGACCTTACAACTGGAATGGGCAAGTTGGCCCTCATCAGAAGCAACCATGCTGACACCTTCATCTCAGACTTCCAGGCTCCAGAACTGTAAGAAATAAAATTCTGTTGTTCATAAGATGCCCCGTCTATGGTGCTTTGTTCTAACAGCTCCAACAGACTAATACCTGCTCCAGCAAGTCTGGCTCCTCATTGCCAACTAAGTCTTGGCTTAAATGTCACCTCCTTAGATAACCTTTTGCTGTGTACCCAAAATGAAGTAGCTGCTAATTTCCATCATTTCACACATGTTCCAGTCCCTTCATGACACATTTATTATTATTTCCAACGACCTCCTATAATTTCTGGTTTCCTTGCTTGTTGTCTGCCCTACCCCTGTCTCCATGACCTCGACTGGAATGCGAGTTCTGTGAGAAAAGGGCCTTATCACTTTGGCCCACAACTCTAGCCCCAGAGTTTATCCCATGCTCATAGTAGGCACGGAATACAGTTTTACTGAAGGAATGAATTAGTGATTCACACATGTCACATCTTACCAGAACATATATTACCATATTTTGCTTCTCCTCTTGTCCTCACATGACAGGCTGGGATCTCAAATTCCTCTTCTTCCTACTCTGTTCATCCAGGGAGCCACAAGTCTGGGAGGTGGAGTACAGACCATGATGTTCAGGGACTGCCTCATGCCACTCCTGTTGCCCTGGGCCCACATGGCTTATTTCATGCCTTGACACCACAAGCACTTCCTGAACACCTCGGTCTGTGCTAAGTGTTAGGGAATAAGCACATGGAAGATAGCACCTGTCTTCAGGAGATCAGAGCCCTTCTAGGAGAGATGTCAAAAATAAGAAATGCAAATGAGGAAGTAGTTCTAAAGAGAAGAATGATACCTGAGCTGGATGTGATGAAGTGAAGAATCATTGGCCCAGACAATAAGCCCTGGAAGAGGGTATCAGAGGGAGGCAGCCGAGCTGAACCACAGAAGCAGGGGAAGGCTGGTGTATTGGGGGAAAATGCTGAAAGATCCAAAAATGAGCAGAGGTGAGGGAGAAATGAATGCCATTGAAGTGAGCAGGGGCCAGATGGCTGCGATCTAGTCGACACTGCTTAGAAGATCTCTAGGAAGGAAAAGGAACATGAGACAATGACTTCAGGCAGCAAGAAGATGACTTTCCTATTAGCCCGAGCAAAAATCAGAGTTTGGAAGAACTGAAGAAGAAAGGAAACAGAACAAGAGAGAGGTCCCCTTTATCTTTTTATTTTTATTTATATTTTTAAAGAGACAGTCTTCTATTGGGACTCTGGACATCTAGACATCAGTGCAGGGGCTTTCTGAGGAGACCAGCCTCCCTGGCAGGCTTAGATGTGATCTAGCCTGAGTCAGGAGGGGAACACACGTGGGGCTGGATGTTCTTTCAGATCCCTGGCAGAGATCAAAGACAGAGTGGTCAGCTTGACCTAGCTTCTGCAAGGGCTGGTTCTGATGTGGGAGAGGGAGGCAGTCCCCAGAGCAGGAATGCCTTCCCTGGGGCTCCTATCCTTGCAGGGGAGAAGCTGGCCATTGTCCCCTCAGAGCGTCCTTCACTGCAGCCCGAGGGGGGCGACTGACAGATTCCTCAGGGGGGCAAACGGAACGGATTCCCCAGGGGAGGAAACCTCTGGGCTCTGGCTTCAATCCCCTCCCGGGGAAACATTCACAGCCCCTCCGGAGGAGAGCCCTGCTGCAGGAAAACTCTAGGGCAGGGCCCAGCTGCGAGGGGCCTGGGCTGTTGGTGATAGTACCCCAGGCTCCAAACTCTCTGGGCCTGGGGGCAGTTCCCTTCCTTGGTTACAACAGATTCTTACCCCGCCGTGCCCTACAGCCCGCCCCGCGAGGAAGGGGCCCAGGAGTGGACGGGTGGACAGGCATTCCGGTGTCTCGAGTCGGGGCCAGCCTGAGCAGCACCACCCGCGTGGGGCAGACAGGGCATACAAGGCAGGCACCAGGCTCCAGAACAGCAGATGACAAGTCTTCCGGCGGCGTCGGGTCTCCATGGGGACGGGGGCGGGGCCAGGCGGCCGTGATGGGGGTTGGGGCGGGGCTTTTCAACTGTCAACAGCCTCGCCCAGCCTGGGCAAAGAGACATAGCCCGGCCTGGAAGACCGAGTCAGGGACCCCCAGGCAGAGCCTGACCCCTGCCGGCGGCCGGGGCCTCCTGCCTCCAGGTGCTGCTGCCCCTACACGGACGGGCGCCCTCTGCGGGTCCCGCGACTCCCCGCTCAGCGCCTCCAGATGCCTCACCCGGGCCCACTCCGCTGGGTCCCCAGGGACCTTAAAGCGCTGGCCCAGCAGCGGGGTCACTCCCATAAGCCTCCCGACCCTCCCATGGGTCCTTTGGAGCCCTGGATTGTGAAGCTGATACTTCCTCAGGGCCGCGCGCCCGGACGCGGCTGCTCCAGGACCACAGCTGAGAGCGGCCGCGTCCCCTGCAGGCCACCCGTCAAGGGCACAGGCCACAGGAGCCCCAAGGCGCAGTGGCTCACCCTGCCCGGAGCTGACCCTTGAGGTGGGGAGAGGGCACTAACTCGGGTCCTCTCCCCTTCCTCAAGGCTCCTTCCTCCCCTGGGGTGAAGGGCTCCCAATCCCGGCACCTTGGGGCCGTCCTGTTTAATTCATGCCCACAAATGATCATGCAGTGTGCTGGGACAGAGAAGACAGACACGCTGGCCTCCGAGGGGTGAGACAGACTAGTCTTATCAGTGCAGAAAATTCCCAATAGGGACAAGGGCCAGGAAGGAAACACCAGGAAAACTGAGGGTGGAAGATGGGGGTGACCCTACTGCAGGTGGGTGCTCAGGGAGGGCTTCTCTGAGGAGGTGACATTCACTTGATTGGCAAAACAGATGGGCAGGGCCTGTGTAAGTCTTCTAAGAGAGGGAACGGCAGTGCCCAGCGGGCTGTCCCGGGGATGGAAATAGGGCAGCGGGTGGGGGTGGGAGTGTGAGCCAGGCAGGCAGGACCCAGACACCGTGTATTGGGTGCAGTGGTGGGACCCATGGAGGCACTGAGGAAGCCCTGGGCCTCAGAAGATGGGGAAACAGGAGGACTCACTTAGAGGCCTTCACAACCTTCTAGGGCACAGACAGTGCAAAACAGCTCAGGCTAGAATGCAGTTTAGGTTTCAGAAGGGTGCTGGGTCCCCTACGCTCTTCTTGAGGCTAAAGGGCTCCGGCTCCTTGGGACCTTTCCATGGAGATATGGTTCTGGGGCCCCAGCTACATGGACAGCCTTCTGATGGTTGTCTACAGCCAGGAAGGGGGCATGGGCCGACCCACCCCTTCCTTGGCCAAGTGGACAGATGAAGGGAGCCTCTGGGAGCAGGATTGCTGGACTGAGAATTAGATTTGGAATGTAATCCAAACCCCCCAAAAGCCACCTCTTCTCTGGAGCTTGGCTTCTTCAGGAAAACTGGGCACAAAGGACCGCAAGAGCAGCTCTCAGGACCCTTGCCTCTCCATCCTGTGATGCTTTTAGATGGTTCTCAGGGGCCACCCTTTTCAGAAAGAATTCTTGGGCTATAGGAAAGTAAAGGGAGGAAATGTGTTTTGAGTGGCAATTAGCCCAAGCTCCAGACTAGGTGTTGGTTTGGTGAGGATTGCTTTTCCCCTTGCACCAGCCCCCTTCACAAAACCTGAGTCCTGGCTAGGGCCAGGAGTGAGATTCCTGTTCTAGATTTTCATCACTCCGTGTTGCCCAGGAGGAGGTCTGTGGGGAAAGGAGACAGATATTAGCAAGTATATAAAGACAATTTAGCCAGAGAAAACCTAAAAGAGGAATCAGGATGAGGGGATTAGGAATGGCAAAGGAGGAGCTGGGGGAGAGGGAGTTGGGGGTGGGGCTGGGACAAACAGAAAGGAGGTGGGTGTGGGGGCCAGGGAAGTAAAGTCCAAGAGGTCAGCGGGACCAGAAGCCACAGCCTTAGTGGGGCCTCAGGAGAGCAGCAAGCTGCGTCTACCTTGGAAAAGTGGAGAAAGGACTGCAGTGAGCTGGGCAGGGAGTAGTGGGGAGGTGACAGGGCAGAGGAAGCAGGGAACAGACAGGAAAAAAAGATGATGCCCTGGGCCAGGTGGCCGCCACTGCTACCATCACTGTAAGTGGAAAACTCTTTGCCTTCTCCTTACCCCTGTGGCTGATGCCCCCATTCTTCACCCCGCTTCTTTAGTAATAGCTGCTGGCAACTAAGGAGCAGAGTCTGATTTAAGGTTGCCTAGGAAACACTTGGGGGCAGCTGTGAACCCACAAGGCTTGCCCAGTAGGGAGCTCAGGATCCCCAAATTGGACGAGCAAATAAGCTTAGTGAGTGACAGTTCCACCAACGTTCCCCAAAGTCACAGTAGGCGTCCACTGCCCCTGTGTGTCCCCAGGCCTGCTCTGCCAGGTGGCTTCGGGGACCCAGGGCTATACTTCCAGTGCTCTGCAGACACACCTCGGGCTTGAATCCCATCTCACTGATTCCACAAATATTGATTGAGGGCCTACTGGGTGCGAGGCCTGTGCGGCTGTGAGGGAGTCAAGGTCCCTGCTCCAGTGCAGGTGATGGGCATAAAACAGGACAACTTCAGAACCTGAGAAGGGGGACAAAGCAGAGCACTGGGAAGTGGCTGGGTGGGCACGGAGCAGCCTGGGATGGGGTAAACAGCCAATGCTTTGCCATCCATTCTTGGCCAGATATTATTGGGGATCCTACCTGCTCTCTCTACAGCCTTGGTTTCCTCACCTGGATGGTGGAGCTGGAGCTCCCCTCCCCCCGCACTGCCTGACCCTGCTCTCTGGGTTGCCTCTAGGGAGCCAGCCCTGCTCAGGGCTGTTCCCCTGCTCCATGGCTGTTAGCTCCTCCCGAGAATGTTCCCCCAAATGGAGGCCACTGGCAGCAAAGAAATGATCAAGACAAGGTAGCCCGGCCCGCACCGAGGGCTGCATGGATCCCGAGGTGCGGCTTAGGTGGACCCTAGGGGTGCTTTCCGTCTGTGGATTTTGCCCAGGTTCCTGGAGCCCCTTCCCTATGGTCCCTTGACCAAGCCCAGCTCACTGAGCCCGGAGCTCTGGCTTCTGGAGAAGAGATGTCAAACTCTATCGCAGGCCACAGGTCACAGGTCAGAAATAACTCTGGCCTTATCCGATGCAAGTGGGGGCCAGATCTGGGGAAGGCGCCTCTTCTCACGGGGCTGGCACTTCCAGAGGATGGATGGCAGCAAGGTAGGGAAGACTCTGAGGGACCCTTGGGGAGCTCAAGTGGGACCCAAAGGGGCCCTCTGTCTGGGGTGGCAAAATGGCATTGGGTGGAGGGAGATTCAGTATTGACACCTGGGGGATCCTTGCCCCCAAAGTGGATTTTAAGGACAGCAGCACACTGGGAAGACAAGGGGCCCCACAGCACTCCCACCCTCTCCCCAGCCAAGAGAGCACATGGGGGCTGAAGTCCAGCCCACCCCAGGCCCAGCTCCCTGATCCAGGCTACATCCATCTGGAGGGTGGATTTTCAGAAAGGCATTATACAGGCTAGGAGTGCCCTTCAGGCGGCCGGCTCTCTCATCTGTAAAATGGGCATCAGTGTCTGATGGTGGGCCCTGAGAGATCCCTGTGGCAGTTTGGACACTTCTGTCCTCTGTTAGATGAGGCCTCTGGGCCAGGCATGCTGGGCAGATGGCAGCCTGGGTGTCTTGCCTGGCTCCTACTTGCAGCTGTTCACACATTGTCGAGGTTTCAATGTCAGGTTTTAATGTTCTTGGACCTAAGAATCTTCATTGTCTCCATTCTAAATGCAGGGAGACCTTTGATGTGGACTCTCTCAGGTGTTTTTGCAGTATGCAATGTGTTCTCATTGGTCACCCTGCTGTGTACTAGATGTCAAAACTTCTTCCTCATGTCCATCTGAGACTTTGGTCCTTTGACCAACAACTCTCCATTCCCTAACTCTGGTGCCTCCCAGCTTCTGATCACCATCAACCTACTCTCTACTTCTATGAGATCAACATTTTTACACCAACACTTCAATGACATCATGAGAAATTTGTCTTTCTGAGGTTATGAATATGCTAAGTAGGTTGATTTCATCATTCCAGTGCACACATCTATCTAATCATTACACTGTACCCCATGAATGAATATAAACATGATTTGCCAATTGAAATAGTATTTATAAACATAATAAATATAATCAAATGCAGGCAGTGCTGCTTGACTGCCCAAACTACTTGGTTTTGTCTTGGTCATAGCTATCCACCTGGTTTGTCAGTGCTATCTTATTAAGATGAGGTTTTTGGGCTCGGCAGAAACAAAGCAATTTCAGCATGAAATTGAGACATCTTCTAGCAGCCCTGTGGAAGCCCTGGCTCATTTTATTCAGAGAGGCTGAAGTTATACCACCTGGCTGCCCAGCATGGAGGGAGCTGGCTTCCTGGGATGTTCCCTGGGACAAGGATTCTTCTGGGTCTCCCCCACTGCTGCTGGTGCTCTGGGAGAAGAGGAAGGCCACAGGGCCATACTGGGGTGCTTTGCGTGAAATGGTTCACTTCATCTGCAGAACTGGTAGGGGACTGGCAGTAACAGTGGCCTTTTGCCCTGACTCCTGGTCCTCCTCAGGCATCTGAAAATGGGAAAGGCCAGCTGGCTTTGATTCCTCTTTGGCTCCACAGGGAAGGTGGAAACCTTCGCAGATGGGGAAGTTCAGGTGGGGCCTACAGGAGGAAGGGACTGTGCTCTAATGTTTTTCCACTAGATGCTCTGATGCTTTCCATTAGAAATGAAAAAAAGTTGGTGAGTGGTACTTTCTTTGAGTAATTTTTTTCTGTAGGTCTTTAGAGTTCTCCAAGTAAAATGGCAGGGCCCTGGCCAACATAGTGTACAGGATGATGCCAAGGCTCCAGACACTGGTGGTAGGGCATTGGTACCCACGGCCCAGGAAGAGTTCTGGGGCTACATAAGAGTAAGTCATATGAAAGGTTCTCAGCCTTCCCCCTCCCTAGGTGTCATGCTGAAGCCAAAGTCAGTGATATTAACATTGTGTGTGTTCTTCAACCAGTAGGATGTTTTGCGGCTGTAGCTCTCGATGTGTGATGTTCTTTCGGTGGCAGTACTGCAGTGCCTACAGAATCTGCCTGAACATGGTCCAGGCCTCCTCCTCCTTGATGTGGCCATGGTGGCGTATCTGGTGGTGCAGCTCTTCTCCTCCAGTGTACTCCACTGCCAAATGGACAGTGTTTGCTGTGTCAATCACCTGGTAGAGTTGAATGATGTTCAGGTGATTGAGGGTCTTCATGATACTTATCTCTCTCTGGAGAGTGATGCTGGGGCAGCCACGCTTCTTAGAGATGATTTTGATGGCCACCTGGGTCCCAGTTAGCATGTGCTGGGCCAGTTTGAGGTCACTGAATGTGCCCCAACTGATGGTCTCAAAAACCTGTACTTTTGGATCTCCTCATCAGGTGAGTTTGAGGCCAAGCCCAGCTCCACAGTGCCTCCTAACTATGCTGACTACAAATCAACCTCTACCAACTCTTCTAACTAATGAGAAACACTAATTATACTTCCTAGGTTGACAATACTAACAAACCACACTAATTATACTAAATACACTAATAATACTATAATAACTATGCTAAAATACTAAGCAATGATACTGAATATACTAACTACACTAAAATGCTAAGCAACTAAACGGACTATAAACACTACACGAGAATACTAAGCAATGATACTGACTTACCAACTATGCTAAAACACTAAGCAACCATATTGACTATACAAACTATGCTAAAATACTAAAAACCATACTGACTATGCTAAAAGACTAAGTAACAATACCTACTATACCGACTATAAGCAAAGATGTTGATGTTACAGACAAAGAAACTAAGGAACAATACTGACTACACTACACTAACAGTACTACACAATGATATTGAGTGTGCTGACTGCTACAAAATACTAAGCAACAATATAGACTATAGTGATCACAATAAAATATTAAGCAACCATATCAACGATACTGACTACACTAAAATATTGAGCAACCATAAAAACTTTGCTAAAATACTAAGCAACCATGCTGATTATGTCAAGTACACTAACAAAACTAGGCAATAATAATGACTATTATAACTATGCTATAATACAAAGAAATAATACTGACTATAATAACTATACTAACATATAAAGAAACCATGCTAACTATACAAACTTCACTAAAGTATTAACTAACCATATTAACTGTACTAGCTGCACTAAACTGCTAAGCAATGATACTAACTATACTACCTATGCTTAAATATTAACAAATTATACTATCTATATTGACTGTGCTAAAACAGTAAGCAACTATACTAAGTATACTCACTAGACTAACAGTGCTAATTAATGATACTGATATATGTTTCCACCCAAATATCATTTTCAATTGTAATCCCCAAAATTGGATGTGGAGTCTGGTTGGAAGTGATTGACTTATGGGGCAAAATTCTTATGAATGGTTCAGTACCATCTCCCCTTGGTGCAATATACAGAGTGAGGACTTGGTAATGTGAATTCTCACAAGATCTGTTTGTTATACAGGGTGAAGTACTCACCACTCTCTGTCCTCTCTTGCTCAAGCCAGGGAGTGCTGCACCCATAACACCTTCCACCATGACTGTCAGTTTCTTGAGATCTCCTGTAGAAGGGAAGCAGATGACAGTAACATGCTTCCTGTACAGCCTGTGGAACTGTGAGCCAATCCCAACCCTTTTCTTTATAAATTACCCAGTCTCAGGTATTCTTATAAGGTAATGTGAGAATATACTAATATGGAAAATTGGTACTGAGGAGTCGGGCATGGCTCTACAGGTACCTGAAAATGTGGTAGTGACTTTGGAACTGGGTAATGGACAGAGGTTGGAAGAGGGTTGCGGGTTCAGAGCTCTGAAGACATGAAGATGAGATAAAGTTTGGAACTTCCTAGAGACCAGTTAAATGGTTGTGACTGAAATGCTCATAGTGATATGGACAATAAAGTCCAGGCTGATGATGTCTCGGAGATGAGGAACTTTTTGGGAACTGGAGCAAAGGTCACTTTTTTTATGTGTTAGCAAAGCCCATGGAGGCATTGTGCCCCTGCACTGGTGATCTGGTCTTTGAAATTGGGAGTGATGATTGCAGGTACCTGACAGAAGAAATTTCTAAGCAGCAGAGTGTTCCAAGATGTGACCTGGCTGCTTCTAATGACCACTGATGCTCATATGCATGAGCAAAGGAATGATGTAAAACTGGATTTTGTATTTGAAAGGGAAGCAGAGTGTAAATGTTTGAGAAATTTGTAGGCCAGCCATATGGTAGAAAAGAAAAGCCCATTTTCAGGGGAGAAATTAAAGCAAACTGCAGAAATTTGCATAAGTAAAAAGGAACCAATGGCTAATAGCCAAGACAATGGAAGAAAGGCCTCCAAGACATTTCAGAGACCTCTGTGGCAGCCCCTCCCATCACAGGCCCAAAAGCCTGGGGATGAAGCATAATTTTGTGGGCCAGACCCAGGGCTCCGCTGCCCTGGGTAGCCTTGGGACACTGTTCCCTGCATTCCAGCTGCTCCAGCTCCAGCCATGGCTGGAAAGAAAGGCCCAGGTACAGCTCATGCCTCTGCTTCAGGGGGTGCAAGCCATAAGCCTTGGTGGCTTCCAGGTAGTGTTAATCATTTATAGGGGCATAGAGTACAAAAGTGGTGGCTTGGGAGCCTCTGTCTAGATTCTGAAGGATGTATGCAAATCCCGGATGTCCAGGCAGAAGCTGGAGGCAGGAGTGGAGCCCTCATGGAGAACCTCTCCTAGGGCAGTGGGAAGGGGAAATGTGGGGTGGGAACCCCACACAGAGTCCCCACTGGATCATTTTCTAATGGAGTTGTGAAAAGAGGGCCACTTCCCTCCAGACCCTAGAAGGGTAGATCCACTGGCAGTTGCACGCTGTGCCTGAAAAAGGTGTAGGCACTCAACACAAGCCTGTGAAAGCAGTCACAGAGGCTGTACCTTGCAGAGGCTTAGAAGCAAAGCTGCCCAAAGCCTTGGGAGCCCACCCCTTGCACTACTGTTCCCAGGATGTGAGACATGGAGTCAAAGAAGATTACTTTGGAACTTTAGGATTTAATGACTACCCTGCTGGGTTTCAGGATCGCATGGGGCCTGCAGCTCCTTTGTTAGGGCAGATTCCTCCCTTTTGATAAGGCAGTATTTACCCAATGCCTGTACCCTCATTGTATCTGAGAAATCACTAACTTGTTTTTCATTTCACAAGCTCATAGGTAGAAGGGACTAGCCTGTCTCAGACAAGACATTGGACTGTGGACATTTGAGTTAATGCTGGAATGAGTTAAAACTTCAGGAGACTGGGGGGAAGGTATGATTGTATTTTGAAATGTTACAGGGACATGAGATTTGAGAGGGCCCCAAGACAGAAAGATATGATTTAGATCTCTGTCCCCACCCAAATCTCATGTCCAATTGTAATTCCCAATGTTGGAGGTGATTGGATCATAGGGGCAGAGTTCTCATAGACAGTTTAGGACTCTCCCCTTTTAATGCTGTATAGTAAGTGAGTTGTCATGAGATCCAGTTGTTTAAAAGTGTGTAATGGCTCCCGCCCCCACTTTTTCTCCTGTTCCAGGTGTGTAAAATGCTGACTCTCCTTTGCTTTCTGCCTTAAGTTTCCTGAACCTCCCGAGAAGCTGAGGCAATGACAGCATCATGCTTCCTGTACAGCCAGTGGAACCATGAACTAATGAAATCTCTTTTCTTTATAAATTATACAGTCTTGAGTTTTCTTTCAAGCAAAGCAAGAAAAAACTGATACAGATATTAACTTTGCCAACTGCACTAAAATACTAAGCAACCATACTGGCAGTACTGACCATGTTAAAATGCTAAGCAATGACACTAACTATACTGGCTATGCTAAAATACTAAGCAACCATACTGACTGCACCAAAATACTAAACAACAGTGCTGACCATATTGATGGCTCTAATGATGATAAGCAACAATACTCACTGTGCTAACCACACTGAACTGCTAAGCAACAATACTACCTGTACTGACTATGCTAAAGCCATAAGCAACCACACTGACTATACTGACTATGCTGAAATACTAAGCAACTACACTAACTATGCTGACAATGCTAACATGTTAAGCAATCATACTGACTATACTGACTACTCAGGAATACTAAGCAATGATTCTGACTATAGTGACTACACTGAAATACATAACCAACCCTCCTAACTATACTGACTGTGCTAAAATAATAAGCAATGATACCAACTATACTGACTGCACTAACAATGCTAATGATACAGAACACTAGAATACTAAGCAATGATAGTGACTATACTGACTACACTAAAGATGCTATGCAACAATACTGTTGTTCTAGCGTGGTAACTATTGCTACTATACTAGAATACTATCTGTGCTAGAATACTGACTAAACTGACTATGCTATAATACTAAGGAAGTACATTAACTATAGCACCTATGCTAATTTATTAAGGCAACAATAGTGACTATATTGACTATGCTAAAATATTATGCAATGATACTAGACTAACTCTTTTTTTTTCTTTTGGGATGGAGTCTTGCTCATTCGCCCAGGCTGGAGTGCAGTGGCACAATCTCGGCTCACTTCAAGCTCCACCTCCTGGGTTCATGCCATTCTCCTGCCTAAGCCTCCTGAGTAGCTGGGACTACAGGCGCCCACCACCACGCCTGGCTAATTTTTTGTATTTTTAGTAGAGACGGGATTTCACTGTGTTAGCCAGGATGCTCTTGATCTCCTGACCTCATGATCCACCCACCTCAGCCTCCCAAAGTGCTGGGATTACAGGCATGAGCCACCGTGCCTGGCCTAGACTAACAACTCTTAACATGCTTAGACATGATACTGACCACACCAACTATGCTAGCAATACTTAACATTGACACTGCCTATACTAACTATGCTAAAATATTAAGAAACCATACTGACCGTATTAACTACACTGAAAGGTTAAGCAACCATACTGACCATGCTAACTATGCTAAAATATTAAGCAATGATACTGACTGTACATTTATGCTAAGATGCTAAGCAACACTACTGACTGTATTAACTACACTAAAACAAAAAGCAACAATACTGACCACATTGACCCTGCTAAAATACAAAGCAATGATACTGAATATGCTGACTATGCCAATATGCTAAGCAACAATATTGACCATATTATGGTAAAATAATGATTAACAATACAGACTACACTAACTACCCTAAAATACTGAGCAACAATGCTGACTATACTAACTATGCTAAACTATACTAAGCCACAATATCAGCTATACTAATTACCATAACAATACTAACTAACGATACTAACTGTACTGACTATGCTAAAGTGCTAAGTAACCACACTGACTGTACTAACTGGGCTAAAACAGTAAACCATGATACTGACTCTACTGACTACTGTAACAAAACTAACCAATGATACTAACTATACTGACTATGCTAAAACACTAAGCAACCCTACTAACTATACTAACTACACTAAACCACTAAGCAATCATACTGACTTTGTTAATGATGCTAAAATACTAAGTAACCGTACTGACTATACTAACTACGCTAAAGTACTAAGCAATGATAGTGATTATGCAGACTACACTAAAATACTAAGCAACCATACCGACTCTATTGACTACACTAAAATCCTAATCAACCCTACTGACTATACTAACCACGCTAAAATACTAAGCAACCATACTGACTATATTAATGATGCTAAAATACTAAGTAGCCATATTACTATACTAACTATGCTAAAGTACTAAGCAACGATAGTGACTATGCAGACTATGCTAAAATACTAAGCAATCATACTGACTCAGCTGACTATGCTAAAATTTTAATCAACTCTACTGACTATACCAACTACACTAAAATACTAAGCAACCATACTGACTAATTAGGCTAACACACTAACATACAAAAGAACCATAGTGACTATGCTAAGTATGATAAAATGCTATGCAACCACACTGACTATACTGACTGGACTAAAATCCCGATCAAACATACTGACTATACTAACTACCATAAAACACTAAGTGTATTTCCCACACTAAAATTCTAATCAACAATGTTGATTCTAATAACTATGCTAACATATCAAACAATGATACTGACTATACTAACTATGCTAAAATACTAAGGAATGAGAGTGACTTTACTGATTATGCTAAAATACTAAGCAATCATACTCACTATACTATGCTAAAACACCAAGCAGTGATACTGAGCATACTAACTACATTAACAATACTAAGCAATAATAATCACTATACTAACTTCAGTAAAATACTAAGCAACAATACCGACTATATCAACTGTGGTAAAATACTTAGCAATGATACTGACTATATTAACTATGCCAAAATACAAAAGAGTGATATTGACTATACTAACTACCCTAAAGTACTAAGCAATTAATCTAACTACACTGACTGTGCTAAAACAGTAAGCAATGTTACTAACTATACTGACTGTACTAACAATGCTAAGCAACAATAAAACTATACTAACTGTGCTAAAATACTAAGCAATGACACTGACTATACTAACTGCACTAAAATTCTAAGCAACAATACTGACTATACTGACTGTGCTAAAATACTAAGCCATGATGCTGACTAAATTGCCTACACTAAAACACTATCAACAATACTGAGTATACTAACTATACTTAAAATACTAAGCAATGATACTATAATATCTGCACTAATAACGCTAACTAGAACAACACAGAGTAAATCAGTGAGAGTCCTCTAGTCACCAAAGCAGCTTCTAGAGATAAATTAGACCAAAAACAGTCTCTGTATGTGAATCCATCACAGGGGCTGTTCGCGAGGTCAGAGCTAAACATGGACCATGCCTGGGGATCATTCACAGTGGTTTTCTCACTTTTGTTCCTAATAACATTTTCCCGTTTGAGTAAAGGGTGTTTTATGTCTAGATGGGTTATAGAGATTGATGTTTAGTTTCTTAGCTATTTAAACTGCACAATGCTTCAATGGCATTTTCATTTGTAGTTTGAAAATCTGTAATAACTTTTGGTTTTCAAAGATTTCCTAATGTCTACACTCAAAATATTCCATTCCTTTTCCTTCAACTCTGAATGGTTAGTCCCCATGATTGAGAAGGGAGGGAACATTTTCCTTTCCCTGTAGGTCTTTTCCTTCCCCATGTGGTTGAGATCATGCTGCGGACACAGAAGGAAACAGACACACCCTACCCTCCACAAGCCCATAGCCTAGTCAGGGAGACACTCCAGCCATGAAGCTCCTTCAGGGTGAAGAGCACCAGGTGAAGCGGGGGCCGGAGAAGAGTGACCTGGGCTGCAGGTCCGTGCTGGGTAGGGGAGGAAGCAGCTCTTTCTCCAGGCCAGTGTGCTGAGCCCTGTAGTGTGAGGAGGGGTCTTAGGGACTTAGGGACAAGGGCAGGAGGGTAGCCTCTGCAAAGGCCCGGGGATGACTGAGGGTGGCTCGCTGGAGTGATGTGCTAGTCTGAAGGTGTGACTGGGGCCAGGTTGGGAGAGCTCGAGTCCCAGGACAGAAGCTGAGCCTGTGTTCTAAAGGTCGCAGGCGCTGTGGAATAGTTCTGAGCCCCCTTGCTGTGCCACAGCCTTCAAACCCTGACTATGCTCCTGACCTGGGAGTGGGCTCAACTGAACTTTGCCTCCTCACCAGCCTTGCTGCCTCCAGCCTCCCCCACCCATGACCCTCCATTCTGGCTCCCAGAGGGATCCAAGGAAAAGCCACCTCTGGCCTCCGCCACCCACCTGGTGGCCCTGAGACCTTTGGAGGGAAGCCCTTCTCCTTGTCCACCAGGGCTCACCTGGGCAGCCTGTTCTCCCCACAGCCCTGCCTTACAGACCACCCAGTGTGCCC
The DNA here is from genome assembly GCF_000951045.1 of Mandrillus leucophaeus. Taxonomy (NCBI): domain Eukaryota; kingdom Metazoa; phylum Chordata; class Mammalia; order Primates; family Cercopithecidae; genus Mandrillus; species Mandrillus leucophaeus. Next base: position 476,916 of record NW_012100654.1, on the reverse strand, counting down.
ATGTTGGCCATATTTCCTGCACACAGTCCCCAATGCCTGGAATCTGCCCCTTACTCTCCTGCACCGGGTGACCTGTCCTTCCAGTCCCAACTGAGATATCCAGCACCCTGGGGAGCATCCCTGAGACCCAGACACAGAGGAGCCCCTTCTGTCCTGGATCCCAGAACTGCTTGTGCTTTCCTGCTGTCACAATGCAGAAACCCCTACCCCCCGCCACACACACACACATGCATGCACACACATGCATACACACATACACATGCACATGCACACACACCCACACACACATCTACTCACACACACACACTTGCCACTATCTAGGCACATGGATAGCTGCCTGCTGGACTGCCTCTCCCCAACCCCAGCCTCTCTCAGGGGCCCCAGGCAGAGGCGCTGCTGTTAATAGTATAGGTGCACTAGACTGCCCACGCCTTTAATCCCAGCACTTTGGGAGGCCAAGGCAGGCAGATCACCTGAGGTCAGGAGTTCAAAACCAGCCTGGCCAACATGGTGAAACCCTGTCTCTACAAAAATACAAAACTTAGCCAGGCATGATGTCAGGTGCCTATAATTCCAGCTACTTGGGGGGTCTGAGGCGGGAGAATCATTTGAACCCGGGAGGCGGAGGTTACAGTGAGCCAAGATCGCCCCGTTGTACTCCAGCCTAGAAGACAGTGAGACTCTGTCTCAAAAAAAAAAAAAAAAAAAGTATAGGTGGATTGGAGGTGGGATGAATTGGAGGTGGGGATAGGAAGGGCTCCCCAGGAATAACCCTGCCTAGATGACAGCCACCCTATGGCGGACTCAGCCACCAGGAAACTTAAGTCTTTAATATGGTGGAGGCAGCAGGTACAGGCTGGAAGAGGAAAGTGAGATGAGATTCCCAGGGTCCCTAAATGTCAGGATGAGGAGGTCCTAATGCCTCATGGGAGCAAGCTTTGGAAGAGGCTGGGGCTGCATGGGGGCACAGTAGGGAGGCTGGCCTGGAGGGAGGTGGCACTGAAGGGACACACCTGTGCCTGTCCCCGATGGCTCAGTCCTCGCTGACACCAGGAATCCCTTAGTTGGGAGTGGGGGACGTCATGGCCTCCTGCCTGGTGCCTGAACACCCCAACGGGTTCCCCTAGGACTTTGTACTTCCTTCCTCTGCCCTGACGCCACACACCCCCCGCCCACCTGATTTCGGAGGCATTCAAGCTTCCTCCCCTTGTGGTCTCTGCTCCCCGAGAGCTGCTCTCCCTTGCAGACCCCCTCCTTATCCTTGTCACCCACACTGCACACATTCCCATCACTGACTCAGTCTTGCTCTTCCATCCGTGCATTGGAGTCACCTCTCCCTACAGGCAGCTGCTGCACCCTGAGTGCCTGGCACACCTGTGGCCCCAAGGAGGTGCTCAAATATACAACTCTCTGGATGCCTCAGATCTGGGTGGCTCCCTTGTGTGACATATGGAGGGAAGCAGAGCTCGGTGGGTCATGTGCCACCCTAGGCGGTGAGGGCTGTCCCTGTCCTCTCGTGAGCCAGCCGTGGCCCCTCTTCCAAGGGACCCTCCCCAAACTGCTCAGACTGGCCAGCAGCCTTCCCATCCACCCTGAGGTGGTGTCTGCCACACGCTCCGAATCTGGCCCTTTACTGTAAGGCCCCGAAGGGCAGGGCGTGCCTGTGAGTCACACACTGCTGGGGACTGGTGGGGTGGGGTGGTGTCTAAGACAGACTATTGCCAACCCCCTCCTTGGTCTGGAGTGTAGGAGCCAGCAACTCGCTCCATCTTTGGGGACTGAAGGGAGGCCTCAAAGGGGCTGTGGCCATTCCGCTGGGCTCAGGAGCACCAGGGGCTTATTGGGGCTTGTGACTAGGAGCAAGGCCAGGCTCTGGGGCTTTTAGGCCTGCACTTCTGGAGGGGCAGCCTGCAGGCTGGCCTGATGTTGGCTCTTGGGTGGCCAAGATGGCCTGCAGATGGCCTCCTACATCTGATGGCCTTGCCCTTGCCCTTCAGCACGACCCTCTGGTGCCGGTGTCAGCCTCTACAGAGCTCATCCTGGTGGAGGACGTGAGAGTGAGCCCAGAAGAGGTGACCATCTACAACCCCCCTGGCGTTCAGATCCAGCCCTTGCCCTGTCACTCCCTGCCTGGGTGAGGCCCACCGGGGGACCCCTCACCCTCTGGCATGCTGCCTGCCCTACCCTAATCTGCCTCCTGCAGGTGGAGCTCCAAGACAGGAAAGACTTGGGCTACTTCTTCCTCAACACCAGTGCCACGGATGACATCAAGGTGGCCTGCCAGGAGGCCAGGGCCATCGCCGTGGTGAGCCTGGGCCATCAGTCCCCCAGGCAGTTTTCATTCCTCATCTAGGCTACATGTGGTTAGTAGATTGGTTATTTTTTAAGCTGGCACTTTTTGATGGGATTGTTTGTTTTCTTCTTGCTGATTTGTTTGAGTTCCTTGTAGATTCTGGATATTGGTCCTTTGTCAGAAGTATAGATTGTGAAGATTTTATCCCACTCTGTGGGTTGTCTGTTTACTCTGCGAAGATTTTCTGTCACTCTGTGGTTGTCTGTTTACTTTGCTGGCCTGAGGACATGAATAAACATTCTCAAAAGAAGATATACAAATGGCCAACAAACATATGGAAAAACGCTCAACATCAGTAATGATCAGGAAATGCAAATCAAAACCACGATGTGATACCACCTTACTCCTGCAAGAATGGCCATAATCAAAAAATTAAAAAATAGTAGATGTTGGCGTGGATGCGGTGAACAAGGAACACTTTTACATTGTTGGTGGGAATGTAAAGTAGCACAACCGCTATGGAAAACAGTGTGGAGATTCCTTAAAGAACTAAAAGTAGAGCTACCATTTGATCCACTCCTGGGTATCTACCCAGAGGAAAAGAAGCCATTATTCGAAAAATATATTTGCACATGAATGTTCATAGCAGCACAATTTGCAATTGCAAAAATATGGAACCAACCCAAATGCCCAGTCAACAAGTGGATAAAGAAAATGTGATATATATATATTGTTCATTATATATATATATTATTTGATGATATATATATATTATTTCATTATATTTTATGACTGAGTAGTATTCCATCTGCATCATCATATGCAAAATGGTGGCTGAGGCCTTGCCATTTTATGAGTAGAACTGTAAGGATATACAGGACAAAATACTTAAAATAGTACTACTACTTTTTTTCATTTTAATGGAAAAAATTATTTTAAAATTCTTCACACTCAAACCCAGGGAGCAGCTCCCACTGGACCAGCTGTTAAGGGAGTCCTGGGTCAATAGCGATGAGAAGACGTGGTTCTAGCCATACAGAGAGCCACTCCTGGACCTCCCAGGCCCCCCAACAACCCGGCTCATAGTGGCCATGGGATTCAAGGAAGCGATATTAAAAAAAAAAAAAATCATCCCATGGCCACCTACCTAATCATGGAGTTCAGAAAAGTGCAGAGGAGAAAGGGGTCCAACATCGGAGCACAATCTCTGCCTCCTGGGGGTCCCACCTGTCCTTCCCCATCTGCCACAGTTAAGTCAACCTTCCCTGTCCAACCCAGAAAAGGACTCAAAACCAGCCGACCTTTCCCACTTTCTAAATCGCAGAAGCATGAAAAGGACCATCCTTGGGAGTCAGGGCAGCACCCTACCTGGCCTGGAGATGAAGCCAGCCATTCCCAGCAAAGCCCCCCAGCATACGCCTGTGGCTTCACCCTCCACAGAGCACCAGCAGCTATGGGGGAACCCCCAAGGAGCCTTGTCTCAGGGAACCCACCAGGAAGTCGGCTCACTCCATGTGGAAGACCCAGAAGAGGTGACTTGGTCTGAGGGAACCCTCGAGAAGACAGATGGTGTAACCTCAATCTCTGTGACTAAAAGGAGCCACAGATGCCATTGGCAAAAGATGTTCAGTTTCATGCTCCAATTATGTTGTTTCTGACTAGCACAAAAAAGTCAAAGGGATAAGGCAGCACCAGTGAACCCAATGGACTGCTGGGCCAAGACAAAAACCAAGTGGTTAAGGCAGTCAAGCTACACTTCCTGTATTTTACTACATTTATTATGTTCTTCTTAATATTATTTCAATTGGCAAATCATGCTTGTATTCATTTATGAGATACGGAGTGAGGATTAGATGGATGTGTGCACCATGGAATGACAAAATCACACTACTTAGCATCTGATCACCTCAGAAAGACAAATTCCACGTGATGTCCCTGAAGTTTCCATCTAAAAATGTTGACCTCATAGAAGTAGCGAGTAGATTGATGGTGAATGTGGGTTGGGGAGCAAGTGTGTGGAGGGGTGGCAGAGGGAAGAAATGGGGGCTTGTCGGTCTAAAGACCACAGTCTCAGTAGGAAAGGAGGAAGGGGTTTTGATATCTAGTGCACAGCAGTTTGACCAGAGTCAATGGGAATGTATTGCATACGGAAAACACCTGAGAGAGTCCATGTCAAATCCCTGCATTCAGAATGGAGAAAATAAAGGCTCCGAGGTTCAAGAACATTTAAAACCTTGTGACAAGTTGACCATGTGTAGATTGCAACAGCTGTAGGTGAGAGCTGGGCAAGATGACGACGCTGTCATGTGCCCAACACACCTGGCCCAGAGGCATTCTGCAGAGGACGCAGGTGTCCAAGCTGCTGCCAGGGTCAATGAACAGGATTCAAAAGTCAAGAGGGCATCTGGCAGCCCTGTGGCCTTCAATGGCCTATCCAAAGCTATAGGTGAGCTGAAGGACAGCTTGGAGCCTCCTGAAGAACTGAGGGCCCCTTCGCACCACCTGGCACAGGGCACCATCTCTTCCTCCTGTCTGTCCCCTGCTTCCTCTGTCCTGCCATCTCCCCCTTCCTCCCCACTCAGCTCCCTGCAGTCCTCTCTCCACCTTTCCAAGGTAGACACAACTTGCTGCTCTCCTGAGGTCCCACTAAGGCTGTGGCTTCTGGTTCCCACACCTCTGTGACTTGATTTCCCTGGCCCCCTCCTTCACTTCATTTCTGTTTGTCCCAGCCCCACCCCCAAGTCCCTCTCTGCCAGCTCCCTGTCTGCCATTCCTAATCCCTTCATCCTGATTCCTTTTCTGCTACATTTTCTCTAGCTAAGTCATCTTTTATTTACTTGCTAATAATCTATCCCTTGGTCCCCTGGTTGTCTGTCTTACGCAACGTGGAATGGTGAAAACCTAGAAACTAGAATCTAACTCCTGGCCCTAGACAGGACTCAGTTTTTGTGAAAGGGAGGAAAAAAACAAAAACAAAAACAAAACACAAAAGCAAACCCCAGCAAACCAACACCTAGTCTAGAGCCTGATAGAAGTGTCACTCAAAACATGTTTCCTTTCTTTTTCTTTTCTTTTCTTTTCTTTTTCCTCCCTTCCTTCCTTCCTTCCTTCCTGCCTGCCTGCCTGCCTGCCTGCTTTCCTTCTTTCCTTCCTTCCTTCCTTCCTTCCTTCCTTCCTTTTTTTTGAGACACAGTCTCACTCTGTCTCCCAGGCTGGAGTGCAGTAGCGTGATCTCAGCTCACTGCAACCTCCACCTCTTGGGTTAAAGCAATTTCCCAGCTCTTCCTACAGCCATGCGAGTGAGGAGAACCTCACATCTTAAATCTGACTGCTTGAGCTATGCCTCGTTTTGTTTACTTTCAGAAATTAGAAAAAAACTTCCTCATTACCAAGAAGAGAAGAGCTTTAAGTTAGGAAAAATGTGTACAGTGCCATTGAAACCGAGGCACCCTTTCATTCATATTCACTTTGCACTTATTATTTTATGTAAGCCTTAAGGGTGGACCTGTGGCCAGAGAGATAACTTTTATTCAAGAAGTAAGAGTTCCTAGAGGTCAGTAATGGACTAGGCTGCCTCTGTAAGTAGAGAGCTCCCTGTCTCTGGAGGCATTTGAGCAGAAGCTGGGACACTTGTCGGAAAGACTCAAGGTGGGATTCCAGCATGGGTGTCAAGTTTCTCCAGGAGACCTCTGAGCCCCTGTTGAATCTTAAAATGCTGTGATTCTAGGAGTGCCTCTGCAGTTCTGTTTTACAGGTGGCCACAGGGGAGCTCGGGCACTCTCCCTCTCTGGATTGTGGACTGGCCCCTGGCCTGGATGAGTGGCACAGAGTGCCCATTGCAGGCAGGACCCAGGATAAGTCTCCACTATGGCAAGCAGCAGCCCACGCAGCAGGCCATGTGAACTACCCTTGTCCAGAAGTTTCCTTACATGGAGGCGCCCTGCCCACTGGGGTCTCCACTTCCCCTCATTCTGGGCTTGTGCCAAAGACCCTCGCAACTCTAAATGGAAATCGGCCGTGGTTCCTCTGGACTCTTCCGAAGCCTGCAGGTAGAATTTTCCAGGGAGCGTTGACGTCAGAGGCAGGTCCTGGTGGCTTCTCACAGGCGGCTGTGTCTGAGGGACGTCTACATGTGGCTATGCCTTTTTCCAGCTGCTGAGGAGCAGCACAGAGACAGACAAGCCCCCGACACTCCCCAGTTAGCTCACAGATTTCCTTCCTATTGATACACATTCAGGACGCAAGGATGGCTCACGGGCGTGCGTGGCTTCGGAGCGTCTCTGGGGGGCTCTCCGGGGCTCATGCAGCAGGGATCCTGTGGAGGTTTTTATGTCCACACGATGGTCATGGGCTGTGCAGGGTTGTGATGAATTCTGCTCACCCAGCCTCAAAACACTCTGTAAGGGCCTTTATTTTGTTTTTTGGCTGGTTTGTACATGGAGCTTTATCTGATTTAAACCTAGAGTTTCCTTCTTCTCAGCAATTCTTTACATTTCAATCAAGTCCTCTAGGTGGAACCCATGCAATAACCAGAGCAGGGGAAGGAGCCTAGTAGGCACTTTACACTTTTCATTAACCTATGCACTCAGCGACGCTGGAGAGCCTGTCATGTGCCAGATGCTGTGCTGGGTGCTGTAGATTTGTCAGGGAATGAGGCCGGCGGCCCTGCTCCTATGAGGCGTGGCTTTGTCTCTCCATCTCCTGAGTCCCATGAGGCACAGCCAGTCATGGGGCCCGTGTTTAGGTGAGGACACACGTCCAGGATGAGGGGGAAGTTGGTGGAAGCTACGGGCCTTGAAGTCAGGGGCATCCTCCTTTTCCCTGAGACTCATTTGTGGACATGATGCATGTCCCCAGCTGTTGCCCTCGGGGAGGTCACAGGGCTGGCCAGGTCCCTCATGAAGTTTCATCCAGAACCCAATCACAGTGCCTGTGATTTTCACATTAGCTTGGGTCCTCCTCTTCGAGCCGTGAGGGGGAGTAATCAGGGGCACAGACCATGACACTCTTGCATGGCACAGCCTGGCCCATCACACAACATTGATGGGTCATTGACATGGGCAGGTTGCAGGAAACAGACATTGATGGGTCCAGTGACATTCAGAAACTTCCTCAGGGTCCCTTCTCCCCTGCAGTTGCCACCTGTCAGAAACAAGTCTGAAATGCGATCAGGGCCCCAGGAAGTGGGGGCTGAGATGATGTGGGCAGAGTCTTGGGGCCTGGCAAGCTCCAGGCCACGTGACAGTTTCAGCCCCCATATGCACAGAGCTGCCTCTGGCTGCACTCACAGCATCTTAATGAGCAACGACGCATTTGTCATCTCCCACTCTATGACAGGACTTTCCCCTTGGCTTAGTGTTTCCCGACGTTCTCAGGTGGCACCTTTAACACTCAGAAATTAGAATTCATTCTGGGCATGGGTCACCACCACCTCCTTCCCCTCGCAAATGTTCTCCCATGTGTCAGTCAGGAAGCAGGTGGGTCCAGAACACATGGAGAGGCCAGGTGATATGAGCCGCATACGCAGTGTAGAGTTAGGAGTGGGTGCAGGTCCCCACTCTGCCACCAGCTAGTGACCAAGTGCCCTCAGTTCCCCAAGCCTCCAGAGTTGCCTGGTGAGGACTTCCTTAAAGCATCACTGTGAGGCACTGTGAGACCCAGTAAGCCACTGTGCACCAGCCCGAGGGGCAGGCCAGGCTCTGTGGGCTCCAGAGATGGTGGCTGGATGCCTATCCCCTGGGAAGTCAAGTGGAAGAGCAATTGATTTCCCCACTGCCATTTTAATGTGTCTTTAAAATGTGCAAAATGGTTCTGAAAGAGAAGAAAATGATGGCCGGGCGCGGTGGCTCAAGCCTGTAATCCCAGCACTTTGGGAGGCCGAGACGGGCGGATCACGAGGTCAGGAGATCGAGACCATCCTGGCTAACACGGTGAAACCCCGTCTCTACTAAAAAATACAAAAAACTAGCCGGGCGAGGTGGCAGGCGCCTGTGGTCCCAGCTACTCGGGAGGCTGAGGCAGGAGAATGGCGGGAACCCGGGAGGCGGAGCTCGCAGTGAGCTGAGATCCGGCCACTGCACTCCAGCCCGGGCGACAAAGCAAGACTCCGTCTGAAAAAAAAAAAAAAAAAAAAGAAAAGAAAATGAGCAAAAACCCTTCCCTGCGTTACCCTGTGTGGGGCTCCTCAGTGGGTGCACCATGGAATTTCTTCACATTGTGAAGGACCTACCCACTCCTGACAGCAGTAACTTTTGCAGGAGTTTGAAGTCGGAGTCTCGAATTGGGTTATCAAAGAAAGTTCTCATTACTCTCCTTAATCTTTCAATGGGTTTTCTTTGGGGGAATTATTCAATTTTTTGCTGGGGCTGGTGAATCAGCCCCAGCAAAACCAGAACTGGTGGCTCCTGGACCCCATTCCTCAGCCCGTATTTGACACTAGGCCCACGTGGTGATGGCTCAAATCACATAGCTACTGTTTTGGAGTATAAGCATGACGTCCACTTTGGGATCTTTATTCATCTACTGTAAGTCATTATATGGAATAACCCAGGCATGCTGCATCTGTACTGATGTACCCTGAATCGGTGGTATGTGCAGCTCAGGTCAGCTTGTTGATCTCCTGTGCCCCCAGCCAGTTATGGGCTTGGGCCTTTCTCAGCTTGGTCTTTGCCTTTGGCCACTCTCCCTCCTCCCCTCCCCGCAATTCCATTTCGGCTCCAAGAGGCATCCAGCTCCGTACCCCTGGGAAGTGGAGAGTTGGAAAGGAGCCTAAGCTGGGAGTTAGAGTATCTGGTTCTATCCCCAGTTCTGCCTTTTCAAAGCCACACCCCTATCCTGTCATCTGGGCCTGTTTCCTCATCTGTATATTGAAGAGGTTGGACTAGAATCAGCATTTGCCAAACAGGTAAGGGTCCATGAGGTTTGCAGGTGATTTTCAGAATTTCCAAGGCTTGACAAAGCTGGTTTTACTCTGTAAAGCCAAGCAGGCTGGAGCACCAGGTTCCATGACCTCATCCAGAATTACTCAGAGCAGTGGCCCTGGAGCTCATCCAATCAAGACATGCACGGGGGGACCAGTCTGGGCCAGATGCTGGCCTGAGTCCTGAGGGTATGTGAGTGCTGGGGACAGCCTGGAGAGGAAGGCCAGATGCACTGCAGGCCCCGTCAACACTGATGGCATGCAGCAGGTCCAGCCCCCGGGAGAGGGGAGCAGAGGCACTGGAAGAGCTGACCTGGATGAGGCAGGATTGTTCTGAGGAAGAACACCGGACCTGGGCCTGAAGGATGACTTGGAGCCAGCAGGTGGAGGCTGGGGAAAGAGCCCCAGGTCTTTAAGGGGGCTTCGAGCTCCAGAGGCAGGCAGGTAGCAGGTAGCTGGCTGTGTGAGTGGGAGAGAAGGCCTGTGTAACTAGAGCATAAGCATGGTGGGGGAGTGTGATGTGTGTGGAAACTGGAGAGGAGGCAGGGGCCAGACCCTACCAGGGTTTATAGGGCATTCTAAGGCTTTGGGCTCATTCTCAGAGCACTGGGCAGCTGTTGAAGGGTTTTCACCTGGGCAAGAAATTATCCTATTTGGTTTTCTCTTTTGGGTCAGAGACCTGATTTTGTATGTGTGTGTGTAGGTTCTTGATATTGAAACTAGCTTTGCAAACTCTGAAGTGCTTACTTTAAAAACCCCTGCTACTCATCCCGTGAATATGAGACCACAAACAGCAAGCAACAAAGCCAGGCCCAGATAGAGGAGTGGGGCAGCCGGCTGGACTCGCTCACTAGCTCCATGACGTGTTTCTGCCTGCCCAGCTCCAGTACCACCTGGATGAAATACACGCCTAAGCAATAAGGCAAGTTGTATGCAGTCCATCAAACAGACACGTTACGTGTGTGAATGCCCATCCTGTGCAGCATGAGAGGGTGACTGTGATGCACTTTTTTAGGGGAGAAAGTCCTGAAGACAGAATCCCTAAAAGTGGGTAGTTGGCCAGGCACAGTGGCTCACGCCTGCAATCCCAGCACTTTGGGAGGCTGAGGCAAGTAGATAAGGAGGTCAGGAGATCAAGACCATCCTGGCTAACACAGTGAAAGCCCATCTCTACTAAAAATTAGCCAGGCGTAGTGGCACATACCTATAGTCCCAGCTACTCAGGAGGCTGAGGCAGAATTGCTTGAACCTGGGAGGCGGAGATTGCAGTGACCTGAGATCACGCCACTGCACTCCAGCCTGGGTGACGGAGTGAGACTCCATCTCAAAAAAAGGGTGGGTAGACAGAAAATGATTAAAATGGGGGCTCTTAGGCTGGGGTAAGTGGATTGCCTGAGCTCAGTAGTTCGAGACCAGCCTGGGCAACACGGTGAAACCCCGTCTCTACTAAAATACAAAAAATTAGCTGGGAGTGGTCCCAGCTACTCGGGAGGCTGGGGCAGGAGAATTGCTTGAACCCGGGAGGCGGCATTTGCAGTGAGCCAAGATCGTGCCACTGTACTCCAGCCTGGGTGACAGAGGAAGACTGGATCTCCAAAATAAAAAATAAAAAATAATGGGGTTGTTGCCTTGAGCCCAGAAGTTCGAGGTTGCAGTGTGCTGTGATGATGCCACTGCACTCCAGTCTGAGTGACAGAGCTAGACCCTGTCTCTAAAAAAATGAAATAAAAAAATAAAAACAAGGATCTATTCTAGCCACAGTGGCATACACCTGTCATCCCAGCTGCTGCTCTGGAGGCTGAGTCGGGAGGATGGCTTGAGTCCAGGAGTTTGAGGCTGCAGTGAGCTGTAGTGCTACCACTGCACTCCAGCCTCAGAGACAGAGCAAGACCCTGTCTCTTACAAAAATAATAAATAAATATTAAAAGGGTCTTTGGCAGTGAAAAGGCTGGAAAACCCTAGCTTTTCACTCACACCTTTGCAGTCACTGCTTCACACAGAGCTGGGGCTGTTGATCAGATACAGAGTTGAGCGAGATGCACGGAGCTTACACTGGGGTGACCTCGTGGGCTGCTCCCAGGTTCTGTCCGTTTGATTGGAACTTCTCATGGAGAGCTGCCACTGAAAAGTAGCTGTCTCATTTCTGCCAGTCCCTGTCTTGCAGTTTCACAGAAGACCTCACGGGGGGCTTCTCTACTGCCAGGGCTGCAGCAGCAGGTGGCCAGCTCAGGACGTGGCATCCTGGGACTGCATTCTCACTCTGCCCCCAAGTTCCTGCACATTGCAAGGTTGCTAACTGCCCCTCTTGGATCAGCTTCCATTTTCTTCTCTTTGTAAAATGTGCAAAGTGGAGATCAATGTTCAGTGAGATCTAGCTCAGCACTGACGTGTTATATCCCAAGCCCACCTCCTGGCTAGCAGTAGGGTTCGTGATGAGAGGTGGGCAGGGCACTATTTGGGGTAGGATTTCCCTTGTCCACTGCTTTCCAGTGCTGGCCTGTTGGGCTCTGCCAGTGGGGTGATAGGCTGGTGCTGAGGGCAAGGCACTGCTCATGGACCTGAGCAGAGGGGGGCTATGCATGTAATCCACCACCCGCCCCTCCAACCTGGCCCTGAACCTTGCAGGTATACCCTTTGCTCCCTGGCTCATCTACCATCATGACCCATGACTTGTGCCTCGTCTTCCCGTCCCTGGCCAAGGCTGTCGTTTACGTGTCAGACATTTAGGAGCTGTACGTCCGTGTGGTTGACAAGATCAGTGGAAGCTTCATGACAGGGCCCCCTCAGCAGACCTGCAGGAACTGAGAGTGAGGGGGCTGTGGGATGTTTCCTATGGCCTTCGCTTTTGCTCCTGGGGTCTGCATCCCTTCCCCTGTGAGCTTGCAGGGCTGTCTTCTATCTTCTTCGCTCCATGTTGATGATGCAGAGTCCCTCCAGTAAGGGACTTCTTCATCCCAGGTGACATCTCCATCAGGCTTGGCAGTAAATCTTGCTGGAAGTTGCCCCTAAATTAGCCATGACCTGGGAATTCTTGTCTTTTAGCTGGCGTAGATTATTAACCAGCCAGGCACACGACTCGCTGAGCATGAATTTTCCCCCGAAAATACAGGTTTTGGGTTCTCTGGAGTTTCAGTGGCAAATCAGTACAACTCACCCATGCCAAGTACCATTGCAAAAAAGGACAAGGAATAGATCTTGTTTTATCTTTCACATCAATAGGAAAATTTTACTACTCCAAATATCTGAGGTGACTGAAGCTGGGCTTCCAGAGGGTTGTGGTTGGGATCCTGATTGGATAGAAGGGTTGGTAATTAAAAGGGCATATTAGGCTCCTTAAGAAGCTATTATGCTCTACCCAGCCTCACATACTTCTCCTATAATCTCATTTCCACTGCTGTTTGCTAATTTTCTGTTTCTTCACTGTGTATTTCTGACTCTCATTTCCTAAGGTTCTTATTGTATTCTACACTGCCAGGTGTGAGCTATTCAGTCAGTGAGCATTTATTGAACTCCTACTGGATGTCTGCTGCTGTTCTAAGCAGTGTCTCATCTCCCTAATTAGTGTATTAGTTATTTAAGAGTAGGGAGTGGAACTTATGCCTCTAAGTATCCCCAGTCGCCCTCCCCTGACCCATCCATTGGAATAAGCGCTTCATCAGTTTTCATTTGCTGACTGGCTGATAGTCCAGAGGTAAACCTGGGTGACTCATCCCTGATTCCCAGGTTGAGACTGGTGATGCTATTAGTATCTCAGGAAGTCATGGGGCACCATAGATGGTGACATTGGTCTTTCAGAGGCCATCCCCGAGCCTCTGTCTGCACGATGCAGGTGGAGTTTGGGAAGACAGTGAAGGCAAACATCCATGTGCTGGACTTGCACAAGAAGCCCCTCCTGGCCAAATACTTCCCCTTCATGCACCTGAAGCTCCGAGCAGCCTCCCCAGTTGTCACATTGGTATGATTCCTCCTGGTGGTCACCTCCTCCAGCAGAGATGTCACAAAGGGAACTCCTGAAGTAGGTGATTCCTGGACGAGGGGAGCTCTGAGGTCTCGCATGGGCTCAGTATGTGGTGTGGGGCTGTCTCAAGGTATTAGGTCATGACAGGAGCTGCACTGCAGCCACAGGCCATGGCAGTCGTGGCCCAGGGATTGTTCCAAGTCTATTCACAGCAGCAACATTAAACCAGCCCTGCCAACATCCTCCCTGTGCCTGGGCCACACTGGGGATGGTGGCATCATTAATTTGTGATCCGAAGCAGGTGGGTACTGTCTGTGTCTCTAGATGGACTCGCACCTTTCTTCTGGCAATGAGAAATTTGTTTCTGACCAGCAATAGCACAGCACTGCAGAGACCAATCTTCCTACACAAGCAGTGCCCTGGACGCCTCCTGTGTTCACTCACCTCCTCCTGCCAGGAGGGCACTTGTAGGGGATGCAGGAGGAGCAGATGGGGACTTCACCGGCTCCACAGCATGGCACCGGCATCCCTGGTCTCCTCCTGGGCTAGTCCTTGTCCCTTGATCCTCATCTGAAAAGATCTGAGAGCACCGACAAGAGAATGATTCTAAGGTGTTTTTCAGCAGAAATTGGGAGAAATTTAGGGAAGGAGGCAACCTTCAAAAGAGGAGTCAGGGAGTCCTAAAGGCAGTGGATGACAAAGTTTGACCCATGCCAGCGTTTCCAGGGGGCATGCTAGGACATAGATGCAGGGCTGCCTCTGGCTCCATGGGCCGGGGTGGCTGGAGGGTGTGCATTGCTGGTCAGCGACCACACACTGAGAACTGCTGATCCAAGGGGAGGGTTCCAGCTGCGTGAAAGGTCCTTATTTTCACGGGGTTTCACTTCTCAGGAAGTGGAGCACAGTCACAAACAGCAGAATACGCCCCAAAGAACCAGAGAGCCTCGGCCAGTGGCTGGGAGGCAGCCCCCAGGACCCTGGGGCCCACAGGTCACTGCTCACAGAGGCGTGATGTCCACGCCCTGACTTTTCCTCTCACGAAACATGTAAGTCATATTCAATGCCATGGGTTCAGGGCACAGCAGTTCCTTCTCTCCTCTATCTCAAACGGTCCTTTCCCCGCTCGGGCTGACTCCGAGGAAGGCGACAGTGCTTATCGGGGTCATGATGGAGGTGAGAGCTGAGAGGCCACATCATGCTCCAGCCCCAGTGTGGGCCACTGCATGGCAGCCCCGGCTCCTGGAACACTGCCTCTGTGCCAGCACGTGGTGACTGTGTAGAGGTGGAAGCCATCAGCACTGGGGCCCTGGTTCCATCTGGGAGAGACACAGGCTGCCTGGCACAGTAGGCACTGATGCACTGCTGTTTACTCCCCACTCAGGTCACCTCTGAGGGCAGCCCCCAGCCTCAGTCCAACATCCTTTTCTCCATCCGCAATGAGAACATTGCGCTGGTGAGCACTGCCAGGCTGGTACGAGGCCTCACCATGGGGAAGGGCACTGTGTCTGGGCTTGTGCAGGTGGTGGATGCAGAGACTGGCAAGGTGGTCATCGTCTCTCAGGTAACAGACGTGCTGTTGGAGACTGGCACTCTCTGCACTCTCCAGGACAGTCAGCTCTGGTGATAGGCCACTGCTTCCCAGAGCAGCTATGCCTGAGACAAAGGCTTCTTTATTGTGTTTGGGTTCTACCTCTGAGGACTACCTCTCTCCAAGGGTGCTGCTTCTGCCCCCTGGGTCTGCAGTCCCTCCCAGGGCCCCCTGTGCAGGACAGCCCTGCTGACATGGGAGCACCCAGACCCCCAGAGGTTGCTCGTCTCCAGGCTGAGTCTCCCAGTCTTTCCAGCTGCTTCTTACAGGACAAGGTCGTCAGCAACCCCTGGCCCCAAAGGGCCCTCCCAGTGGAGGGTGAGGGCAACCGTGGTGAGGGCAGGTGCTGCTCCAAGCACTCTGCCTTCATGTTCTTCAGTCCTCTCGGTGCCCTGTGCATTTTCCTGCTGTCCCCCTTTGATGGTGAGGAGACTGAGGGACTAGCTAGCGGCCCACAGCCACCATGTGCCAGTTCTGGGATTGGGCCCAGGGCCGCCCAGCATCAGAGCTCTCGGGCCTTTTTTTGGTCACTCGAATCTGGGCTCGAGCATGTGCTGATAGTAGAGAAGGGATGCTGTGGGCTGAGCATACCTTCTGGGTGCATTGTATGTCTCCAGAATAGTGCGGTGTATGTGTGGTGAATTAAAAAATTGCACTTCAGCCTGGAGTTGTATTTCCAGGTGGAGAGAAAAACCTGGGTCATCTGCTAGCATCTTCTACACCAGCCGAGGTTGTCATCTTCCCAGTCTCTGTGCAGGGTGGAGGACTTTCCGAATTGCTTTTCGGGGCTGGCAGTGAAGGTAGGAGGCCAAGTTAGGACAGTCTTCTCCCCGGAGGGTCTCCCTGCCCCACTTTGGTGGGATTGACTCCAGCAGGTGAAAGTCGGTGTCTGAAGAGTCTGACAACTCCCCTGCTTTGTGAGGGGTGGGTCTCCTTTGGTCCTCTGGAGAGGAGGTGAGAAACCATTTTCGTCTTCTGACTAAGTCTCAGGGCTAAAATTGGGGCCTTTGCATTCTTCGTGACCTCCTTCGCCAGCGGTGACTTGCAGAAGCATCTCAGGGAAGGTTGCTTTGGGGTTCCGCTCACAGCTGGGCCAGAAACTTGGTCTGTAAGAAGAGCCTTCTGTGATGTTTAATGCAACTGTGGACAGAAACCTGTTTCAGAATCAGTCATCCCATTCCTCATGAGAACTAGGTCCCCTGGAAGCAGTCCGTGCAGTCCCTGAGTTCAGAGCCTGTAAACACAGTGTCCCAGGAGCTGGTGAGTGAACTGCCCTAGAGGGGGTGCAGGGAAGTCCTTGTTTTCAGAGGCTGACTTTGATCCGCCATTAAGTTCAGTGATTTACTCCTTTTCCCAGCATTTTCCGTGCCTGCCCAAGTATCCCCGTTAAGCCACAAAATCTGAATCGTAAAGGTGGATGCCCAGATCCAGTGTGTGTTGATTTCCAAGACAAAGTCTTGGGGATGTTAAAATCTGTCCTGGGAACGTGGCAGGGTTCAGATTGGCTTCCCAGAGTGTCACATTCAGGACTATGACTTACAGACAGGAGGCCTGGGTTTGCTTTTTTGTGTATTTGTTTTGTTTTGTTTTGTTTCTCTAAAAAGGATTGCAGCCTCAGGAACTGGTTCATTTTCCAGTAGCTAAAAGGGTAGCTGACTGGAAATTCAGCCAGAGGGACACAGGGCACTGAGTATCCCTCCTCTTTGTTGTCTGACTTTGCTGGCATTCTCCCCTCTGGGTCCCCCATCTGGTGGGTTGGGGAGGTGCTGGGGAAAGGCCCTGGTGGCCCTTGGCAGGTGGAGGGGCTGCATCACCAGCCCCATCTGAAAGGCATCTTCTTGAGCCCAGGCAGGCAGGGGCTTCGCCTGCAGCCCCCGTGTCCTTGCCTGGAATGTGATTCTGGTCAGATGCTTCCAGTTCCATCTGTCCAATCCAGGTCACACGAGCAGCACCCCAAGGCCACAGGGAGGGCCAAGATTAGCAGGAGGAGACTGAGCAGAAGGATAAGTGAAAGGAGGGGAACGAGTGCTTATCAAGCACCTACTATGTGCCAGGCATTAGCCCAGGTCATGAGGCACAGAATGTGGGCTCAGCATGAGTACATGGCAAAGAGTCTAAGAGGTTTAATCACGTCAGTTCCGCATGAGTCAGCAGCACTAGAAAGAAGCCAGGAGAGTTAGATTAATAGGAGTATGGAGTTGAGAATGAAGGAGGTTATAAGGTCTGCTCTAATCAGATTCCACTGGACTCCTGCATTTGTCCCTGTACTCTGTTTAGTCAGATATAAGCAAGCTGGATTTGGGTTTGGGAGGGTCTGGAGACCTGTCGCTTGAGGGCAGCCTGGCCTAGAGAAGAGCAGACCCCAGTCCCTGGCCCCAAGTCTGAAGTGCTGACCTGGAGCAGCTGGAGGCAGCCTCAGAGCACTGGGCTGGGACCTGCGGGGCCGTGGGAGAGGCAGTGGCTGGCTCATGCAGGGTGAGCCACCCATAAAACCAGGCCTCTCTTGGCAGAGGAGCACGGTGTTGGGCATCCTGAGGGGCCTTCTCGCCACAGCCTCTGATCTGCAGCCTCCTTCCCTTGAGGGGTCACATTCCCAGCCAGCACAGCATCCTGGCACCCTGCACCTGAGTGCCATGCTCTTCCCCAGGACCTCGTTCAGGTGAAGGTGCTGCTGCTTGGGGCCGTGAGGATCTGCATCCCCTTCACGCGGATGAGGACGAGCACTCAGGTGAGGGGACCTCCTGGGCTCTGAATCTGGGTTCCCAAAGAGCCACTGCTGGAACCCTGTCCTCGAGCTACAGCACTTCTCCACCTCCTCCGTCTGCCCAGCCTGGGTATCTAGGGGCACAGTGGCGGCTTCCCACCCACCCCTACCCAGACAGACACCCTCTTGTAGCCACTGAAGAAGGCCTGCTTCCTGCTAGCCTGTCACCTTCCCACACCTCAGATAGCACCAGGCGCCTAACAGGAGCGCGGTGACCGAAGCACTTACTCCACTTCATGCTGTCTTGGATATTAATCCGTTTGGTGTTCATAGCAGCCCTGGGAGGCTGGTGTCAGAACCATCTCCATGTCGCAGATGAACAAATGAACGCACAGAAAGCTTAAGACTCATGCCAGGGCCACCCAGCTAGGAAGTGGCAGCACTGGCAGTGGACTGGGCAGCTCGGCACGGCACCTGCTGTGGCCTTTTGCTGTCTCACCTCCACTTGTGCCCTCAGCAGACTCTCAGCAAATAGAGACTGAAGGAGCCGGGGACCCCACCCTTGTGTGCCCTGTGAGCAGGGACCCCGGCTAGATTAGGAGAGAGGGGCCTAGAGGAACCAGCACTGTGGGGCAGGGCAAGCTGTGCTGCTGGGGAACACACAGCCTCCTAGACCTCCAGGGACTCCTTCCAGAAATGGGTCTCTTGGCCATGGGGAGGCGCAGCCCGCTGCAAGGGAGGGACGGCGTGGGGAAAACAGTCCTGGCTCTGGCTTGACTGGTATTTCATCAAAATTCCCAAACTTTTGCCGTGTCCTTCTCTAGTTGGGGAAGAACTGGGTACATCTCCTACTGCTTGAAGGAGGCAGCACAGCTTCTGGGGGCATTCCTAGTGCTGGGACCCTGCTGGTCACCAGGCCTGACTTCTCCCCACCAATGTCCATCTATATCACTTGGATCACCAACCACCAGAACCCTTTCTCCTTTGGCAATGCCATGCCAGGCCTGACCTTCCACTGGTCTGTCACCAAGTGGGGCATCCTGGATCTCCAAGGGCAGCACCACAAGGTAGGCAACCACCCACCGAGAGCTCACCTCCCACCCCTGTCACAGGCCAGCACCCTGAGAGACTTCCTGTGGGAAGTCCCCACCCTCACACCCAGAGAGCCCTTTCTGTCCTCTCCCAAGGCTCAATGGGACTCCTTTCAACTAAAGGCTAACCACACAGACAGGGTGAATAGGTTCCTCTCCTAACAGAAGTGGCCATGTGGGGAAGTCACAAAAGTCCTGGGAGGTCAGAATCTGCAGCTTCTGACCATTTTCTGAGATGATGTCTGGCAGCCCTCAGTTTCCCCTGGTTTATCCGAGAGGCCAACCTCCCCTTCCCTTAGCCCAGCGAGGGGCCCTGGCTCCTCCTGAGATGTCAGAGCTGGAAGGTGCCAGGGAGAACCTACTAAGTCCCTCTTAGTGTTAAGCAACGCCAGAAATGGGAAGGGACTTGCCCAGGGTTGCCCAGCAAACCAGTGGGGAAATGGGACTGGGGACCAGCCCCTGTAACTCCAGGTTCAAGCCCAGGTGGACCCTGGGCACACAGGACCCAAGTGAAGGATGGGTTGAAAGGTCGCTTCCTGCCCGGTTCAGAGACAGTGGGGTTGGAGGCTAGGGGAGAGGCCCAGGCCCGGGAACGGAGTTTCCCAAAGGCTGCCTGAAGCTTGTCTAGTGTAGGACGAATGCCTCCCCACCCACCCAGTGGGAACAGGATCCTGTCCCCAGTGCCTGGGGGCTCTCCCAGATTGCTCTAATGGAACACAGGCAGTGAGACTTGTTAACAGATATCCCAAAATAGAGCCATCTGTGGGTACACACTGCAAAACCCAGCCTCGCTCTGGGGACCTACACACACTGAGGGCTGCGGGACGTCCTGTCATGAAGACCCCTGGCTTGCGCGGGTTGGCCCAGTGTTTTCCAAATGCACATTGTGAGATGCAAGCAGGGTGGGGCCCGTGTGCCTTTGCTGAGGGGACCATGTCTGTGAGACCTGGCCCTGAGAAGCTTTCAGTCTTCGGGGGGCGGGGGGTGATGGCAGCTCATTGCAGTGGGGTGAGCATCTGTGTGCGTTGGGTGCTGTGAGAGCTCAGAGCTGGGGCCGAACGAAGTCTTCACAGAGGAGTCATGTTTCAGGATGAGAGGGACTGGCAAAAGCCTGGAGGTGGGAACTCACTTGATGTGTGGCAAAAGTAGCAAGGAATTCTGAACTTAGGGTCTGGGGTGCCCCTTCATGCAGCGAGAGACTGGAGCTCACTGTGTCCCAGTGGTCGTTAATGTAATCATCTGTGTTTATTTAACAAACATGCACAGAGCACCCGACAGAGGCTGAGGTGCCCTTGCGCACTTTCCAATAGTGCCGCGTCCAGTCCTCAGGTGAGGCCTGTGGGGCAGGGGCCGCAGGGGCTGCTGCCTGCTGATGTCCCTGAGACAGGGAGGAGCTGGGAGGGAGGGAGTCAGACCAGTTTCCTCTTGGACAATCACAAGTTAGTTCAGATGATATTAACCACAGGCCCAGGGCTCAGGCCCAAGGGGCGTCTACCTGGTCTGATCAGAGGTCAGTGGGGGGCTCAGGGCACAGCTTTACCTGCCAGTGAGTGACTGCCCCTGAGCCAGGCTGGGTGGCCGAGGAGGCAGCAGCCCCGAGGGACCTTAGAGAGGGGACTTACACAGGTGGTGGACACATCTGGAGTCTTGTAGAGAATCGGCCTGGAGTTCCCAGGTAAATGCTGCCGCCTTGGGCTCAGGGAGCCACCAGGGCCTCGGAGCACCTCCGCGACCCAGGATCAGATCTGAGCCGACCTCATGAGGCTGATCATCTGCTGGACTGACTTCTCGCCAGGTCCCTGTGTGTGTCTACGTGGATCCTACAAGAACATGGCCAGACAGAGCCAGCCAGAGGGGCCTGGGAGGTGGAACAGGGGTTGTTCTGAGACGGTGGCAGTGAGGAGCAGGATGTCTCCATGAGAGGAAGGTGGTGCCTTGCCCAGGCTCAGTCCTGGCACAGTTACCCTGAGCAAGACCCTGGCACTGGAGTTGTGTGTGCTGCCCTCC
>NW_012100654.1:415703-456306 GCF_000951045.1 Mandrillus leucophaeus | reverse complement strand
GCGAGAGACTGGAGCTCACTGTGTCCCAGTGGTCGTTAATGTAATCATCTGTGTTTATTTAACAAACATGCACAGAGCACCCGACAGAGGCTGAGGTGCCCTTGCGCACTTTCCAATAGTGCCGCGTCCAGTCCTCAGGTGAGGCCTGTGGGGCAGGGGCCGCAGGGGCTGCTGCCTGCTGATGTCCCTGAGACGGGGAGGAGCTGGGAGGGAGGGAGTCAGACCAGTTTCCTCTTGGACAATCACAAGTTAGTTCAGATGATATTAACCACAGGCCCAGGGCTCAGCCCCAAGGGGCGTCTACCTGGTCTGATCAGAGGTCAGTGGGGGGCTCAGGGCACAGCTTTACCTGCCAGTGAGTGACTGCCCCTGAGCCAGGCTGGGTGGCCGAGGAGGCAGCAGCCCCGAGGGACCTTAGAGAGGGGACTTACACAGGTGGTGGACACATCTGGAGTCTTGCAGAGAATCGGCCTGGAGTTCCCAGGTAAATGCTGCCGCCTTGGGCTCAGGGAGCCACCAGGGCCTCGGAGCACCTCCGCGACCCAGGATCAGATCTGAGCCGACCTCATGAGGCTGATCATCTGCTGGACTGACTTCTCGCCAGGTCCCTGTGTGTGTCTACGTGGATCCTACAAGAACATGGCCAGACAGAGCCAGCCAGAGGGGCCTGGGAGGTGGAACAGGGGTTGTTCTGAGACGGTGGCAGTGAGGAGCAGGATGTCTCCATGAGAGGAAGGTGGTGCCTTGCCCAGGCTCAGTCCTGGCACAGTTACCCTGAGCAAGACCCTGGCACTGGAGTTGTGTGTGCTGCCCTCCGAGCTCACATTCTAGCAGGTAAAGTTCTCTCACACTGGGCACGGAGGGAGAAGCTTGTGTTTCCAGGCTCCTTGAAGGAGCTCCCATTAGGCTGCACGAACATGAGCCTGCTTGCCTTTTCTCATCACATCTCTGACCTTTTCCTTTTTTTTTTAATTTATTTTTATTTTTTATATTTTTTCACACAGGGTCTTGCTCTGTTGCCCAGGCTGGAGCATAGTACTGTGATCACAGCTCACTGCACCCTTGAACTCCTGAGCTTAAGCGATCCTCTCAGCTCAGCCTCCTGAATAGCTGGGATTACAGGTTTGTGCCATTACACTTGGCTATTTTTAAAATTTTTTGTAGAGACAGGATCTCGCTATTTTGCCTCATGCTAATCTCAAACTCCTGGCCTCAAGCGATCCTCCCACCTCAGCCTCCCAAAGTGTTAGGATTACAGGTGTGAACCACTGCACCTGACCTCTACCTATTGTTAGTTATTTGTGTCTTTCCTCTTTATATCTACATCAGTTTTCACCATAGAGTTGTCTATATTACTCATTCTTTTCAAAGAAAGTTTTTTATTTGATTGATCAAATTCACTTTTGCTTTCTAATTCACACATTTATACTTTTACCTTTGTTAGTTCCTTTGTTTTATTTTCTTGGAGTCATTTTGCATTTTTTCCTATTCCTTAAATTGAATATTCAATTTATTTGCTGTTTCCTTTTATAAAATAAACATTAATTTTGCAAAAATAATACATGCTCATCTTTTTTTCAAATAACTCAAGTGACACATAAAAGTTGAAGGGTTGGGAGGCCAACGTAGGTGAACCACCTGAGGTTAGGAGTTCGAGACCAGTCTGGCCAACATGGCGAAACTCTGTCTCCACTAAAAATACAAAAAATAATAATAATAAATAGCCAGGCGTGGCGGCAGTGGCCTGTAATCCCAACTACTCAGGAGGCTAAGGCAAGAGAATCGCTTGAACCCTGGAGTTGGAGGTTGCAGTGAGCCGAGATCGCATCATTGCACTCCACCCTGGGTGACAGAGCAGGACTCCATCTCAAAAAAAAAAAAAAAAAAAAAAAAGCTGAAGGGGACAAAGCAAAATATAAGGTAATGATCATCTCAGAGTCTCGCAAGAATGATTTATTGTCAATGTGTGATGATCATTATTCCAGATATCTCTCTAAACATTTAAATAGATAGAATATAAAGAGACACTATTTTACAAAATATGATCATGCTAATTGTAAAATAAAACATAAATTAAATTTTAAGAAAAAAGGCTAAAGTAAAACTGCAGGAATTATTCATTCAAAATTTTCAGACTTTTTTTTCAAAAAAGATGTTAGTTCCTCAAAGATCTCTTAAAAAAACGTGATTATGAAACAATGAAATTGTTAACTATTGTTAATTATTATTAGCAAGTTCCAATTTTCAACTGTATGTTTTCACTTCTTGGTAAGAAAAATAAAGAAATTAGAACACTTATACTGTCTCCTACCTCTCCTCCTTCTCACTCATGATTTTGTACATTTTATCATTTTTTTTTACATTGTCAGCCTCTATAATATTAGTATTCTTCTTGGTAACCATACTTCTCACAATTTAGTTTTACTTGTTGAAGTGAATATTTAAGTAGGTTTGATGTCAAACACTAATCTTCTTCTCATGGCTTTTGCATTTATGAATTTTAATATTTTAATCACTTCTTTGTTGCTTAGTTCGAATTGTTCCAAGTACATTTTTTTCAAAAAGGATCATGGTTGTTGTCTGCTCTAGCTTTTTCATGCTTGAGAAGGTCTACCTGGTACATACATATATACATGAACGGTTTAGCTAACTGTAACATTCCTGGTTCATACTTTCACTCTGAGCTTTCTACATTTCCCTCTCTCTCTTCTGGAATGGGGTATGGAGATGGACAATTCTGAGAACAAATTTCCACCTTGTATTGTGTATTAGCTATTTATTGCTGCATAACAAATTATCCCAAAACTGGGCAGCTAAAAACAATACATACTTATTATCCCACAGTTTCTGTGGGTCAGAAATCTGGAAACAGTTTAGCTAGATGATACCGGCTTGGAGTCTCTGTGAGGTTGCGCCTAAGCTGACAAATGGGGCTGCAGCCACCTGAGGCTCACCCAGGGCTGATGGATTTTCTTCCAGGCCCACTCAGATCCTTGTGACATGGGCTTTTTGGGGGTCTTTATGGCGAGTTACTCCCTTGATGAGTGACTGAAGAGACAGAGAGAGAGAGAGACAGAGAGAGAGAGAACCCATGCTAGAATCCACATACTTTTATAACCTAACTTCAGAAGTGACATACCATCACCGTCACTTCCTGTTGCCTTCTGTCACCTACAGATAAACCATTAAGTCCAGCCCACATTCAAGGGGAGAGGAAGTAAGCACCACATCAACCACAGAAGAATAGAAAGAAGTTGTGTGCATATATTTAAGACAACCACATACCAGGAACTGCTTTTTTTTGGTATAGATAACTATCTTTTTTAAAATTTACCCTTGACATTTGGAGACTTCATCCAGTTACGTCTGAGTTGCAAATTCAGGTATATCTCTAAAATAATTTTCTTTGATTACATCTTCACATATTGTTTTCATTTTACTTATTCTTTCTTCTTTTTCAGGAAAACCAATTATATGTTGGATTTTCTTTGCTTTCATATTTAATATATCTGTAATTATTGTTATAACTATATTGTTTTCCATTAATTTTTTCATTAACTTGTGTTTCTTCTAGCTTATTTACCATGTCCCTAACTGTGTTTTTAGTTGTGTTTATTCCATGTGCTTCAGTATATTACTATTTGTATATAGATTTACTGCAGAGCGCAAAAGCACATAAAAACAGCAAATATATTCTATATGCAAACAGCTATACATAGTTGCTGCTTTTAATGAGGTCTTGTGCTCTGTATTATTTTTGCTTTTTATTTCTTTTCTAGGCTCTTCCCCTTTCTCTTAATCATCTAATCACATTCTGTGGCCTTATTATCTCTTTTTTAAAACTTTATACTTTTTCTTGAGCTTCCTGCTATTTTTTAAAAGACCAACCATGGGGATTTTTTTCTTTTTTTCATGTCAAACAGGTAATGTGCTGAAGTTGTAACAAGGTTTAAGGGAGGCACATCTCATATATGAGTGTGAAAATCCAATCATCACGCTTATGAACCACAAAAGGATCTAGATAGTTTTTCTAGCTTTTCTGAAATTATAAAGAATTGTTTGTGTAAATTCTTTCAATGTCTAGTTGAACGCTGAAATTCATCCATGATGTGTGCACTTCATCTGCAGTGTGCCTGCAAGCTAATTTCTTCATCCCCTTTTTTCCTTTTTTTCTTTTTTTTTTTTGAAATGGAAGTCTTGCTACATTGCCCAGGCTGGTTTCCAACTCCTGGGCTCAAATTATTTTTCCGCCTCAGCCTCCCGAGTAGCTGGGACTACAGGTGTGCAACCCCATGCCCCGATCCTCATCCCTTTTCGGTAGCATTTTTGTATACATCTCAAATGCCACCAATGAGTGCCATGGATTCAGATGGGGAATTAAATTAACAGTTACAATCATCTTTAGTTTAATACGCCATGCTGATAGCTCCACAGAAGGACACAGGGCAGGGGCTTCAGCATTCATTACCTCTTCATCTGACTGGAGGTTCCAACAGCAACCCAGGCACACAACTTACTACATTCCCTTACCCACACGGGACAAGGGCAGCTGCAAGACTAAATGCTCGTGGGCAAACTTGACACAAAAGCATCCCTTCAGTTTCTCACTAGTTTTTTCTATTATTCTGATCATATAGGCTCAACCCTGATGCCCACTCACAGCTCCCCATTCAGGTGTGAGCCCATGGACGAAGGAGGAACAGAAAAGAAAGTGCACACAACAGGACATGTGTATCCACCCCTGTAATTTCCAAGGAAATGGCACTGAGAGAGGAGGCTTGAGGTAACTTTCCCAGATAGGCCACAGTCAGTCCAGGTCTGGTCTCAACCATTTTCTCACAGAACCCTTGCTGGCTTTTTCTAAGCATCACTGTTTCCTTAGGATTTCACTTGTCCAACCAGAAACCTCTGTGGCCAGTGGCGCCTTTGCCCGAGTTTTGCTCAGGCCTGCTGGGCTCATTCCTGCCACTCAGCCCAGCAGGCTGCACTCAGCTCACCCTACCAGTCCAGATCCCCACCTGCCAAGGGTGATCCAGGCTTGCAGTGAGTGAGTGGCATGTGAGTGAGTGAGTGTGGGGTCTGGCCACTGCCCATAGCCAGGCATGCCAGCTGCTGTGGCAGGGTGGGTAGCTCCAGGCGCTGGCACAGGTGACTGCTCCATGCAAAACTGCAGCTGGATCAGATGTACCACAAACAGCTTCTGCTGTGGGTACCCGCATCTGGACAATGGAAACATGGCAATGCCCGGAAGTCAGGAGCTGCAGAGCCCCAAAGAGGGTGTCACAGCCCTGGCTTGGGAAGCCTCTAGGTCTGGGCTCCCCAAAGGGCCACAACTCTTCTCTCCATCTTGTCGCCTGCAATGTGGCAAGCAGCGGGGGGCATGTTTCAGCCCTGTCAGTCCCACCATTCAGTGGGTCCTGAGTTCTTGTCCCATGTCCAGGAAGAACAAGATACACGGACAACTGGAGGGTGAGCAAGGTGGAGAGGAGTTTTATTGAGCAACAGAACTGCTCTCAGGAGACCCAAAGTGGGTAACTCCCTTCGGCAGGCAGGTTATCCTGATGAGTGTCCAGCTCTCAAGTGGAAAGGAGACCTGTAGTGGGTAGCTCCTTTCCACAGGCAGGTCGTCCTCACAAGTATCTAAGCCTGGATTAGTCTGGGGTTTTTATGGGCTCAGAAGGGAGGAAGTGCATGCTGATTGGTCCATGGGTGGCGATGGGTAAGCCTGGAAAAAGGACCATAAGTTCTCACTCTGAGCTGCAGCCTCCATCCAAAACTGGTAGCCCAGGCCCCAGGCTTCAGGTCATCCCTGACTTGAAGGTGGGGTTTCACTGGGGACCTGTCCCTTCCTGCTCAGGGACCTGTCTGCCATTAACATGCCATCCATGGCACCCAGACTGTCCACACCGAGAGGTGCCCAGAGACATGCCAAGCTGCCCTCAGCGTCCCCACCCCCACCCCACCAGCCCCCTTCAGTGCTCGTCAGTGCCCAAAGTCTGGAGGTGGCTGAGGCAGCAGGGGGCTGGTGTGTGAGCACCAACCTGAGTGCACTCACACCCAACTGGGTTATGACAGTACCCAGACTTGGCCATAATTTTCCACCCTAGAGCAAGTGCTGGGAGCAGGGAGAGCCCAGGGAGCAGGAGCAGGCACTATCAAACCTACAGGGGCAGGGAGCTTCCTGGGCCCCTGAGAGCACAGGGATGCTGGGGTCTGGAGCCACAGCTGGGCTGCTGCAGCTACACCTGACAGCTTGGGCTCCTGCCCCACCAACTCAGTAGGGGGCAGGGCTCTCACCCGTTCCCAGCTTCCACTGGCTGTGTGTCCCCTGCTGCAGCTGGCATCTTCCCAGCAGCTGCTCCAGATGGGCTGTTGCCACCATCAATCCCCTCTCTGAAGAGGTACATCTAATGGCCATTAGGATAGGGTTGATGACTGCTCTTCAACAGCTTCTTGCTGCCAGGGGGCGCTGTTTCAGGGAAAACGGCAGTCAGATCTGTCTCAGAGGCTTATCTAAGGATACCTGGTAAAAACAGAGCAAATTGTCCAAGGCTCCAGTTACATGACCGCTTGGAATTTGATGGTCTCTAGGTGAGAAGAAACAAATTTTACAAGGAGGTTAAGTATGCTGAGAACAACATTTGGGCCACCTGATAGGTTTTATCTTTACCAAGGTGGAAACCTTGGTGGAGGATTTTAAGAGCTTTCCATTGACTGGAAGCTGGTAAATGAAGCTTGCTGTCCTCTGATTGCAGCCACCCAAAAGGTGGACCGTTCTATCTCCACAGAAGAATACTGGTGTTTTATTTCTTTTGTGGAGCCCTCCCAGATCAGAAATCTGGGGCCCTCTTGCTACTGGCTTAGCTGCTTCATCTGCCAACTTATTTCCCTCAGCAATTTCATCTGTCCCTTTTTGGTGGCTTTACAATGTGTTACTCCACTTCCCATGGAAGGAAGTCTGAGGATAATAGTCTATTGACTTCCTGATGGTATTTAATGGGAGACCCATTGGCTGTGAGAAAGTCTCTCTCTTTCCAGATGGTGGCATGGGCATGGAGGACTAGGAAAGTATACTTAGAATCAGTATAAATGTTAAGTTGTTTCCCGTTGCTTAATTCAAGCTCCTTTG
Source organism: Mandrillus leucophaeus (assembly GCF_000951045.1). Lineage (NCBI taxonomy): Eukaryota > Metazoa > Chordata > Mammalia > Primates > Cercopithecidae > Mandrillus > Mandrillus leucophaeus. The sequence goes on along the minus strand of NW_012100654.1, from coordinate 449,177 downwards.
TGAGGGCAGTTAGCTTAGCTAGTTGAGCACTTGTGCCCGAGGAGAGAGGCATGCTCTCAATAATGTCATTCAGGGTGACTTCTGCATACCCGGCCTTACAGATCCCTTGCTTTACAAAGGAACTTCCAACCATAGAGTTCAGTCTGGGTTCTCTAAGGGGGTTTCTTTGAGGTCCTCTCTGGCCACATAGCTTTGCACTGCTTTCTGTTTGCAGTCATGTTCAAGCTCCCCAGCCTCCTCTGAAAGGAAGGTGACTGGGTTTAGGGAGGGACAGATTCTTAACTGAACTGCAGATCCCTCTAATAGCAGAACTTGATATTTGAGGAGGCAGTTGGCTGTTAGCCAAAGACTTCCCTCAGGAGACAGCAGTCCTGCCACATTTTGTGGGGTATAAACAGGTGAGTTATTCCCCCATGATAAACTTAGCAGCCTCTAGTACCAGCAAAGCTACCACTGCAACTGCCCAGAAGCAGGCCAGCCATCCTTTAGCTACCAAATCAAGCTTTTTGCTTAGGTAGCCTACAGTCTGCTGGGCTGCACCTTGGGACTGGGTTGGAACCCCCAGGGTTATTCCCTTCCTTTCTGAGACATAATGATTGAACATTTCCCCAGTGGGAAGACTAAGGACTGGTGCCTCAAGCAAGGCTTGTTTTAACCTGTCAAAGGCCCTGTTAGCCTCTGGTTCCCAAGTTAGGGAGTGGGTCTTAGCTGCCTGAGTTTCCTTTATTAGGTGATATAAGGGACAAGCTATTTCACCATACCCAGGTATCTATAACCTGTAGAATTCTGTAATGCCTAAGAATCCCCTCAGTTGTTTGAGGTTTGTGGGAGGGGAAAGGAGGAGATAGGCTTAATCCTTTCTTTGCCTGGTGCCTTGGTCCCCTCTGACAAGACTAGACCCAGGAACTTCACTGAAGTCTGACAGGACTGATCCTTAGATTTTGAGACCTTGTATCTTCTGTTAGCCAGAAAATTAAGAAGAGCCTTACTACCCTCCTGAGAGATTTCCTCAGTTGGGGTACAGAGAGAATGACATCTACATATTGTAAAACCTTAACCTGAGGATAAAGGAACTCAGAGAGATCTTTTTACAATGCCTGTCCAAACAGGCTGTCTCAGAATCCCTGAGGTGGCACTGTCCAGGTTAGCTGGGTGGACTGGATGAGGGATCCTCAAATGCAAACAAATACTGGGAGTTGGGGTGTAATGGTATGCAGAAAAATACATCCTTTAGGTTCAGGACTCTGAACCATTAATTCCTTCAGGTATTTGAGAGTGTAGGCATTGGGAACCACCAGATGAATTGGAACCACAGCCTCATTAATGAGGCTGAGGTCCTAAACTAGTCTCCATACCCCATTGGGTTTTTGTACTCCCAATATTGGGATACGACAAGGGCTACTGCAGGATTTGAGGAGGCCCTACATCCTCAAGTTATTGATGATGGCTTCTAGTCCTTTCCTAATTTCTGGTTTCAGGGGATATTGTCTTTGGATACGGAAGGAGGTAGGATCCTTAAAGTGGATCCAGACCAGTGTGATGGTTGTGGCTCAGTCAATTTTCCCTTGAGTTGCTCAAACTTCTGGGATAATACTGGTCTCCACTAGGAGGAGACAAAGTGTTTGTCCTGGAGCCATAAGGATGGTGGTTCCCATACAAGCAAAAATAGCCCTGCCCAACAGAGGAGCTGGGCTTTCAGGCATGATTAAAAAGTCATGAGTAAACAAGAGGTCTCCCCAACTACAACTAAGGGGTTGGGGAAAACATAAGGTTAAAGGCTTTCCTGAGATGCCCCTCATGGATGTGTGAAGAGAAGAGGGGGGCCTAGATTGGAGAGGAGAATTGAAAGGCTTATTCTGGTTTCCAGAGGAAGGCTCACCTTCTTCCCTTTGGCTTCCAGAATCACCTGGGCCCTTGAATGGTAATGGCAATCTGAACCACCTTCCGAATCCGGGGAGAGGAGCCCCAGGACCTGTCAGTCCTGGTGGACCATTTGGGAGACTGGTTCTGGACCTAGTGACTTTGGTCTCCAGGGATAGTCTACCCTACAGTGGTCCCCATTGAAAATTGGACAGTGTCAGCATGACTTCCTCCTGCTGTAGGGACAGTCCTTCCTAAAGTGCCCTGGCTTGTCACATTTGTAGCAGTTAGCAGGTGCATCTCAGGGACCCTAGGGTTTGTGAGCCTGCAAGGCAGCCATTAGAACCTTTGCCTTTTTCTTGTATCTCCTTTCTCTTTTTTGAGCTTCCTCCTCATCCCTATTGCAAATGACTGAGTTTGCCACTTTCAGGAGATTCTCTAAAGTACTATCAGGTCATATAACCTGTTTCTGGAGCTTCCTCCTGCTATCAGGGGCTGCCTGTGTGATAAACTTATCCTTCGGGATCAGTTGTCCCTTGACTTAATCAGGAGATAAAGGTAGGCTTTACCAAGACCTCTTTTAGCCTTTCTAGGAAGGCAGTGGGATTCTCATCTAATCCCTGGTCTATCATGGATAGTTTGGAGTAATTGAGAGGCTTAGTTCTAGTCCTTCGTAAGCCCTCCAGTATGCACATCTGAAAGTGTTTTCTCCTCCATTCTCCCATTTCATCATAAATTGGTGTCCCATTTACAGTCCTCCAATGGTACTGCTATTCTTCCAATTGGATAAGGCTTATCCCCTTCCTCAGCACTATATGAGATATGAAGCTCATACCTCAAATTCTCTGCCACTTGCAGGGTGGCCTCTTTTCCAGCGGTAGTCAGGGTCTAATTCAAAAGTAACAAATATCCTTCCAGAAGAGTTTGAATACTTAGGTTAAATTCTGGGAAGCCTCTATACACCTGTCAGGGTCATCTGAAAACTTGCCAAGACTCCTCTTAATTTGCCTTAAGTCCTGTAGTGAAAAGGAGACCTGGACCTTAATGGGGCCATATTCATCAGGCATCTGTTGTAGGGGCAGGAGTGAGACTGAGACTTGCCTAAAATGAGAATTTCTAGGATAGGGCAAGCTTGGAAGAGAAGCTGGATGAAGAGGAGCAGAGGGAGTTGACTACCAAACTGGAGGTATCTCTGGGGTTTGCTTCCCTAGTTTCCTGGGATTTTCCCTTGCAGTCTGTCCTAAGATGACCACTAGAAGGGCTGAATAAATCCTACAATGTTGGCAAAGGTCCAGATTACCCTGCAAGGCAAAGAAAGCGCATAAGGGGCTTTGGACCATTTGCCGTCATGTTTACAGAAAAGGTACAGCTGCAGAATGGTATTGAAATTAATTCTTCCTTCCTGAGACCATGCTTCTCCTTCCTGAGACCATGCTTCTCCTTACAGAGACCATGCTTCTCCTTCCTGCAGAACATAATTCAACCACACCTTCGTGCAAAGGGATATGAGTCACTTTTTCTCCAGAGTCTGAGGGTGAAAGGAGCCTCAGTGATTTAGGATGCACTCTAGAGGAGTGGAGGCTGAAGATGATTGGTTACCATCTGGAAAAGAAGACAGAGGATGAAAAAAGCATTTTTTTTTTCTTTCTCCAGGGTCTGATGGTCAGAGTTCCAGTGATTCAGGATGCACTCAAGAGGAATGCAGGCTGAAGATGGTTGGTTATCCATCAGGAAACAGGTGAAAAAGGCATCCCTTTGTTCCTTTCTCTTTCCAGCAAATACCTGAGGTATGTGAGGGAGATTTAAAAAAAGGTGCTCCCTTATTTCTTCTGACCTTATATCCCCGAGTCCCAGTGACCTTTGCAGGTGCCAACCATGGGTGCAAGTGCGACTTTCACCCATGAAGCAGGAAGGCATAGCCAGCAGGAATATTCACACTCACCTATTTGCTGCTTAAGCCTCCTGCTGTCGGTAACCTTTGAGTTCCCCAGATTTCATCTATGCCATGGACGTGAGCATGACCTCCCTCCATTAAGTGGGAGGGCCTAATTGGCAGGAATTAGTCATGCTCACCTGCACTGTGCCCTAGACTTCTGCTGTCATCTGCCTCTGGGTCCTTTAGAGCTAGCTTTCCTTTCTAGGGCTTCAAAACAAAGCCTGGGACAAAAAAGCACCTCAGAAGGGTGTATGGATCCATTAAATTAGTCCCAGGTGGCCCTCACCAAATCGCAGCCAGCAACTGGGAGGGCAGCCCCTCTGTTGCTTCCCTATCATAAACAGGTGAAGATGTGGGACCAGGTCCTCCTCAGACAAGGGAGAGAAAGGGAGTTCTGGGAACTGGGGACCTGGCCTAACAGAGTGCCTCCCACGAGGGAAAAACCAATAGGAAAGCTCCCTGTATTTGCAGGACTTTATGGACTCCTGACATGGTGGAGGAAAGAGGGAAAAAAAACAACACAAGTGCAGGGGAGAGGAAGGTGCCTGGGGAATCCTCTTGCCCTATGCATGTGGGTTCTTTGAACAGAGGAGAGAAAACTCTCAATTGTTACATCCTCCTTGCTTCTAAGAACAGATAGATACAGCATTGTTTTGATTTACATTCCTGATGACTAAGCCAAGTGCTCATGCTACTCTGTAATATTTTGTATGTGGTTTGCAACAACACCCTTAACATTATATATAAAGAAGAGGACAGCAGCTGGGGCAGTTGTGAAAGAAAGTGTGATAGGTAAGACTGGGGGTCCTAGTGCCAACACTCTAATGGGTGGTCAGGAACTGTAGTCCGGGAGCCTTTGGAGTTGTAGCCAACATGGAGTTGTAGCCTCAGCTTGATACCCTCAGTTGCCCCAGGGCCTCCCTCCAATCCCACGCAATGGGTAGACCTCCATGAAGGGAAATTGGATTGGAACAAAACCAACATTCCCAACACCCAAGGGTGACAGGAGATTGACAGTGTCCTCCCCAGCAAGCCGGTCCTCTGTGTCTTAAGTCTGGTAGTCATGCTAATTGCTTTTAACTGGCTGACAGAGGCCCCATGTTTTTCTTTCATTTTGGATATTGTGGTGTTTAGGGACTCTGATAAAAGGACAGAAAGCAGCAAGTCTGCTTTTACTTACCCTTCCCAGATGAGCCCCCACAAAATGTCACAGGATCCTTTTTCTGTGGAAACCTCTGTGGCTGGTCGTGCCTTTGCCTAACTTTTGCTCAACCTACTGGATTTGTTCCACCCACTCAGCCAAGCAGGCTGCATTCAGCTTACACCACCAGCCCAGATCCCACACTGCCAAGAGCAAGCCAGGCTTGGAGTGGTGAGGGGCATGTGAGCGAGCAAGTGTGGGGTCTGGCCACTGCGCATAGCCGGGCATACCAGCTGCTGTGGCAGGGCAGGCAGCTCCAGGCACCAGCTCCGTGCAAGGCTGTAGCTGGATCAGATATACTGCAAGCAGCTTCTTTTGTGGGCACCTGCATCTGGACAAGGGAATGCTATGGCACCCAGAAGCTTGGAGACACCAGGAACTGCAGAGCCCCAAAGAGGGTGTTACAGCCCTGGCTCAGGGAGCCCCTATGTCTGGGCTCCCCAAAGGGCCACAGCTCTTCTCTCCTTCTTATTGCCCACAATGTGGTGAGCGGGAGGGTCTGTTTCAGTCCAGTTTGTGTTGCAGATCTTTCAGTTCTGCCATTCAGTGGGTCCTGAGATCTTGTCCTGTGTCCAGGAAGAATGGAGTACATGGTCCACTGCGGAGAGAGCAAGGCAGAGAGGAACTTTATTGAGTGACAGAACAGCTCTCAGGAAACCCAAAGTGGGCAGCTCCTTCCAGCAAGCAGGTTGTCCCAGTGAGTTTCCAGCTCTCAGCAGAGACAAGACCCATAATGGGTAGCTGCTTTCCACAGGCAGGTCTGGGCCTGGCTGAGAGTCTGAGCCTGGCTGAGGCTGGGTTTTTTGTTTGTTTGTTTGTTTGTTTTTGAGGTGGAGTCTCACTCTGTCACCCAAGCTGGAGTTCAGTGGCATGATTTTGGCTCACTGCAACCTCTGTCTTATGGGTTCACGCCATTCTCCTGCCTTTGCCTCCTAAGTAGCTGGGACTATAGGTGCCCACCACCATGCCCAGCTAATTTTCTTGTATTTTTAGTAGAGACAGGGTTTCACCGTGTTAGCCAGGATGGTCTCGATCTCCTGACCTCATGATCCACCCGGCTCAGCTTCTCAAAGTACTGGGATTACACACGTGAGCCACCATGCCCAGCTGAGGCTGGGGTTTTTATGGGCTCAGAAGGGAAGAGGTGCATGCTGATTGGTCCATGGGTGGCCATGAGCAGGCCTGGAAAAAGCACCATAATTTCTTACTATGGGTCAGACTTCACCCAGATCTGGCAGCCTGGCTCCCAGGCATTAGGTCACCCCTGGCTTGAAGGTGGGGTTTCACTGGGGACCCGCCTCTTCCTGACAAGGAATCTGTCTGCCATTAACAAGCTGCCCATGGCACCCAGGCTGTCCACAGCAAGAGGTGCCCATAGGCCTGTGCCAAGCCACCCTCAGCCCCCACAGCCCTCCTGCTGTGCTTGTTGGTGCCCAAAGTCTGGAGGAGGCCAAGGTGGCAGGTGGTTGGTACATCAGTGCCACCCTGAGCATGTGCACACCTGACTAGATTGTGACAGTGCCCAGGCTGGGCCACAACTTTGCTCCACCATGGAGCAGGCACCAGGAGTGGGGACAGGCCAGGGAGTGGGAGCAGGCACTTTCAAGTGTGCCTGGGCTCCTGAGAGTACAGGGATGTTGGGGTCTGGAGCCACGGCTGGGCTATTGCAGCTGCACCTGGGAGCACGGGCTCCTGCCCTGCCAACTTGGTAGGGGGCGAAATTCTTATCTGATCCCACTGGCTTTGCACAGCACACAGTACCAGCCACACCTTCCCAGCTGCAGCCGGCATCCTCAAAGTGGCCACTCCAGATGGGCTGTCATTGCCCTCACAAGTATAATTTATCTTTCAATGGAATTGGCTATTTGCTGGAAAATATTGTAATAAGAAACAGAGAAAAGACTGTCCACAGCTTCAGTTTGGGTTTATTGTCCTTCCTGTGGCCTGAACGTCTTGTGTTCCCAAAGTTCACGTGTTGAGGCCCTAATGCCCAGTGGGGTGTTATCCAGAGGTGGCACCTTTTGAAGGTAATCAGGTTTGGATAAGGTCCTGGTGGTGGAGCTACAATGGGACTCTTGGTATGTGGGAATGAAGGGACCAGCGCTCTCTCTCACTCTTCACTGACTGAAGGATACAGCAAGAAAGCGTCTGTCTGTAAACCAGGAAGAGGGGTCTCACCAAGAACGGAAATGGCCAGTACCTTGATCTAAATTTTCCATCCTCCAGAACAGTGAGAATTTATTTCAAAATTTTGTGCATAAGCCAAATCTAAGTCAACCAGTCCCTCTCATCCCTCTGACTGGCCACATTGATTAGTTCAGTCATGGTCATATGACCTAACTTTGTCCATGGAGATTTAGCCCAGGAATTGGTTTTTTGTTGGTTGAAATGAGAGATACCTGTCAGGCTACATGCTAACAGGGAAATGTTTGACTCCAACTGCTTCATTAGCCATCCTCTGATCATAAGGAGAGACGGCAGATGAAATTAATGCCCTGCCTGAAAGCAAGGATGAGAGAAATAAGGAAACTGGGTCTCTGGGAATGTCATTGAGCCACTGGATCAGATTCACCTGACAGCTGCTCTGTCTTTGGACTTTTGTGGTCCACTGAATTCCCTTAATTATGTAAGCCAGCTTGAGTTGCATTTTTCTGTTACTTGCAACCAAAGCATCTTAACAAATAAATATATTTCAAGGTTCTAATATTAGGAGAAGAAAAATTCATGACTCATAATGTCTTAATTAATTAAACATTTTTCAAAAAATATTATTCTTTGTCCTAGTTAATTAACACTCTAGTCCCTAAATTTTTTTTTTCTAAATACTAACATGACCAAATCTACTTTCTTTTGTTGGTATTTGCATACCTATCTTTTTCTAGGCTTTTCAATGTAAATTTGTCGTTTTCTTCTATGTATATCTCTTAGGACAGGATATGGCCTAGTTAATCACCTTTTATGTCTTATAAGTTCTTAATTAATTGAAGACAGGTACAAGAAATCAGATGATAGAGCCAAGAACATATTGCAACAGAAGTAGATTCGTGGTTGCCTTGGGCTGGGGGTGTTGGAGGGGTGAGAAAATAGGGAGGGTGAGAATGGGAAGTGATGGCAAGGGGCTATAGAGTTCATCATTCATTTTGAGTAATACAAATGTTCTAAAATTGATTGTGGTGATTGATGCACAGTTCTGTGAATATGCTAAAAGCCATTGAGTTGTACACTTTCAATGGGTGAATTGTATGGTATGTGAATTATGTCTTGAAGCTGTGAAAAAAGAAGATATTGAATACATAAAACAAGAATAGGATGTTATGGAAAAGAAGTAATTATAAAGCCAGAAAATAACTCTTATAAATTTGAAGTATTATTGTCAAAATGTGTGTGTGCATCTGTGTGTGTCTGTGTGTGTGTGTATATATATATATACATATTTAAACATCTTATGTTGCATTTTTTTTCTGTTACTTGCAATATTAATAGTAGTATTTGAAAAAATACATATACATGTTTATTTGTCTACATACGTGTGCACATATATGTATATCTATATGTGCAATAAAATTTCCCACAGTATGGGACAATATGGTAAAAATGTTTTTAAAAATGAGAGAAAAGATAAGAAAGCAAGAAAATCAATCCGTGAGGTTGAAATATCTAATAGACTCAAAAACAGAAGACAGAGAGAAAGGGACAGAAATAGTAAAATAATAATATAATAATAGGAGACAATTTCCCAGAACTGAAGCACCTGGGTCTTCAGTTTGAAGGGAACTCAAATGCCCAGCATAGTGAATAAAAGAAGGCCCATGGGACATCATCACAACATTCCAGAATATCAAGAATAGTGGAAATATCCTACAAGCTTCCAAAATAGGTGGATGTAGGGAAGGAACATTTTGGCATCAGCTGCCTCATCAGGTACTCCAGCTGCCAGAAGAAAGTGGAGGACTGCTTCCAAATTTCTGGGGGAAAGGAATTTTGAACCTAGACATCTAGGACAAGCCAGCGTTTAAAGGCAAATAGATCTTTTCAGATCTGAAAAGACTCAAGGTTGACCGTGCACACATTTCGAGAAGTTATTTGGGATTTCTCTCCACCAAAAAGGGGATATACCTTGAGGAAGGGCTCCAAGAAGAAAGTGAGTCCATCCTAGGAGGATAAGGAGTAGCAGTCCTTGGGTGACAGCCAAACAGCAGTTAGAGAGTAACTGATCCAAAGAGAAGGAAGGAATTGTCCAGGAACAAACCAGAGACTGTAGAGCAGCCTCTTCTCATCGGTGGGGGCAGTTTGCCCAGTGGAGCCTATCCTCAGCTGATTTCCAGGGTCTGCAAGGGTGACTTTCCAGCAGGCTGCCTTCCCAACACCCAGCCTTCACAGGCAGATGGTGGAGAAATAACCCACAGACACATAACTACCCAGCTGGAGGACCTTGACTAAGTCCAGGAGCAGAAGAATGAAGGAAGAAGCAGAAGAAAGGAGGTGAGCAGGTGTATCAGTTAGCTGTTGCTGTGTGACAAAACACCCCAAGGTTCAGTAGCTTCAAATAACAACCGTGTAGTACTGCTCATGAGTCTGTGGGCTGGCAGGATGCTTCTGATCATCTGAACCAGACTCAGCAGGGCTCACTCGGGTATCAGCTACACATCAGCATCTGGGATGGCTCCGCTGCTGCTGAGTGGTGTCTTTCATCCTGCAGCAGGTTAGCCCAGAGATCTGAAAGGAAGAGGAAGCATGCCACAACTGTTACGGCCTAGCCTTACAACCTGAACCCCCTTACTTCTGCCATGTTCTGTATACCAAAGTTAGTCACAGGCCAGCTCAGATCCAAGGGGTGAGAAATACACTCCGCATCTCATCTTCACGGGAGTTACTGCATAGTCACCGGGCTGAGGACACAGATGCAAGGAGGGCTGCAAAACCACAGCCCCACTGTTGTAACCAACCTACTATGGGGATGGAGAGTAAGGATTTTTTAAAGGTAGCAAAACGTTACTTCTCCTCCCATGTGGGATCTCTTTTCTTTTCTTTCCTTTATTTTGGTCAAGACAGAGTCTCACTCTGTTGTCCAGTCTGGAGTGCAGTGATGCAATCATAACTCACTGGTGCCTCAAACTCCTGGGCTCAAGCAATTTTCCTACCTCAGCCTTCCAAGTAGCTAGAACTACAGGTACATGCTACTGCACCTGTCTGATTCTTTTTTTGTAGAGACAGGGTCTCAATATGTTGCCTAGGCTGGTCTAGAACTCCTGGCCTCAAGCCATCCTTCTGTCTCAGCCTCCCAAAGCACTAGGATTACATGCATGAGCCACTGCATCCAGCCAGATCTTTTTTCCTCTGTGACCAGGGCAGAAATGGACCATTTCCCAGATGAGAAATCTAGACCTTCTGTGCGGTGCAGACATTGCCGTGTTCATTTCCTTATATTCCACATATAACGAAGTCTCGGGGTGGTCCCAGGCTGGAATTCAGTACATGGCTGGAGCAGAGCATTGGAGGGGAGACTCTCCCACTGTAGCACATGGTGGCAGCCTAGGGCTCCAACTAAGGCTGTCAAGAGAAGGAAGAGCTAGTCCCCCACCCGCGCCTGCTTCTTTGCTGAAGTTGATCTTTCCAGAAACCAAGCATGGAGGTTCTGAGGGTAATGAAAGTGCCTGCTCAGGCGGAAACTTAGAATTATGCCAGCTGCTCCCTCGTCTGCAAATGGAGACCTTAAGTCACCTTGGAACAGACTCGCCTTATTATCTCTGGAATCTCCTTAAGTTGTATAAATGCAAGGCAGGCCGGCACTGCTTTTTTTTTTTTGAGAAAGTGTGCAGATTGACCCTTGCTTTCTCTGACTTGGAAATGTCTGCCCTTCCAAAGAATCCTTAATATACAATGCCAAGGAGAAGAGGGGGCGGGCAAATTCACCCAAGGGCCAAGAGCCTACCAGCAAAAAGGGATTTGGGACTTTGTTCCCTTCTTTTATTGTAGCCAGAGAGGTCCCCTGTGGGAAGGGTGGCAAGGCCCCAGAGGGTACCTCTCTGCGAGAGGACAAAGTGGCTGGCGGTGGCCTAAGCAGCCATGCAGCCTCGGGTTCTTACACAGGTTGTGGCAGAGGCTCAGGCCCTGTGAGAAACCAGGCATTCAAAGAGCTGTCGGTTTACAGCCTCCGGGAAACACCTGCCTCTGGGGTTCTTGAACAACTTGTGTGGCCGGCCGGGAAGCTTGCACGCTCAAGATGCAGGATGCCTGTCAATCGGAGCAAGCGGGCGGACGAAAGGAAACCATGGGGCAGGAGATGGGCCCCTCTGTGTGCGCGACTGGTCTCGGCCCTTTGCTCGGATCCTAGCACTCAGGACAGCTGGCCTCACGCGGAGGTCCTCTGGTTGGCCTCTGCCTCTCCGACTCCCCCACCCCTTAGAACTGAGGCCTCTGGCACTGCTCTCCACAACCCCACCGTCCTCTCTCTGCACCGCCCCCACCCCATCTCAGGGCACAGGACCTGGCATCAGTAGAGGATTCTTGCGCGAATTCGGTGCACGTTGAAGCATCCTGCAGAACCCATTTCCACTTTCTGCTGCGTAGGCCGGCAGGGACGCGCTCTTCCTGGCTGGCCAGGCAGGTAGTTCCTTGGGCTGGACGCAGGTACCTCCCCGCCGGGCTTCTCAGAGCGCCTGGTCGCAGCATGCACTTCTGAAGGCTGCCGCGAGGTGGCACTGCGGCTTCTTGGGAAACACAATGTGAGGTCTCCTTTCAGAGGGTCCTGCCTGGGATGTCCACTGACCCGCGCAAGCGACGGGGACGGGGCATGTGCCTCCCGGGCGCTGTCAGTCGGCCACCCACAGGGACCCAGCACAGCCAGGGCCGGCCAGTCCTGCCCAGAGTGGTTCCCAGGGGAGCTGTGTTCCAGCTCAGTGCCTCTACCTCCAGGTCTTGATTTCCTCTTAAAATAAGGAGGATGACACAGATTACCAGGGAATGAATAAGAACACACGCTATGAACTCTAAAGCCGGGCAGAAATGCCTGTTGTGAATGTAGGGATGAAGAGGGAGAGGCGAACCCAACGCTGCTCTTAAGGAATGTCCTGGGGGCACTACTAAGACTAACCATGCCAGCCCAAGGCAGGCTGAGGCTTGGGAACTGTGAGAGGCTCCGAAGGCATCCTCCTAAAAGGAACATAGAAACTAACAAAACTAAGCGCTTTGGAGCTGGAACTCGTTGAAGCCTCACATCTGTCTCTGATTCTCTACCTTAATTATCCCCATTTTACAGACGAGGAAACTGAGGCCCAGGGAAGCTGTGACCTGGAGGAGCCCTCATGTTAGTGAGTGGGCAGGAGGGATGCAGAACTGTAAGTGGGGAGAGACACTGGAGGGAGATGGGATGGAGTGAGAGAGGGCAGGAAGGTGAGAAGGATGCCTGCAGTAGGGAAGGGGGGCAGCATGGGGCTCCTCGGCAGCCCACAGCTCCTTCCCTTCTCCTCCCAGGAACTCCATCATGGCCCCATAAAACTGGGGCTGCACACTGGCCTCTCAGATTTGGTTCCTACTCACTTGCAGAAACCACTTCACCTATAAGAATGTATTTTGTTCCTCCACGGCAGAGGTATTGTCTGCTGGTAAAAGATGCAGAGTTATAGTTATTGGAGGTGCAACTGGTTTCTGCAAGTTCTGATATCTGGAGACAGATCAGAAACTGGGAGTCACTGGGAGCTGAGTAACTAGATTATTCCACTCCATGTGGTTTCAATTGTACATTTATTTATCTCACAGCATTATTTGTGCTTGTCATCCTTCAACCATGATGTGTGGAGCAGCTGAGAATTTTCCGAGAGGAGATCTGAGTGTGCTGCTTCCTGCCTGTCTTACTCCTTTTTTAATGAATACAAGAATTAGTGGCTAAATAAAATCGACCCACAGGATAGGTGCATACGACTGCTTCATGAATTGACAGATGACAACAACGGGCAGCAAGCCTGAAAAACCTATCACACAGGCTCAGAGCACCTCTTTTGTCAAGTTATGATGAAGAACATCTATAGGCTCAGGAAAGAAAACTCAGCAGCCAGGGAATGCGGATAAATTTCTTAGGTCTGGCAGACAAGATGTTTATGTCACACACAGGACTGAAATTCTAAGCCGCAAAGATATCAAGGCTGGGCTTGGAGGAAGATCTGGAGTTTTCTTCATTTACAAAGTCTGTGAATCCTGGATTATCCTGCACTTATCCAAGACGCAGGGAAGCAAAAGACACAAGGTTTTTCTTATGAAAAGCAGAACAAGGAAGACTTGGGAGTCCAAGTGAGGTTCCAAGACCCAGCCTGCAGGTGTACGGCTAGGGCTGGAAGTTGTTGCCCATCCCACGAAGACTTTTAGGCCAACCCAGTGTATCCACGCTCAGTCTCTCAATGGCTCAGCAAGGTCAACTATGAGCACTCAACACTCTCCATGGAACCACCCAGGACAGACTTGCTCCACAGCCCTCCACACTCACTTGTGTCCATGTTGGTTCTTCACCAAGGCTGTGTCTCTCCTTTTCAGTTATGTCTGCACCTTGGATTGGCTGATTTATCTTATTTTCTTGGCTCAACGCTTGGTACAGTCAAGGGATTTTGACACCTCCTGGCTTTATCCCTGCTTCCTTGCTCCCTGCCACCAGGTAGGACACCTCAGCCTAGCTTTGCCTCTCAAGTATCCACCAGCTAATCCCTAATGGGGCCCAACAAAGCAAGCCATAAAGGAAGGTTCAACAGGTTACAATTTTGAAGCAGTGGGAAGGGGTGCCCAGTACAGAGAAGAGAGACAAGGGTGGACAGGAAGAGGCGTGTCAGGACCAGAAGCTGCCACTCTTCTTCCCAGACGTAGCTGAAGAGAACACCTTTGATCAGTTGCCACTTGAGCAAATCCGCAAGATGATTTGAGAATCTAAGCATAAGTTATTAGAAGGTCTTTGCACTAAATACTGACATTATGAAAGAGAGACACCCAATTCAATCAACAATAAAAAGTGTACCTGGGGAATCAGATTTAATAGAGAAACAGAACAGGAATTTTGAATGATTAATGAGTTCAGAGAGGTGTCCAATAATATTTCCTTCAAAAAAAAAAAGGCTGAGCATGGTGGCTCACACCTGTAATCCTAACACTTTGGGAGGTCAAGATGGGAGGACTGCTTGAACTCAGGAGTTCCAAACTAGCCTGGGCAACATAGCGAGCCACTGTCTCTTTTCTTTTTTTTAAAGGTATTAAATGCTTGATTGCCAAATTAGGAAAAACAATCTCAATAGATGTGCTGATAAATTGACTGAATATAGCTGAAAATGAAATCGACAATCTGAAGATGATAACTGAAGAATTATCCCAGAGCATGACATAAAAGTACAAAGAAATACAAAGGATGAAATAAAAGTTAAGAGATGTGGAAGATAAAGACATTGCAATAGCCACCAAATAAGAGTCTAGAAAGAATAGAGAGAAAGGAGGGGAGGAAATTTTCCAAGAAATAATACAGAAAATTGTCTCCAACCTGAAGAAATGCACCAATGTCAAGATTGCCAGGGCCCCTCCAGAGAGTAATGTGATAATAGAACAATAGCTTCAAAGTTCTCAGTGGAAATCAGTTAGAACCTATAATTATATGTTTCACCTATTCTAAAGCTATCATTCATTGTGAGGGCAAAGTAAAGACATTTTCAGGCATGAAAGAAGCCAAACATTTTACTTTGTGTAAATGTTTGTGCCACAGGTGCTTTCTAAAATAAATAAATAATAGAAGATGCACTCCGGCGAAGAAAATTGGAGACCTGCAACAGAAATGCAGTGCAAGAAGCAGTGGTGATCAAATAAAACAGTAAAAGCCATTTGTGAAGAGTAAAAAAATGTTGATTGTTTAAAATAAGAAATTTAAAATAACACTGTGGGTACGCTATTTGGAAAAGTGACAGTGTCATAAAATATTCCTGGGTATGTATCCAAAGGGAATGCATAGATATCTGTACCCAAATGATAGATACTAGAATATTCTTAGCAGCATTATTCACATACCCCTAAGCTGGCACCAACACAGATGTCCATCAATAGTAGAAGAGATAACCTGTGAAATAGTCATAGAATGGAATATTATACAACACAAGAAAAGTACTACTGCTGTATGCCTTGGTGTGGATGAGTCTCAGAGGCATAGGGCCGAGCAAAAGAAGCCAGACAGAAAGGAATGGATACAACAGTTTCATGTAGATAAAGCTGAGAAGCAGGACACATGGATTTATGGTGATGGAAATGAGAATTGCAGTTTACCTTTGGTAGGGAAGGGACTGAAGGAGACGTGGGCAGGCTTCTGGAGCACTGGCAGTGCTCTGCATCATGGGTGTGTGCACCTTGGAAACACATTTAGAGCTGTAGACTTAAGACCTGGGCCTGCTACTGTATGTTTGTTATACTTTAAAATAAAATAATCATGGAACAAAAAATCTGGGGAAGTGGTAAAATGCAGCAGAGGGAAGTAAAAGTGTGGTGTTTGACTTACTGTGGGAGTAACATAACTACAGACAGTGTTTTAAATATAATTTTAATTACACATTTTTAAAGGGTTAAAATAACAAACTTTGTATGACAAAATGTAAGAAAAAGAGGAAAGAGACGACTAAAAAGCATTGTAAATAGGAGACAAAAAATGGTATAAACAATTATACTATCACACATCACAATAGATGTGAATGGGTTAAACTCGTTATTTAAAAGAAAAAACTTTGGCTGGATAAAAATACAAACTCCATCCGTATGCTCTTTAAGTGAAACACAACTAAAAGAAACAATTCAGCAAAAATGTAATGGAAGAAATGGAAATGATAATAAAAACAAAGAAAGATGATAATATTCAAATGAAATGGAATTCAAGGTCAAATCATTTAATAAGAAAAAGAGAGGGATATGTCATATTGAAAAAAATGAACAATATTTAGGTAACAAATACTAATCCTTTTTTGTTGCACTTAAATCTTAGCTTCAAAATACGAAGGGCAGAAACCTGACAGCATTACGAGTGGAAAAACCTAGATCCTTAATACCTTGGTAGGTGGTTTTCACAAAACTCTCACAGAACAGAAATAAATAAAAAGAGGATTTAAAAAATTAATGAGCTTAATCTAATCTCTCTCTCTCTCTCTCACACACACACACACACACTCTCACACACACACACACTCACACACACACCCCTACCTTTCTGCTCAACTAAGAGAGATGACATATTCCTTTAATCACAAATGGAATATTCTGAAAACACTGAGCATGCACAAGGCCAGAAAGGAAATCTTAATAAATTCTGGAAAGCTGCTACTATTTAGGTCGTATTCTCTGATTGAAATGCAATAAAACTAGAAGTTAACCAAAACATTTTAATAGCTCTTAAAGGGAAACTTTAAAAATGTAATGCACAAATTACATCTGAATATAAATAGTTCAGGACCACCATATCACTAAATCTGTTTTGAAGCCAAAACAATACTCAAAGGGAAAAAATGTGGTTTACATCCATTTATTAAAAAACAAAAAAGGGCTGGTCATGGTGGTTCACGCCTACAATCCCAGCACTTTGAGAGGCCAAGGCATGTGGATCTCCTGAGGTCAGGAGTTCAAGACCAGTCTGGCCAACACGGCAAAACCCCGTCTCTACTAAAAATACAAAAATTAGTCAGGCGTGGTGGCACGCACCTGTAATCCCAGCTACTCGGGAGGCTGAGGCAGGAGAATCGCTTGAACCTGGGAGGCAGAAGTTGCAGTGAGATGAGATCCCACCAATGCACTTCAGCCTTGGTGACAGAGAAAAAAATAAAAAAGAAAAGAAAAAAGATTGAGAATAAATTAATTATTAAACTAAAAAACTGTTAAAAAATTTTTAAAGTGGAATGAAAAGATTAACCCTAAAGTAGAAACTAATGAAGAAAAACAATGCAGTAGATCAATGAAATAGATCTTTCAAGAGACAAAACTTTAATGTAACTAAGAAACGGAACTAACAGGGAAACTCAAATAGAGATATAAACGATTGTATTAAACATACAAGACAAAACTATATTTAATAAATATCAATAAATTTAAAGACGTGGGAAAAATGGACGATTTTAAAGAAACCTATAAATTCCTAAATTTGGTTCAAGAACGAATAGTGTGACAATCATAGAATAAAGTTAAAAGGTACTCAGATATCTTCCCTCCAGAGAAATGGTAGTCTGGTTTTACAGGGGATTTCCACCAAAACTTCATTTGTGTGATTGTTTCAGGACACAGAAAAAGATCAGAAACTTCTCAACTCATTTTACAGAGGTAATGTAACCCAGAAACTTGAAACTAGAGAGGACAGCTCAGAAAAATAAAACAATATGCTTATCTTCCTCATACACATAGATGCAAACTCGTAAATAAGATGCCAAATAGAACAGGGCCTGCAGGGCCATCAGGGGACAGGGATGTTGGCTGAACAGGGTCACTTTCTGCCAAAAATCATTTTATGTATTTTTCTGTCTCAATTTATTTTTTTCCTCTTTATATGCCTCTCTCTTCTGGCTGTATCTCTATATGTTGATTTGTGAGTGTCTTGGCCTTTCTTCTCTAATCTTTTTTCTTAGATTTTATATTTCTATTTCTTTGTTTATGTCTAGATTTTTCTATGAAAGTAAGTGTCTTTTTTCTATGTTTTGTTGTCTTTTTTCTTTCTGTCTCTATTTCTCTTTCAAGTAAGGTAAAAAATGTGGAAAACATGTCGATTTTATGATTTTGTGAATTCAAGATGTTCCTTGTTCTTATTTTTAAATTAGGATTAATAGACCAATACAATGGTCCAATAAAATACTGTTATAGTACAGTATTGTCTTTTAAAATTAAATTTTTTTTTTTTACTTTTTTAACAGTTAGCAAATTTAAGTCAGCAGTATACTGCAAGACATTGCATTAGGAATGCAAATATGTGTTAAATTTTAGAAAAATCTACCTATTTAAATCATTGCTTTCTTTCCTAGAGGAGAAGAAAAACCACATAATTTCCATGGAGAACAAAAATGCCTTTGAAAATATTCAACATACATACTTTAATGATTTTAAAAATCAAAGCTTCTAAACGACAATGAAATACCACTGCACACCTACTAGAATGGCCAAAATCCAGAACACTGACAACACCAAATGTTGGAGAGGATGTGGAGCAATAGGAACTCTCATTCGTTGCTGTGGGAAGGCAAAATGGCACAGCCATTTTGGATGGCAATTTCTTATAAGACTAAACTCACTCTTACTTCACAAATCAGCAATTACACTCCTTGGTATTTACCCAAAGGAGCTGAAAACTTATGTCCTCACAAAGACAATGACATATTTACAGCAGCTTTATTCATAATTGCCAAAACTTGGAAGCAACCAAGATGCCCTTGTATAGATGAGTGGATAAACTGTAGTACATCCACACAATGGAATGTTATTGAGCCCTAAAAAGATATGAGCTGTCTTCCATGAAATTATATGGAGGAACCTTAAATGCATATCACTCAGTGGAAGAAGCCAGTCTGACAAGGCTGCATACTGGATGATTTCAACTCTATGACATTCTGGGAAAGGCAAAACTATGGAGACAGAAAAAAGATCAGTAGTTGCCGGGGATTAATAGGAAGGGAGGGAAGGGCAGGCAGAACACAGAGGATTTTTAGGGCAGTGAAACTATTCTATATGCTACTACAGTAGTGGATACAAGTCATTATACGTTTGTCCAAACCCACAGAGTGTTCAACACCAAGGGTAAATCCTCATGCAAACTAGGGCTCTGAGTGATAATGTGCCAATGCAGGTTCACTGTTTGTATCAACTGTTCCACTCCAGTGGGGATGTTGATAGTGAGGGAGGCTGTGTATGTGTGGGGCAGGGGTACATGGGAAATCTCTGTGTCTTCCACTCAATTTTGCTGTGAACCTGAAACTGCTCTAAAAATAAAGTCTATTTTTTTAAGTGGGGAAAAAACCCCAAAGCCTCTAACAAATTAGGTCCTGTCTTAGCATAATAAAGGGCATCCAAATGCTATGGTAATCATCATACTTGATAATGAAATAAAAGAAAATAGTATTACTATTATTGTTTTATTCATTGTTTTAGAGATTCTAGCCAATACCATAATATGCAGGGAAAATAGTATTAATATTCCAAAAAAAAGGGACAAAACTGAGATTATTTGCAGAGTAGATGATCATCTGCCTGGAAAACTCTCCAGAGAAATCAACTGATGAACCAACGAGAGAGTCTGGTAGAGCAGCCAGGTATCAGATCTGCACAGAAAAATCAATACCTTAATGGCATACTAATAAAAGCCAATTAGAAAAGAAAATGAACAACAAACTCGTTCTTTTTTCTTCTTCTTCTTAGAGAGCAAGTCTGACTCTGTCACCGAGGCTGGAGTGCAGTGGTGTGATCTCTGCTCACTGCAGTCTTGAACTCCCAGGCTCAAGCAATCCTCATGCCTCAGTCTTCCAAGCAGCTAGGACTACAGGCATGCACCACTGCGCCCAGCTAAATTTTTCAATTTTTGGGGAGAGATGAGGTCTCACTATATTGCCTAGGCTGGTCTCAAACTCCAGGGCTCAGGTGATCCTCCCACCCTGGCCTCCCAAAGTTCTGGGATTACAGGCATGAACCAACATGTCTGGCCCTCGTTCTTACAAATTCCGTACACTATATAGCCAAAAAAACTAATAAAAATGTCTAAAAACTATATCGAAAATCAAGCAAAGTTTACTGAATGGCCTTCAATTGAGTGAGATATGTCAATTCTCCCATAAATTAATCTATGAATTCAATGGAATTCCAATTCCCGTTAGGAATTGGGCTGCACAGCAGGAGGTGAGTGGTGGGTGGGGAGCATTACTGCCTGAGCTCCGCCTCCCGCATGTCAGCTGTGGCATTAGATTCTCATAGGAGTGTGAACCCTACTGTAAACTGCAGATGTGAGGGATCTAGTTTGCACAGTCCTTATGAGAATCTGATGCCTGATAATCTGAGATGGAACAGTTTCATCCCGAAACCAACGCTCCTCCCATCCTCCCCCACCCCATCTGTCCGTGGAAAAATTGTCTTCCACAAAACCAGTGCCTGGTGCCAAAAAGGTTGGGAACCACTGCAACTGAAAGCTAAGTAAGACTTTTAATGGTATATGGCCAGATGATTTTGTTCCCCTGGAAGGGCAACTTTTCAGAGATAGCCAAGTAAATTTGAAGAAAGATAAACAAGGGGTCAATTTCCTTATCAGAGATCCAAATATCTTATAAACTTATAGCAGGTAAATTGGTGATGAATTACTACAGAAATGTCCAAAGAATAGAGAAACAAACCCAGAAACACATTGTGTACACATGGACAAACAGTTTATCACAATGTTGACTTTTTAAATTCAGTAACAAAACAATGAAATAATAAATAACTGGGGGGAGGCAACTGGCCATCTATATGAAAGAAATTCTGTATAGCACAATCCCATAGCATAATTAAAATAAATTACAAATGGCTTTAAAAGCCCAACATTAAAATAAAACTTTTTATAATCTCAGGAGATACTTCCTTATTAAGACATAAATTCTACAAGCAAAAATTTTATGATTTAGAGATTGACTGTACAATATAAAACTTGTCAAAAGTAACATTACAAATGCATACTGTACAAGTGTGAGACTGAAAGAAAGTTATTAAAACATCTAACAAAGGTGAGTAACACCCAGAACATGTAAGAGACCCTAGAAATCAATACTGAAAAGAACACATTTAAAACAATAATAAAAAGATCAAATAAAGAATAAAAGATTAAATACATAAAGTCAGCAAAAGGTAATTCACTGGTAAAATATATACAAATGACCAAGAAGCAAAGGTAAAAGATGCTTAACTTTAGATATGATACTCAGGGGACTGCAATTAAAATTAAAGAAAAAACATTTTTCTCTACCGCACTGGCAAGAGTTACATAGCAACCCCTCTGGCAAAGATGTGGGAATGAGCATCCCGCTAGGTTATTGGCAGGCAGCAGCACACTGTCACAGTTTGTCGAAGGATTCACAAATATCTATGGGAACCTAAAAGGTGCATGAGGTTTGAACCAGCAATTGCGCTGCTAGAAATCTATTCTTCAGAAACACGTGCACAGGTGCACAAAGACATATGCACACTAGAGTTTGTTGTAGCATGGTTTGCATTCATGGTAGTGATCCATTGAAAGGGTAGGGGGAAGGCAGTAGTGGGGGTGTATCCAGGCCAGATCTGCCTCCCTCAACACGTGTGGCATCAGGAGGCTTCTTGCACCCCTGGAGGGTGGTATGTCCTGCCATGCTGCAGCTCAGAGGGAGGTCTCTTCTACATCTCTCTGGGTCCCACTGATTATAGTTGCGTGCTGTGGGCAGGTTGGTTCCTTCCTACCCCCAGGGACATCATCCCGGAGATGGGAAAAATAATAACAACAAAAACAATAATAGCACTGCGTCAGATTGTTGTGAGGATTATATGCAACAGCCAGACCATGTTCTAACATTCCCCTATCTTCTTCCTAGGTTCATGTTAGAAAAACCGGGGAAATGATCCCTCTGGTCAGGTGGGATGCTCCTTGGAGCTCAGGGAGATGGGAGGGGAGTTAACCCAGCCCAGCCTGCATTATCACAAAGACAGCTCCTTTAACATTACCATTATCACGGCCACTACGAGTACTGTAAGGAGTCGGTAGGAGGCCCAGCCTCACCTCAGCCTCAGATCCACCCAGAAGACATCACATAGCCTTCAACTCCGCATCTTGGCCCTTGGCCTATTCCCCGGCTCCACCATCTCACTCCTGCTGGGTGCTCTGCCTAGCATGGCCCTCTTCACCCTCTGGAGGCCATCTCTTCTGAGACTCTTCCTCAGCCCCTTTGGGCCCCTGGTCCTCCAGGGACCACTTATGCTGCAGCATCACCACCTGCATGGCACTGTCTGCAGGTCACCCTCTTTCTCAGCAAACGCTGACCTTTCCTTTTGTGTTCCAGGCTCTGACATGCATAGCATGTGGATTTTAATTTCAGGAATCTGTAGTTAAGTTTTTTTTTTTGTGGAGGGGACACTGGCCGGACACAGATGCAAATAGGCACAAAATTGTGCCAGCCCCATGGTGGTTTGTGGGGGACTTGGGGGCTTTGGGGGACCCAGTCTTCTAGCTCTATTTGCAATGCAAACACAAGGTTTCTACCTAAAGGGTATTGTTTAGCAGGGCTGATAGATATTACAGGAGGGAGGGTAAAAGTCCCCCAGCCGCCAACTGGGGTGGTCCCTGCTCTGATGCAGTGTTCTGATAGTGACCTTGAATACAGAGGAGGTGACCCTCTCTTTGCTCCTCACCCTGGTAATCTACTCCAACAGCTGCTCAAAGTGCATAGGGTATACAGAGGTCTTTCTTCAATAATCTGTGCCATTTGGTCAATTAGGCAACTAGAATGACCACTGAAAGCTCAAAGGAAGAGTGGCAATGTGTAGCTCTCACTATTGTGTAATGTTATTTCCTTAAAAGTTTGTGCACACATTTAATGAACTCATAAAACTTAAATTATCAGAGTCTTGTGGTGAGGAGGGTGGATACAGTTCTTGTAACTTCACATTCTAGCAGCTCTGGGTTGAAGTCACCTCTGCAGGCCTGGGAGCTGGGGGCAGGTGTGTGAATGACTCCTCCAGGGGGCTCCTCCCAGGCCAGGTGCCCAGATGGTTTCCCCATCTGTGCTCAGGATGTGGGCTAGCAGGGTGCCAAGCCTCCCCAAGGAGAAGACTCTTCTCCCTCCCCACGCCCATACCCCTTCCTGAGCCTCAGGCCCTGAGTGCTATGGTCAGGCGGACCACTAACCAGCCTGCCTCCATTCCAGCTCCACATCCCACACCCAAGGGCCCAGCCGGCCATGCTCCATGGGGCATGACAAGGCCACGTGGGGTCCTGGAGAAAGCTTCATCTTCTGAGCCATGTGGACCTGGTTGCAAATCTTGACTCTGTGTCCTTCTAGATGTGTGACCTCAGGCAAGTCACATGCCCTGTCTGAGCCTCAGTTTCCTCATGTGTAAGATGGAAATATCCAACATGTCAGGTTCCTTGGAATGCTGTATATCATAATAATAACCATTGATACTTGAGTGTTTCTGTGGCTGGCAGGGTCCAGGCTCATTCTGCACTCTTGCAGTAAATCAATCAAGTGACAAATTTTGCAAAAGAGAAGAGAGCTATTCCCCTCAAGGGCGCCAAGTGAGGAGGCGGGAGAACAGCCCTCAGATCCTCCTGCTGGAAGATAAGGTTTAGGGGTATTTACAGGTTAGGGGAGTGGGGTGCTCTAAGGCTTGGGGGAAAAGGTGATTGGCAGTGGTGAAATGAAGCAACACATTCATTCTGCACAAGTGCAGTCAGGGTTCACGGTATTTCATAGGACATGTGTACAGAAAACGGCAGTGGTAGCATGACCTGAGGGTGGAGGTTTTGGCTCTCCGATGTCAAAAAGCCACCTCTCAGGCACTTGTGCAGGCCCAGTTGAAGGGTCAGTGGTCTCAACTGGTTTGAACTGGACAGGAGCTGCCCCAAGTTCCCGAAAAACAATGGAAGTGACTATGAATGTCATCTGTGAAGTGACCAATGAATGTTATCTGTGAAGTAGCCAATGAATGTTATCTGTGAAGTGACCAATGAATGTTATCTGTGAAGTGACCAATGAATGTTATCTGTGAAGTAGCCACTGAAGGTTAAGTTTCAGCATTCAGTGGCGAGGCCTTCAGCTACCACGGACTTTAGCTTTATGGAAAAATGAAAAAAAAAAAAAAAAAACAAAAAGTGAGTGGTTGACCAAAAGGAAGCAGGCCAGGCAGCGCCGATCAAATTAACCCCTTGGTTTCATTTCCTCTTTGCCAGGTATTGTTCTAAATCCATTACATGTATTAACTCATACAATCCCATGTCAATCCTATAAGCAGGTACCATTATTATCCCTATTTTACAGATGGTGAAACTGAGAAATGCAGAGATTAAAATACATGTATATAATATGTTATATATAGTACGTGTGTGTGCGCATATATATATAATACACACATACATATATGTGACAAGCTTTCCTTGATGCCCTCTCTGCTCTAAGCAGGGTCAGCGGCTTGCCCGGCCTCAGCCCCTGCTGTTCCCAGCCCCTGTGAGCTCTGACAGTGCTCTGGGCTGCTCCAGAGCTCAGGCTGTGAACTTTTGCCTGGCTATGGTTGCCCACGCCTGGAGTGGCTCTGAGTGTGCTGCAGAGCCCCAGGGCTCCAAGCAGACAGCTCCTGGGAGCGGGCACAAGCCTTCGTTTGAGACAGATCAGGAAGCCCAGCCTCCACCTGAGTCTGGGCTGCCTTTCAGATCACAGCTCTGTGTGCAGGTGTGTGTGTGTGTGTGTAGGGGTGTGTGTGTGTGCGCATGTGTGTAGGAAGACTAGTGAGAGGAAATGGGATGCAGGCTGAACAAGCTCTGCTCTGAGCAACCTCAGCCCCACTTGCTGAGAGTCCTGTGGCCCATTTGGCTTTGCTGCACCAAATGCTCTCTTTTCACCCTGCTATCCTTGGCCATCCATGTCCCCTGCCTCTCCCACTCCAGCCAGCTCCGCTCAGGAGAGCTGTGATAAGGGGCGACCTTCTTGTGGCACAGCCCCAGGGGAAGCTGCTGGAGCTGTCTGGCTGGCTGAACAGACATCCACTCGGCTGAATGGTTAAAACCAGGGCTAAAGCTGAAGATTGAAACTCTGGAAAAAAACAAACAAAAAAAAAAGCGGGAAATTGAGGCCAAGGAGGCTGATCCTGACTTTCTCCTTGAGCCACCTACGCTTTTCAGCTGATTCATTCCATCTGGAGGCTTTGTTCACATGAGGAATTTCCTGGATGGAGGGAGAGCAAGTGGGAACCGAGCATGGGGACTGGGAACAATGGACGAAGTAGCTTCGTTGTCTGGACTCACTCTCTCCCTTTCTGCAATTCACACTCACACACACACATGCACACATACACACTTTATTCACATTGATGCACTGCACACACATACACCCTGACACAGATGCAGCACACTCACCCTGCACATGCAGCAACCCCGTCACAGCCTGGTCCTGACAGGAAACAGATGGCCGCTAAAATGGGGTACTAGGTGGGGCTTGGATAAAGGTGTGGGCAGGGCTGGTTTTGTCAGGCAGTGTGTCCAGCCCAGGGAACAAGTTGCCATGGTCTAAAGCAGACACCCATTCTGTGCCCTCTGCCAGGGCCTGGTCTGTGGGTGTGTGAGACCCACAACTGCCCAATGCTACTCCAGAAGATTGTTGGTGGCTTCCAGAACACATTTCCTTTGTTCTGAGAGAGAGCGAGCTACATGAGGACAGAGCCCTTTTTGCACAGAAGAGGGCACAAGCCATAAGTCTCTGTAGCCTTCATGTGGTGTTAAGTCTCAGGTGCCCAGAAGGCAAAAGTGGTGGAGGCTTGGCACCTTTGACCTAGATTTCAGAGGATGCCTGAGTGCCCAGGCAGACGCCTGTCACAGGGGTGGAGCCCCCACAGGGAGACTCTGTTTAGGCAGTGCCCAGTGGAAATGGGGTTGCAACCTCTGCACAGAGTATCTACGGGGCACTGCCTGGTCGAGCTGCGGGAGCAGGGCCACCATCCTCCAGACAGCAGAATGGTAAAGCCACCGGGAAAATGCAATCCCAGCCTGGAAAAGCTACAGGCATTCAACTCTCCACCCCTGTGGCTTTGCTGGGCACAGCCCACATCGATGCCCAAGGCCTTAGGAGCCCACCCTTCACAACAGTATGCCCAGAATGTGAGACATGGAGGCAACGGAGATCATCCTGGAGCTTTAAGACTGAATGTCTGCCCTGCTGAGTTTCAGACTTGTGTGGGGCCTGTTAACCCACTCTTTTGGCCAATTTCTTCCTTTTGGAATTGAGAATGTTTACCCAATGGCTGTATCGCCATAGTATCTTGGAAGCAAATAACTTGTTTTTGATTTTACAGGCTCACGGCTATAAGGAACTTGCCTTGAGTCTAAAATGAGACTTTGGATCTCGAACATTTGAGTTGGTGCTGGAACAAGTTAAGACTTTTGGGGACTATTAAGAAGAGATTATTGCATTTGGCAGTATGAGAAGGACATGAGGTTTGGGGGACGAGCGAAGGAAGGAATGTTATAGTTGGATGTTTGGCCCTCTAAATCTTATGTTGAAATCTGATTCCAAATGTGGGATGTGGGGCTTAATGGGAGGCATTTGGGTCATGGGGGTGGATTCCTCATGAATAATGTTCTCCCTGGGGAAGGGTGCATGAATTCTCACTCTTCTAGTTCCTGAGAGTTCCCTTGAGAGCTGGCAGTTAAAAAGAGCCTCCCCTTCTCTTTCTTGCTTCCTTTCTCACCTTGTGGTCTCTGTACATGCTGGCTCCCCTTCACCTTCATTTAAAAGTGGAAGCAGGCTGGGCGCAGTGGCTCATGTCTGTAATCCCAGCAATTTGGGAGGCTGAGGTGGGCAGATCACAAATTCAAGAGATTGAGACCATCTTGGCTAACATGGTGAAACCCTGTCTCTACTAAAAAATACAAAAAAAAAAAAAAAAAAAGAAATAGCTGGGTGTGGTGGCTCGTGCCCATAGTCCCAGTTACTTGGGAGGCTGAGGCAGGAGAATGGCTTGAACTCCGGAGGCAGAGGTTGCAGTGAGCTGAGATCACAGCACTGCACTCCAGCCTGGCGACAGAGTAAGACTCTGTCTCAAAAAATAAAAATAAATAAATAAATAAATATTAAAGTGGAACCAGCCCGAGCCCTCACCAGGAGCAGATATTGGTGCCATGCTTCTTGTATAGCCTGTGGAACCAAGAGCCAAATATCAATTCTTTTCTTTATCAGTTACCCAACCTTGGGTATTCCCTTGTAGCAACACAAATGGACTAAGACAGGCCACATCATTAACTGTCTCCAGGGCTGCTCCAAAGTCCATTTGCTCCCCAAAGCACAGATTGGATCAGGTCCCTCCTCTGCTCCAAAAATCAAGACTTCCCCACTGCCTGCCTTAGGGGCCAAGATTTGTACCTGTTTTTCAAGGCCACCATCCTTATGATCCAACCACACTTTCCATAATCCCCACTAGATCCCGTGCTCCTAGCAGTCTGGGCCCTGTCATATCCTCCCTCAGGTTCCCCCTCTCCTTTACCCCATTAGCCCACTTTTCCCTAACAAAGAGGTTCTTGACAATGGTCCAGGGATAATTTGGGGAAGTCCATTTAGGCCTAATCCAACTCAAAAGCACTGATGACTCAGGCAAACCTTTTATTGAAGATTACATAGAGATGAAAGAGGGGATTGCATTTGTCCTTTCTGTTGCTATAAAGGAATACCTGAAACTGGGTAATTTATAAAGAGGCTTATTTGGCTTATGGTTATGCAGTCTGTACAGGAAGCATAGCACCACTATCTGCTTCTGGGGAGGCCTCAGGAAGCTTCCACTCATGGCGGAGGCAAAGGGGAGCAGGTGTCACATAGCAAGAGAGGAAGCAGGAGAGAGAGGAGGAGGTGCTCAACTCTTTGGAATAACCAGCTCTTGCATGAACCAATAGAGTAAGAACTTATTACCACAGGGAGGGTACCAAGCCCTTCATGAGGGATCTGCCCCCATTACACCTCCTACCACGCCCCACTTCAACACCGGGAGTCATATTTCTTTTTCTTTTTTTTTATTTATTTTTAAATTTTTATTTCCATAGGTTATTGGGGGAACAGGTGGTATTTGATTACATAAGTTTTTTAGTGGTGATTCATGAGGTTTTGGCGCACCCATCACCCAAGCAGTATACCTGCACACAATTTGCAGTCTGTTATCCCTCACCCCCTTCCCACCATTTCCCCCTGAGTCCCCAAAGTCCATTGTGCCACTCTCATGCCTTTGCATCCTCATAGCTTAGCTCCCACTTATGAGTGAGAACATACGATGTTTGGTTTTCCATTCCTGAGTTGCTTCACTTAGAATAATAGTCTCCAATCTCATCCAGGTCTCTGTGAATGCCATTAATTCATTCCTTTTTCTGACTGAGTAGTATTCCATCACATATATATTTATATAATATCACAATTTCTTTATCCACTTGTTGATTGATGGGCATTTGGGTTGGTTGCACATTTTTGCAATTGCGAATTGTGCTGCAATAGACTTGCATATGCAAGTATCTTTTTCATATAATGACTTCTTTTCCTCTGGGTAGATATCTGGTAGTGGGATTGCTGGATCAATAGTAGTTCTACTTTTAGTTCTTTCAGGAATCTCCATGCTGTTTTCTATAGTGGCTGTACTAGTTTACGTTCCCACCAGCAGTGTAGAAGTGTTTCCTGTTCACTGCAGTCACACCAACATCTATTATTATTTTTTGATTATTGTCATTCTTGCAGGCATAAGGTGGTATCACATTGTGGTTTTGATTTGCATTTCCCTGATTATCAATGATGTGGAGAATTTTTTCATACATTTCTTGGCCATTTGTGTATCTTCTTTTGAGAATTGTCTGTTCGTGTCCTTAGCCCACTTTTTGATGGGTTGTTTTTCTTGCTAATTTGTTTGAGTTTGTTGCAGATTCTGGATATTAGTCCTTTGTCAGATATATAGATTGCGAAGATTTTCTCCCACTCTGTGGGTTGTCTGTTTACTCTGCTGACTGTTCCTTTTGCCATGCAAAAACTCTTTAATTGAATTAAGTCCCAGCTATTTATCTTTGTTTTTATTGCATTTGCTTGTGGGTTCTTGGTCATGAAATCCTTGCCTAAGCCAATGTCCAGAAGGGTTTTTCCAATGTTATCTTGTAGAATTTTATAATTTCAGGTTTCAGATTTAAGTCCTTGATCCATCTTGAACTGATTTTTGCATAAAGTGAGAGACAAGGATCCAGTTTCATTCTCCTACGTGTAGCTTGCCGATTATCCCAGCACCATTTGTTCAATAGAGTGTCCTTTCCCCACTTTAGGTTTTTGTTTGCTTTGTTGAAGATCAGTTGGCTGTAAGTGTTTGGGGTTATTTCTGGTTCCATTGGTCTATGTGCCTATTTTTATACCAATACTATGCCATTTTGGTGACTATGGCCTTATAGTATAGTTTGAAATCAGGTAATGTGATGTCTCCAGATTTGTTCCTTTTGCTTAGTCTTGCTTTGGCTACGCAGGCTCTTTTTTGGTTGCATATGAATTTTAGGATTTTTTTCTAGTCTGTGAAGAATGGTGGTGGTATTTTGATGGGAATTGAGTTGAATTTGTAGATTGTTTTTGGCAGTATGGGTATGGTATTTTCACAATATTGATTCTACCCATCCATGAGCATGGGATGTGTTTCCATTTGTGTTGTCTATGATTTATTTCAGCATTGTTTTGTAGTTTTCCTTATAGAGGTCTTCCATCTCCTGGGTTAGATAGGTTAGGTATATTCCTAAGTATTTTTTTTTTTTTAAGATGGAATCTCACTCTATCACCCAGGCTGGAATGCAGTGGCGTGATCTCAGTTCACTGCAACCTCCACCTCCTGGGTTCAAGTGATTCTCCTGCCTCAGCCTCCTGACTAGCTGGGACTACAGGCGTGTGCCACCATGCCCAGCTAATTTTTTGTATTTTTAGTAGAGACGGGGTTTCACCATGTTAACCAGGATGTTCTCGATCTCCTGACCTCGTGATCTGCCTGCCTCGGCCTCCCAAAATGCTGGGATTACAGGCATGAGCCACCGCTCCCAGCCAGTATTTTAATTTGTTTGCAGCTATTGTAATAGGGGTTGAGTTCTCGATTTGATTCTCAGCTTGGTCGCTGTTGGTGTACAGAAGAGCTACTGACCTGTGTACATTAATTTTGCATCCGGAAACTTTGCTGAATTCTTCTATCAGTCTTAGGAGCATTCTGGAAGAGTCTTTAGGGTTTTCTAGGTAAATGATCATATCATCAACAAACAAAAATAGTTTGACTTCCTCTTTACCAATTTGGATGCCCTTTATTTCTTTCTCTTGTCGATTGCTCTGGATAGGAGTTCCAATGCTATGTTGAAGAAAAGTGGTAAGAGTGGGCATCCTTGTCTTGTTTCAGTTCTCAGAGGAACTTTCAACTTTTCCCCATTCAGTATTATGTTGGCTGTGGGTTGGTCATAGATGGCTTTTATTACATTGAGATATGTCCCTTGTATGCTGATTTTGCTGGGAGTTTTAATCATAAAGGATGCTGGATTTTGTCAAATGTTTTTTCTGCATCTATTGAAATGATCACATGATTTTTGTTTTTAATTCTGCTTATGTGGTGTATCACATTTATTGACTTGCATGTGTTAAACCATCTCTGCATCCCTGGTATGAAACCCACTTGATCATGGTGGATTATCTTTTTGATATGCTGTTGGATTCAGTTAGAGTATTTCGTTAAGGATTTTTGCATCTATGTTCCTCAGGGATATTGGTCTATAGTTTTCTTTTTTGGTTATGTCCTTCCCTGGTTTGCGTATTAGGGTGATACTGGTTTCACAGAATGATTTAGGGAGGATTCCCTCTTTCTCTATCTTGTGGAATAGTGTCAATAGGATTGATACTAATTCTTCTTTGAATGTCTGGTAGAATTCAGCTGTGAATCCATCTGGTCCTGGATGTTTATTTGTTGTTGTTGTTGTTGTTTTTTCTTACAAGAGCTGCTCAAAGGAGCTCTAAATCTTGAAACAAATCCTGGAAACACATCGAAACAGAACCTCTTAAAAGCATACATTTCACAGGACCTATAAAACAAAAATACAATAAAAAAACAAGGTATACACGCAACACATAGAAATGGTACCTCTCACATCTCAATAGTAACGTTAAATGTAAATGGTCTAAATGCTCTACTTAAAAGATACAGAACTGCAGAACGGATAAGAATTCACCAACCATCTGCTGCCTTCAGGAGACTCACCTAACACATAAGAACTCACATAAGTTTAAGGTAAAGGGGTGGAAAAAGACATTCCATGCAAATGGACGCCAAAAGCAAGCAGGAGTAGCTATTCTTACATCAGACAAAGCAAGCAGAGGCTCCTGCATTTGGATCCTTCCAGACCTCAACTTACATACCTCTTCATTTGGCTGTTCAATCGTGTCCTTGATAAGAAACTTAACAGTGAGTAGAGCACTTTCCTGAGTTCTGTCAGTAGTTCCAATGATTATCAAACCTGAGGGCCGGGGGCGGGGATGGTGGGAACCACTGAACTGGTTGTCAGCCTTGGCACCCCATTTGTGGCCAGCATCTGAAGTGGGGAGCAGTCTGACGTGATTGAGCCCTTCACCTGTGAGGCTGCACTGACTCCAGGAGTTGGTGTCAGAACTGGACTGATCTCTAGGATACCTAGTTGGTGGCAGAGAATTGGAGAACTTGGTGGTATGGGGAAAATGACATGTATTTGGTGTCACAGGTGATATCAGAAGACACCACTGCCACTTTTAACCAAAACCTCCTTTCCCAGATTTTCCCTCCCCACCCAGTTTCTGTCTTTTCTCTTTCCTTCACTCTAAGCCCCACTCCTCCAATACGCTGGCTCTTCCTCTACTCACTCCTCACCCACACCTTGGAAAATCCATCTAGCTTGCAACCAATTCAACAAAATCCTCAGTGGCTAGCCTAAACGGTCTCAACAGGACAAACACTCCCAGACCCAGCTGTTCTTCTTCAGGTCTGAGGAGGGTGGGAACAAGGGGCTCAAGTCAATCCCATCCTACAGCTGAGGCACCTGAGGTTCCGAAAGGAAAAGAGTTGCAGAAAGCCAAGAGATGCTCTGCACCACCACTAGGACCTGCTCCTTCAGCCACTCCTCCCCAGCGGCCCCAGGACCTGACCTTCCAGGGAGCTCCTCCTGCCTACATGTGAGCAGCTTCCCTTCCCATCAAGGCTCCATTTCTCACCAGCAGCTTGCAAACTTTAGCCTACAGGGAGCTGTTATTGTTAGGAAAGCAGGAGCCTAGGAGAGTCAGAACAACGCCATTTTAAGTTCAGCTCTATCTTGACTAACAAGACACATTCCTTGCTAGTCATGACCCATGGCCCTAAGATGCTTATGGTTGAGGAAACAGCCTAAAGATCCCTGCAAGGACACTCCTACAACAATGGAGAGTCCAGTTATCCCCATACCCATAACCATATATGCTTTCCAGTTAATAGCAACTATTCTTTGATGGACGCACACACTGAAATGTCAAGGAGAGTTTTCTTTAAATCAACTTTGTCATGCTGTCTGCTCACCCTCACGTAGTCACAGCTTAATTTAGTCTTTGCATAGAGAAGACCCCTATATAAGAAAAACGTAAAACAAGACTGTGCGTTCCTCCACTTGCTTTCTAAGGATGCTCTGCTCTGTAATGGAGTGGTTTTCAATGAACTTGCTTCCTTCACTGAACTTTGAGACTCGCCTTAAATTCCTTCCTGTGCGAGATCCAAGAATTCTCTCTTGGGATCTGGATCAAGACCCTTTTTTTCTGGTAACATTATCGGTAAACAGTGAAATGAAAGAAATGAGAAGTGAAGAGCAGCACAAATAATTTGCCTTCTAAGGTAAATGCATGCCAGCATCGCTGAAAGACCTTTAGCACCCAGGAAACACCTTTCTAAGGCAGAAGATGCATGGACTCTAGTTATTGTGTAGCAAAAGACATGTATATGCCATCATCAAGACACAACTGCTTATGAAATAAACTGTGGTTTAGTTTCTCTGTACTCTTTCAGTGTGAGGAATGTCTTGGTTATTATCAACATGTTTTTCTTATAGGGAGCTTCTCAGAAAACAATAAGGGATCAATGAGTTGTTTTCATCAGTTGTGTGTGATATTATCACTGCTTACGAGCTGGTTTCCTCTTTCTTCCTATTGAGGGAAGACAGCACCTCTTAGCCTTGCAGTTGGGTGGGGCCATGTGGTCCGCTCTGGCCAAGGGAATATGGAGGGAAGTGCTGGGTTATCCAGGCTGGGAAAGCTGGTGCTCAAAGCTGTAGTCTGGGAGGCTCACTCTACTCTGCTGACCTGCCCTCAGAAGCTACATGTTCCAGGTAGCGCAGTTCTGGCACTGCAGAACCTCTGTTAGCCAGGATTGCCTAGCCCCCTCCATCCACATTTTGCCTGAGTGAGAAATAAAACATGATGGTGTCAAATCCCAAACATGTTTCATACCTTCCCCCTAGCCACCCTTTTTGTTTTTTTATAGAGATAGGGCCATGCTCTGTCATCCAGGCTGGAGTGCAGTGGCCCAATCATAGCCACTGCTACTGCAGCTTTGGTCTCCTGGGCTCAAGTGATCCTTCCTCCTCAGCCTCTTGATAGCTGGGACTACAGGTGTGAAGCCACCATGCCTGGCTAATATTTTAATTTTTTAAGTTTTTTAAACGTTATTTTAGATTCAGGAGGTACACAGGCAGATTTGTTAAGAGTATACTGCATGATGCTGAGTTTTGGGC
>NW_012100654.1:408145-410003 GCF_000951045.1 Mandrillus leucophaeus | reverse complement strand
TCTGCTTATGTGGTGTATCACATTTATTGACTTGCATATGTTAAACCATCCCTGCATCCCTGGTATGAAACCCACTTGATCATGGTGGATTATCTTTTTGATATGCTGTTGGATTCAGTTAGAGTATTTCGTTAAGGATTTTTGCATCTATGTTCCTCAGGGATATTGGTCTATAGTTTTCTTTTTTGGTTATGTCCTTCCCTGGTTTGCGTATTAGGGTGATACTGGTTTCACAGAATGATTTAGGGAGGATTTCTTCTTTCTCTATCTTGTGGAATAGTGTCAATAGGATTGATACTAATTCTTCTTTGAATGTCTGGTAGAATTCAGCTGTGAATCCATCTGGTCCTGGATGTTTATTTGTTGTTGTTGTTGTTGTTGTTGTTTTTTCTTACAAGAGCTGCTCAAAGGAGCTCTAAATCTTGAAACAAATCCTGGAAACACATCGAAACAGAACCTCTTAAAAGCATACATTTCACAGGACCTATAAAACAAAAATACAATAAAAAAACAAGGTATACACGCAACACATAGAAATGGTACCTCTCACATCTCAATAGTAATGTTAAATGTAAATGGTCTAAATGCTCTACTTAAAAGATACAGAACTGCAGAACGGATAAGAATTCACCAACCATCTGCTGCCTTCAGGAGACTCACCTAACACATAAGAACTCACATAAGTTTAAGGTAAAGGGGTGGAAAAAGACATTCCATGCAAATGGACGCCAAAAGCAAGCAGGAGTAGCTATTCTTACATCAGACAAAGCAAGCAGAGGCTCCTGCATTTGGACCCTTCCAGACCTCAACTTACATACCTCTTCATTTGGCTGTTCAATCGTGTCCTTGATAAGAAACTAACAGTGAGTAGAGCACTTTCCTGAGTTCTGTCAGTAGTTCCAATGATTATCAAACCTGAGGGCCGGGGGCGGGGATGGTGGGAACCACTGAACTGGTTGTCAGCCTTGGCACCCCATTTGTGGCCAGCATCTGAAGTGGGGAGCAGTCTGACGTAATTGAGCCCTTCACCTGTGAGGCTGCACTGACTCCAGGAGTTGGTGTCAGAACTGGACTGATCTCTAGGATACCTAGTTGGTGGCAGAGAATTGGAGAACTTGGTGGTATGGGGAAAATGACATGTATTTGGTGTCACAGGTGATATCAGAAGACACCACTGCCACTTTTAACCAAAACCTCCTTTCCCAGATTTTCCCTCCCCACCCAGTTTCTGTCTTTTCTCTTTCCTTCACTCTAAGCCCCACTCCTCCAATACGCTGGCTCTTCCTCTACTCACTCCTCACCCACACCTTGGAAAATCCATCTAGCTTGCAACCAATTCAACAAAATCCTCAGTGGCTAGCCTAAACGGTCTCAACAGGACAAACACTCCCAGACCCAGCTGTTCTTCTTCAGGTCTGAGGAGGGTGGGAACAAGGGGCTCAAGTCAATCCCATCCTACAGCTGAGGCACCTGAGGTTCCGAAAGGAAAAGAGTTGCAGAAAGCCAAGAGATGCTCTGCACCACCACTAGGACCTGCTCCTTCAGCCACTCCTCCCCAGCGGCCCCAGGACCTGACCTTCCAGGGAGCTCCTCCTGCCTACATGTGAGCAGCTTCCCTTCCCATCAAGGCTCCATTTCTCACCAGCAGCTTGCAAACTTTAGCCTACAGGGAGCTGTTATTGTTAGGAAAGCAGGAGCCTAGGAGAGTCAGAACAATGCCATTTTAAGTTCAGCTCTATCTTGACTAACAAGACACATTCCTTGCTAGTCATGACCCATGGCCCTAAGATGCTTATGGTTGAGGAAACAGCCTAAAGATCCCTGCAAGGACACTCCTACAACAATGGAGAGTCCAGTT
>NW_012100654.1:386259-406370 GCF_000951045.1 Mandrillus leucophaeus | reverse complement strand
AATCTTTACATCCATGTGTACCTGATGTTTAGCTCCCACTTATAAGTGAGAATATGTGATATTTGGTTTTCTGTTTCTGCATTAATTTGCTTAGGATAACAGCCTCCAGCTGCATCCATGTTGCTGCAAAGGGCATGATTTCATTCTTTTTTATGGCTGTGTAGTATTCCATGCTGTTTATGTTCCACATATTCTTTATCCAATCTGCTGTTGATGGGCACGTGGGTTGATTCCATGTATTTGCTACTGTGACTATGCTGCGATAAACATACACATGCAAGTGTCTTTTTGGTAGAACAATTTATATTCCTTTGGGTATATACCCAATAATGGGAATGCTGGATCAAATGGTATTTCTATTTTTAGTTCATTGAGGAATCTCCAAACTGCTCTCCACAGGGGCTGAACTAATTTACATTTACACTTGCAGTGTGTAAGAATTCCCTTACAATTTTCTCCACAACCTCCCCAACATCTGTTCTTTTTTAAATAGTAGCCATTTTGACTGGTGTGAGATGGTATCTCACTGTGGCTGTGATTTGCATTTCTCTGATAGTTATGTTGAACATTTTTTCATATGCTTGTTGGCTGCATGTGTGTCTTTTGAGAAGTGTCTGTTCATATCCTTTGCCTACTTTTTAACGGGGTTATTTTTTTTCTTGTTGATTTAAGTTCCTTACAGATTCTGGATATCAGTCCTTTGTTGAATGCATAATTTGCAAATATTTTCTCCCATTCTGTAGGTTGTCTGTATACTCTGTTGATAGTTTCTTTTGCTGTGCAGAAGCTGTTTAATTAGGTCCCAATTGTTAATTTGTTTTTGTTGCATTTGCTTTTGAGGACTTAGTCATAAATTCTTTAAATTCTTTCCCTAGGCTGATGTCCAGAAGAGTATTTTCTAGATTTTCTTCTAGGATTTTGATAGTTTGGGGTCTTATATTTAAGTTTTTAATCCATTTTGAGTTAATTTTTGTATGTGGTTGAGAGGTAGGGGTCCAGTTTCATTCTTCTGCATACAGTTCTCCCATTTTCACAGCAGTTTCCCCAGCACTATTTATTTACTAGAAAGTCCTTTCCCTGTTGTTTATTTTTGTTGATTTTGTTGAAGATCAGCTGGTTGTAAGTGTGCAGTTTTATTTCAGAGTTCCCTATTCTGTTCCATTGGTCTATGTGTCTTTTTAATTTTTAAATTTTTTCTTTTAGAGATGGGGTCTTGCTATGTTGCCTAGGCTGGTATTGACAAAATGTATAGATGCTAAGTGTGCAGCTTGAAGAATATTGATAAATGTAGACATCATAGCCACTACCCTAATCAGAATAGGGAACATTTTTATCCCTCACAAACATCCCTCAGTCATTTTCCTATCAATTTCCATCCTCCTGCCCAGGCAACAGTGTTTTGCAGTTTTCAGGGAAAAAATCTTGTAGTTCTTTGGTAAAATTCTTTTTGAAGCTATTGTAAGGGGGGTTTTCCAAATTTCATTTTTTAATTGCTCATTGCCAGTGCATAAAATAGAACTGATTTTTGTATCTCTTACCCTCAATCTCGCTCAACTTGCTTATTAGCACTACTAAAATGTGTGTGTGTGTGTGTGTGTGTGTCTGTCTGTCTGTGAATCTCTTAAGGATTTTCTACATACAAAATCATATCACATGCAAATAGAGATAGTTTTACCTCTTCTATTTGAATCTGGAAGATTTTTATTTCACTTTCTTGTCTAACTGCCCTGGCTAGAACCTCCAGTGCAATGTTGAATAGAAGTGGAGAAGGCAGACACCCCTGTTTCTGATCTTGCGAGGAAAGCCCCCTATTAACTTTTTCTTTTTTTGAGACAGAGTCTCATTCTGTCACCTAGGCTGGAGTGCAGTAGTGTGATCTCGGCTCACTATAACCTCTGCCTCCTGGGTTAAAGAAATTCTCCTGTCTCAGCCTCCTGGGACTACAGGCAAGCACTACCATGCCCAGCTAATTTTTGTATTTTTAGTAGAGATGGGGTTTTGCCATGTTGGCCAGTCTAGTCTCGAATTCCTGACCTCAAGTGATTCGCTTACCTCGGCCTCTCAAAGTGCTGGGATTTCAGGCATGAGCCACCATGCCTGGCCCCCTTTTGGCTTTTAACATGGACAAAGCAAATTACTTTTCCACTTCACCAGCCCTTCTCTTGTTGTTTGCTTCTGAAGAACCCAATTTAAGACAAGGCACCTCACACAACTGCCTCCTCCAGTACACCCTCCGTATTGGTTGCCAAAGTATTCGTTGCAAAAACAAAGTCTTTGAATGACAACAGCTGTTGCTGAATGAGATCCCTTAGTACCAAGCTCTCTGGACAAATACTCCAGGTAATGTCAGCAGCATTCTCACATCCTTCAGAAAACTGAGGTGCAGAGAGACTCCACAAATTGCCTGAAGGGCTAGTCTAGAAAAAGGCAGAACTCAGCCTTGTACCTCATCCCACATAAGCACCGTGCTGTCCTGCCGAAGAGCTGGGTCACGTGGTCACTTCCAGCTTTGAGGAAAGCTTTTTTTCCTTCCTCTTTTTTGTTCTGAAAATTTTCACATACATAAAACAGTGAAATAATAATATAGTGGATTCTAAGATACAGTCACCTAATGTTAATATTTCTTTTCCACACCATTTGAGTGTAACTTGTAAACATTATGGCACTCCACTCCTAAATATTTCAGCATGCATTTCCCAAGAACAAGAAGATGAACATTAATTCTACAGTATCATCTAGGACACTATTCCATATATAAAGCATTCCCAAAAAACCTAAGTATCTTTTGATAGCTTTCCTGTTGTTGCTGTTGTTGTTTTAGTTCAGGATCCAGTTAGGATTCACTGATGCATTTCAGTGCTATGCTTCCTTCGTCTCTTTTTAAAATGTCTTATTATTTTGTTATTTTATTTTATTTTTTAGAGACAGGGTCTCACTGTGTCACCTAGCCTGGAGTGCAGTGGTCTAATTACGGCCCACTGTAGCCTTGACTTCCTAGGCTGAAGTACTCCTCTCACCTCAGCCTTCAGAGTAGCTCAGACTACAGGCACACACCACCACACCCAGCTAATTAAAAAAACTTTTTTTTTTTTAGAGATGAGATCTTGCTATGTTGCCCAGGCTAGTCTTGAACTCCTGGCCCCAAGTGATCCTGCCACCTTGGCCTCCCAAAGTTTTGGGATTACAGGTGTGAGCCACTTCTCCTGGCCTCCTTCGTCTTTTTTAAGCTATCTTTTTTTTTTTTTTTTTTTTGGTTTTGTTTTCTATGACATTGACCTTTTGGAGGAGTCCAGGCCAGTTGTTTCCTAGGATGTTTCTGGGTTTGTCTGACTGTGTCCTCGCCATTAGATTCAGGTTACACTTTTGACGAGAATACTACACGGGAGATGTTTTGTGTTCCTTGTTGTATCACTTGGGGAGGGACATTGTGCCAAATGGTCCCACTATTTGAGATGCTAAATTTGGTCATTTGGTTAAGGTAGTGACTTCCAGGTGTCATCATTGTAATAGGTTTTCCCTTTGTAATAAATAAATCTGTGGTTGGGTGGGAGGGAAGGTGTTGTGACAGGTCCACTCATGGCTGCCTAGTACCCAGTTCCCACTTCCCTGCAACAGAACCCCAATTTCCTTTGCTGCAGGAAAAAATCAGCACAGATGTCTTCGTGGCCCTCTGAATACTCAGTGGCTGTTGGGCCCTGTGGCCA
Source organism: Mandrillus leucophaeus (assembly GCF_000951045.1). Lineage (NCBI taxonomy): Eukaryota > Metazoa > Chordata > Mammalia > Primates > Cercopithecidae > Mandrillus > Mandrillus leucophaeus. The sequence goes on along the minus strand of NW_012100654.1, from coordinate 402,666 downwards.
GGTATAATGGCTCATGCCTGTGATCCGAACACTTTGGGAGGCCAAGGTAATCCCAGTACATTGGGTGAATAGCCTGTTCCCCAACAATTTTTCCACTCAATGACTTTAGTATCCTTTGACAATTTTTGCCTCATTTAGTTAATCCTCTGAAAGTGGAAAAATGGCAATTTAAAAAATATCAAATTCCCGCTGTACTGGTTAGCTGGCATTTTTTTGCAAAGAAGAATCTCCCTACTCTCTTTCCCATTCTCTCTGTCACTCTCTGCCTCTCTTCCTCCCTCTCACTAGAATAGGCTAATGGATTTAAAACAATTAAATGTGCTATAAGCCATTACTCTTTCTATTCTTCTTGATGTTCAAGTTGTCCCACATCTGACTACTGGGAGCCTAGGAGGCAATTTTTTCTAATTGGGCACATGCCTGCACCCAGGAAATTGGGGTTCTGTTGTAGGGAAGGGAAAACTGGGTGCCAGGTAGCCACGAGCAAACCTGTCACAACATCTTCCCTCCCCAGGGCCTCAGTTTTTTGGGCCTTAGAACAGGGTAATAAAACTCCAGGATGATTCTGAGGACTCAATTAATTGGTTCTAGATTAACTGCATGAAAATCATGTGTGCTTGTGCCCTGAAGCCTGGCACAAGGAAGGTCCTCAAAAAGCTCTGCTTCCCTTCCCCTCCTTTCCTTCACTTCCCTTGCCACTGCCTTTATCCTCCTCCTACTATGGATCAATAATGTTGCATTGTCTTCACCTGTTTGCTCCTCGGTTTTCTCATCTGTGAAGTGGGGATAAAGAACATATTGGTTGTCATGAGGCTCACTTATGCTGCTGTAAGTCTGTGAAATTTCAAGACTCCCCAAGGATTCTTCACAGTGGGAGTGAGGCCACACAGAGTCTCATGGTCACCTTTGGCTCTCACTCGTTTTGCTGAATTAGCTCAGCACAGATGTCTTGATGGCCCTCTGAATACTCGGTGGCTGTCGGGACCCATGGCCAGGTGCAGTGGCTCACCCCTGTAATCCCAGCACTTTGGGAGGCCAAGGTGGGAGGGTTGCTTGAGCCCAGGAGTTCGAGACCAGCCTGGGCAACATAGCGAGACCCAGTCTCATATACATATACATATATATACACACACATATACACACACACACACACATATATATATGCCAGGTGTGGTGGCATGTACCTATAGTCCTGAGAGGCAGGAGGATTGCTTGAACCCAGGAGGTCGAAGCTGCTGTGAGCCATATTCGTGCCACTGCACTCCAGCCTGGGCAACAGAGTGAGACCATGTCTCAAAAAAAAAAATTTCATTAGCACTTTGGGAGGCCGAGGCAGGCGGATCACAAGATCAGGAGATCGAGACCATCCTGGCGAACATGGTGAAACCCCGTCTCTACTAAAAATACAAAAAAAATTTAGCTAGGCGTGGTGGCGGGCACTTGTAGTCCCAGCTACTCGGGAGGCTGAGGCAGGAGAATGGCATGAACCCAGGGGGTGGAGCTTGCGCTGAGTGGAGATTACGCCAGTTCACTCCAACCTGGGTGACAGAGTGAGACTCTGTCTCAAAAAAAAAAAAAAAGTAATTGACGAAGATTATATATATTTAAGGTATACAATGTGATGGTTTGATATACATACACATTGTATAATGCTTATCACAATGAAATTAACACATCCTTCACCATCTATGCCGTGCACTCAATCCTCAGAACTTGTTCATCTTTTTTTTTTTTTTTTTTTTGAGTTGCAGTCTTGCTCTGTCACCAGGGCTGGAGTGCAGTGGTGAGGTCCCACTCACTGGAACCTCCGCCTTCCAAGTTCAAGCAATTCTCCTGCTCAGCCTTTCAAGTAGTTGGGATTACAGGCACGTGCCACCACGCCTGACTAATTTTTTTTTGTATTTTTAGTAGAGATGGGGTTTCATTATGTTGATCAGGCTGGTCTCAAACTCCTGAACTCGAATGATCTGCCTGCCTCAGTCTCTCAAAGTTCTGGGATTACAGGCATGAGCCACTGTGCCTGGCCAGAACTTGTTCATCTTATAACTAAAGTTTGTACCCTTTGACCATTTCCCCATTTCCCCACTTCCTAATCCCTGGTAAGAAAGGGGTGAGGAGGAGAGAATGAGAGAGAGCAGTAAGGCTCTGAGATTGAGAATAGCTGAGGGTGAAGAAGCCAGTAAACATCTCAGAGCTGGTGTGACCATGGAATCTTTAGGAACAAAAGTATCTGCTAGTTTCATTCAAAATACTTTATTGGCACACCCCACTCCATCCAGGTTGCCAATAGGAGCTCCAAATACTTTTTGCCTTTTTCATGTAGCCATCTAGTTTTCCTCAGCTCGGCTTCAGGCGCACTTTTGCAAATCAAAGCCATTCAGCAACTCAGAGGATCAAAAAGGGGCTTAGTTGAAGGTAGCAGTGTCTGACTGGCAACCGTCTGTGTGCTCCCTTACACATAGGGTCCTGTGTAAGAAGCCTACACACAATGCCTGGCACACTGCATTCCACACATGGTATGTACACTCCTTGGGCAATGCCTCCTAAAGGCTTAGGACCATTCCCTGTCCTCCCGCGGCACCCACACTCAGATCCTGCCTCACAAGACCCGACATGATTTGGTTCTTCACCGCTCCTCTGCTCTCTTCTCACTTTCCAGCCATGGGATGGCCCCTCTTTCTCTTTTCCTGCCTGAGGCTCCCAGAAAACCTCTTTCCCTACCTTCTGCATAAATCTTACTCTCCCTTGGGCTCAGTTCAAAGCTTCTGCCTCAGAAGTTGCTCTGGCCGCTGAAATTAAAAGAGGCCTCCTTCTGTTCATTTTACTCGTGGCATCACCATGCAGTTTTCCGTGTATCACCGTCAGTTTCCTTGCGTGCGTGTTTGGCTTTTCACTTGTTTCCCCCCCTTGCACTGTAAACCTCTCAAGGGCAGGACACTCGCTTTCTTGAGCGGCGCTGTCATGCTCTTCACGTGTATGCTTAATGAATGAAGCGGTGAACCCTCAGAAATTCGCCTCCAGATGAGCGCCATGGCCTTCTCGGCGTCTCCTGGCCTTAGAACATCACCGTTGGCTCTCCCTCAAGTGTGGGCTCCCAAAGCAAGAACATGACCCTGTCCTGAACCCAGGCCGCCACTCCAGGGCCTCCGCCGGTACACACCTTCAGCCACAGCCTAACGCACTCTGGTAGGGGCAGACCGCCACGCCCCCACCCCTCCAGACGGAAGGACTGCAACCCCCACAAGGCACCGCGACTCAGCGCCACCCGATTGGTGAAGCCTCCGGCAGCGACCAATAGGACGTGGTTTTGTTGGCGTGTGCCGCGGCCGCGCGAGTCCTGGAAAGCGTTGTTGGCTCGGTTGCTCTGGAGCTGGGTCCGGGTCTAGTGGCTGCCCGCCCTCCAGCAGCTCGCCATGGGGAGCACGGAGAGCAGCGAGGGCCGTAGGGTGTCCTTCGGAGTGGACGAGGAGGAGCGGGTCCGGGTGCTGCAGGGTGTCCGGGTGAGCGACGCCGCCTGGGCCGGGGCGGGCGTGGAGGCCGCGGGCGGGCGGGGGAGGTGCGGGGCGGAGCGCGGGGCCGATGCTTCTTCCACGCGTGAGGGACGTGGGGGGCTTGGGAGACTCCTGGGGCTCAGGCCAGGAAGAGGCTGCACCGAGACGCGAGCCCGAGGCTGGCAGCCTTGTAGCTTCGCGACACCGGCTTCAAAGAGGGAGAAGTGGAGAACGGGACAGGTGCGAGGCCCCTGGGACGCGAGGGACGCCCTGGCCATGTCCTGGCTCCGGTCGGCTTAGTTTTTACGTTTCTTGAATTTGCGCCTGGCCTCCCAGCCAGTGTCCCCTCAGGTGCGCGCGTTCAGTTCTGGGTACGCGGTGCCTCCCACCTGGGCTTTGCCTGGGGACTCAGCTCTTCCCCGCCGGTCTGTTCTCCACAGCACATCTGCGGGGCGCTGGAAGAACCATAGCTCAGATACGATCCCCTTCCCTGCCTGAAACCCTCCAGTGGGTTCCTAGCGCGCTTGGATATTGCCTTACCTGGTTCCAAAGCTGGCCGGTGCCCGCCGACCTCTGGGACTGCATCTCGGGCCATTTCCCTCGCGTGGCAACCGCACGTAGTCCCCAGCCTCAGGACCGCCGTGTTTTCCTGGAGGGTGCCGCTGGCTCAGCACAGGGTCTGTGCACCCGCTGTTCTCTCTCCTTCAGCTCTCCTTAAATCCCGCTCCTTCTTGTAATTCTTGTAGTTCAGATATCCCCTGAGAATCCTTCCCTGACCACCCAATCTGAAGTAGCCTCCCACCCCCCGTCACACATTTATTATTTTCATCGCACTCATCACAATGATCACTTTTATTGGTAATTGTTTACTTGTTTATTGCATTTACCGCTAGAGTGTAAGCTTGTTGAGGCTAAGGTTCCTGTCTGATTGAAGACTGTCCCCAGAACCCAGAAGAATAAAAGCAGCCCTTATTGCAGGGTAGGGGCCATGCGTTGGACTAAACCCTGTATAAGTAACTGATTTAATTTTCAACAGCCCTGTTTAGCCCATTATTAAAGATTAAGGAGAACTAAGGCACTGAGAGGTGAAGAAACTGATCCAAGGTCATGTAAATAGTAAGTGGGAGAACTGGGATTGAAACAAGCCGATTCCGGGGCATGTTGCTGTGCTCGGTCTCTTCCTACACCTGTGTCTACACCTGCAGGTGCTTTGTAAGTAACTGTGGAGAGATGAGTGAACCCAGTAAAGGGGACCAAGATTAAATGAAATGCACAGAGCTGGTTACAGGTGAATTAGTTAAGGAGGAATTAGGGAGGTGGCTTAGAAAGACAGACTTTAGGAGGTCTTTCAGGTGCTCATTAGCTGTGTGACCTTGGGTGAAAATCTCTTTTGAGCCTCAATGGCCACATTTAAAAAAAAATGATGTGTATGTATCCTATGTACTGCCTAGGATAAGATGATGTCTGTGAAAGTGTTAAGGAAACGCACAGAGAGAGTGCTTTGAGGAGGCCTCTCTTCTTAGCCTAGCAGAGTACTTGGCACATTTGGGGCTTTCTAGGTGTTGTATAGTTTTGTTGACCTCCCTTGTGGCAAGGATTAAACAGGGGAGGAGATGGCTTGTGTTGGAAGGCCGAGAGGGAGGAACCTGAATTGGAATTTAGAAAGATAAGCTTGGCTCTGTTTGGGTGCTCTCACCCTTATGATTTGGTCTCCTGTTTTGGGGAATGTTGGAAAGTTAAGTTGGAGTCTTCAGAGGTTCAGGGGAGTGCCTTTGGGGGTGCCTTCTTCCAAGTTGATTGGAAACCTCATGTTTTTTGAGTGTTATATAAGACAGGTACATTTTATTTCGAGTTCTCTTAAATACTTCTGCAACATATAAATTCTCTGTATTTAAAGATGGAGAATTGGGCTTAGAGGGGTTAAGGAATTTGCCCAAGGTGTTAACCTAAGTAACTTCTGGGACTTTAATTAAGATCTTTTGGGTGCAAAAAGCAACTTTTTCTCACTTCTCTAATTCCCTCCCCTCCCCACCCCACTGCCCATGATGTATGCAAGGCAGCCTGAAAATTTTGTGACAATACCCGCACCTGTCCTTACAGGGATGTTAGTGCCCCACTTAGTTTTAAAACTAGAAGGGACTTTGGTGACTGACTGCTTTCTTTTCCAGCTGGGCAAACTAATCAGAGAGAATAAATGACTTGTCCAGAGGTGCACAGTAAAGTGCACAGCCCCATGCAATGAGAGCCATGTCCTTCCTTCTGCTTGTGTTTGAAAGAGGAAAACTGAAGAAAGGAGGTGATGGTAATGAAGAAAGGATGTTTTGGTGTAGGGGCTTCTTCTGTTAGCAGAGTTGCTTGAGGGTTGAGGAATTCACCTTGTCTTTAGGTAAGTGAGTGAAAAAGATTGCCAGATCAACAAAACAGTTGCCAAAGTGAACAAATGAGTTAATTTAATGAGAGGCAGATGCCAAAGAAGAGCTGCCCCAGCTTCTTTAGAGCAAGTTGAATATTCTTAATGACCATTTGTATTTAATTCTTGAGGCCTGGTCCTAGAAAGTGTTCTAGTCCCTTTAAGATTAAGTATTAGTGGCCAGTAGTGGTGGCTCATGCCTATAATCTCAGCACTTTGGGAGGCCGAGGTGAGCAGATCACCTGAGGTCAGGGGTTCAAGACCAGTCTGGCCAACATGGTGAAACCCTGCCTCTACCAAAAATACAAAAGTTAGCTGGGCATGGTGGCACACACTTGTACACCCAGCTACTTGGGAGTCTGAGGTAGGAGAATCCTTGAATCCAGGAGGCGGAGGTTGCAGTGAGCCGAGATTGCGCCAGCCTGGGTGACAGAGAGCGACTCCATGTTAAAAAAAAAAAAAAAAGATTAAGTGCTAGGCCTTGCTAGTTTACATACTTAATTTGCATACATTCACAAAGTGTGTTCAAACCGTAATTCCATGGAAGGTAAAAGAAATTTAATGAATGCAAAATGCTGCAGTTATATTCAACTCCAGTTTTCAGAGCAAATGTATGAAATACGTAAAGATTTTGTTTCAATCAGTACATTTAACCTCGTCCTTCAGTAAGAGAAGGCATACATGGCAGTCATGTCCCATATGTGTCCACCTTCCCTCTTCTCCTCTCCACATGAGTTGCCGCCTTTGGTGATTCAGCTGACGTTGGTTGCTTGTGAGCATCCAGACACCTCACTGTTCACCAACCTTTTCCCCTTTCCCATCACTGAGCCCAATCCTGTTCCAGTCACTTGCATGTTCCCAGAGTCATTATCCCCTCCAGGCTTGATCAACTTTACTGTCATGCATTGCTGCCATGAGGCTGATTCTGGACCACGACAGAGGGGAAGATCAGGAAGAATGTAGTCAGACACACAAGAGAGTCCCCCAGTGTGCCAGTGCCAGAGAGGCCGTGTGCCAGAGCACTGTACCTGCAGCCGCCAGTTATTCCTCACCTCAGTGAATGTCCACTGTCTTCATGTTACTTGTCCAGCACTGGGCCTGGCCTTGCTGAGACAATGAGGGACAAAGCCGAGGACCCTGTCATCATAGAGACCTCAGCCCAGTAGGGAGAATGGACCAGAAAAGAAGAGACACAGGCAAAAGACTCAAAGAGCTGCAAGAGCTAAGGAGGAAACAAAAAGTGTGCAAAGGCTACTGGGGCTGCCCACTTGAGGTGGGATGGTCAGGCAGTGCCTCTCAGGAGGAGATGTTGACTGTGGCCTAAGCCAGCCCTGTGAAGCGTGTGCATATTCACTCTGTGCTAAGCACTGTGCCTGGCGTATTTGGAGCATCACCCCAGAAATTCCACATGCTTACCTTGTGAGGGGTCATTATCCCCATCTCAGAAGGGAGGAAACAGGTTCAGTGAGGTGAAGTAACCTAAGGTCACAGAGCTGGAACCTCAGGGTCTCTGACTCCTTAGCCCACGTGCTTGGCAGCCACAAGGAGGGTAGGATGCTTGAGGATGTGGCAGGTGGTGAGGCCAGACTCAGGGCCTAAATGCCAGGCAGGGCTGTGAACATGTTGTTCTGGAGGCCACACTGCAGTTCTTTGGTCAGGAGCAGAGCTTTGGAAAGGTTCTATCTGGTGACACTGATTTTTCTTTAAAAACAAAAAGCAACAGGTTTAAGCCAGGTGCAGTAGTATGTACCTGTAGTCCCAGCTACATGGGAGGCTGAGGCAGGAGGATCACCTGAGTCCAGTGGTTTGAGTCCAACATAGCAAGACCCCATCTCTTGAAAAAAAAAAGTTTTTTTGAGATGCATTTTACATATTATAAAATTCACCCATTTCAATGCTTTTTAGTAAATTTACACAGAATTGGGCAACTGTCACCACAATCTAATTATAGAACATTTACAAGACCTAAAAAGATGCCTTGACCTGTTTGTAGTCACTCCCCATTCCCACTCCCAGTCCCAGGTAACCATTAATCCTGTTTCTCTATAAATTTACCTTTTCTGGATATTTCATAGATAGTCACCTCTTGGTCTTTCAATGACTTATCTATGGGTCATTGGTTCCAGGACCCCCGTGGATACCAAAATCCTTGGGTGCTCAAGTCCCTTATAGAAAATGGTGTATTTGCATATAAACTACACACATTCTCCTGTATACTTTAAATTATCTCTAGATTACTTATAATACCCAGTGTAAACTTTATGTAAATAGTTGTTACACTGTGTTTTTAAAGATTTGTATTATTTTTTATTGGTATATTATCTTTTATTTCTTTTTCTCAAATGTTTTCCATTGGATCCATGGATATGGAGGACTGACTGTAAATGATTCATGCAGCGTTTATTTCTGGCTGCTTCTACTGAGCAAGTGTTTTTGATGTTGGTTCATTGATGTAGTAGTATATATCAATAGTCCATCCTTTTTATTGCTGAATGGTATCCTGTTTTATGTATGTACTGCATTTGGCTTATTCAGTCACCAGTTGAGGGCATTTGAATTTTTTCTACTTCTTGGTTATTGTGAGTAATGCTGCTATGAACATTTATGTATTATACAAGTTTTTTTGCAGACAAATGTTTTTAGTTCTCATGGATAGATACCTGAGAGTGGATTTACTGGGTCATTCAGTTTATGAATTTTATGAATTGTCAGGTTTACTTTTTAAAGAAACTGCTGAACTGTTTGCTGAAGAAGCTGTACCATTTGATATTTCCACGAGCAATATATGGGATTCCAGTTTCTTCATATCTTCACCAACACTTGTTATTATGTTTGATTCGAGAAATTCTAGTGGCTATGAAATTGTATCTCATCGTGGTTTGAATTTGCCTTTCCCTAATAACTAATGATGTTGAGCATCTCTTCATGTGCCTACCCATATATTTTCTTTGGTGAATTGTGTATTCAGATATTTTGCCCATTTTTAATTGGATTATTTATCTTTTTATTATTGAGCTATAAGATATCTTTGTGCATAGTAGGTGTGTGTAGGTTATATGCAAATACTCTGCCATTTTATATAAGGGACTTGAGCATTCTCAGATGTTGGTATCCACAGAGGTCCTGACAGCAATCCTACATGGATACCAAAGGATGACTGTCCTCAATTCTGCCATTGTAGGGGAAAGCAGCCATAGACAGTATGTTTAAGTGAATGGTTTTGACTGTGTTCCAAATAAAATTTATTTACAAAATCAAGTGGTGGGTTGGATTTGGCTCAAGCACCAGAGTTTGCTGAATCCTGATCTAAATCGATGTTTGCATCATGAGATCTCTTATTTCTCCAGGCTCTGTTGAAAAGATTATTCTTTCCCCATTGAATTACCTAGGAACCTTTGTGAAAATCCAGTGAACATAAATGTAAGGGTTTATTTCTGGACTTTCAGTTCTGTTCCATTGATCTTTATGTCTGTCCTTATGCCAATACCATGCTGTCATGCTGATTATTGTGGCTTTCTTTCAAAATTGGGATGTGTAAGGCCTCTAACTTTGTTATTTTTCAAGATTGTTTTATCTGTTCTGTGTCCTTTGCATTTCTGAATACATTTTAGGATAAGTTTGTCAACTTCTGCAAAGAAGCTGACAGGGATTTTGATAGGATTTGTGTTGACACTATAGATTACTTTTGGGAGAATTGCTATTTTAGCAATATGGAGTCCGCTAATTAGTGAATATGAAGTATCTCTCCATTCATTAGATCTTTCTTAAGTTTTCTGAGGAGTGTTTTGTACTTTCAGGGTACAAGTCTCGTACTTCTTAAATGTATTCCCAAGCATTTTATTATTTTTGATGCTATTGTGAATGGAGTTGTTTTCTTACTTTTATTTTTCTTTTCATTTTCTTACTTTTATAGTTGGTTTCTGTATATTGACCTTATATCTTGCAACCTTGTTAGACTTATTTATTAGTTCAATTAGGGTTTTGTTTTGGGTAGATTTCTTAGGCCTTTTTACAGGTAGGATCATGTTGTTTGCAAATAAAGACTGACTTCTTTTCCAGTCTGGATGCCCTTTTTCTTGCCCTCTTGCTTTGGCTAGAATCTCCAGTACAATGCTGAATAGAAGTTGTGAATGTGAATGTCCTTGCCCCTTGTTCCTGAACTTAGGGAGAATGCATTCAGTCTTCCATCATTATGTGTGTTAGGTGTAGGGTTTTTGTGGATGCCCCTTATCAGATTGATAACTTTATCTTTTAATAGTCATAGCCACTGCTTTCTCTGTGTGCCTATGTCCTGTTTTTCTCTTATGAGCTCTAAGAAGGCAAATCCTGGATTTTCATGATAGTGTCTGCTCATTAGTATATACATGTTGGGTTACATGCTTGGATTAATGAATTGGCAGTCTTTCTCTAGCCAAGCTGGCGATCCTGTGGCAGCTGTGCATGAGAATCTTATTCTTCCAGGCTTTAACACACACTGTTCTGGATGTGTGCGGCAGACTTTGTTTTCCGTCACGTGGTTGCCTAGTGAAATGCTTCTGAGCTTGCCTTCTTGACTGTTTCAGCTTGAACATGGAAGTTCCTTATGATATGTTTTACATGATTACTCTTCCTTTTCTTTCTTTTGTTCCTGCTGGATGTTAACCTCTGTGCTTGGGTTCCTGTTCACCCTAGAATGTCTGCTTTTTGGTTGCAGCATTCATCTTAGTTGACTCGCTTAAAGGCAGTATGGTAAACAGAAAATCCCAGACCTGGACTGATGCCCTGACACTTCAGAAGGATGAGTCTTTCTCCTTATGTGCAAGATAGAGATGATGTAGCATCTCCATGCACCCATTTAGCATAGACACTGCGAAGGGGTTGCATTATAGGTCTTCCCTGGTCTTTTACAGCTGTAAAGCTCACCTGGCTAACTGTTTGGATGAGTGCAGTTTGATGGAGCCCACATCAGGAATTGCCAGCTGGAAAGCCAGAAAACAGGCGACCAACTTCTCTGCTACTTTTCAATGAAAAGTATCTGCTTCTGATTTCAAGTCCAGCAAACGGTTCTTGAGTTCACACTGTGTGCCGGTTTCTGGGCTAGCTGCTTTCACATGTGTTATTCTGTTTGATGCTCCTGAATCCATCACATCTTCTGACAAGTGCTGACGCATTAGAAAACAAGGTAAAGCAAATTCTGCAGGGAAGCACAGTGCTTTAGGTCTCTCTACCTTTTCCGTCTCAGCTGCTGAGGAGCGGAGGCTCATCTTAAAGACAGGATGGTTGAAGGCCCAGACACCTGCGTGTAGATTTCCCTCTGGTGCGCTCAATTTTTCTGCCTTGGAGGTTCTGAAACTCACTATGTGTGAGAATGACAGCAGGGGACTGTCTACACAACCACACTGTACTTTAGGTGCAGAAGGAATCACTCTCAAGGGTTTGGTTGAACGTCCTTTAAATTTTATCGTAATAGTAGTACAGTGTAACCAGTAATACAATCTAAATAGTACAATAGTTAAAAAGTTATTTCCACCTTCTGACTTCAGCATATGACCCTCATATATGATGAAATTCCATTACATTCCTCCTTTCTTGTATCACAGTACAATGTTGAAGGTCTCTGTATGTAAAAGATATATCTATAAAATAATATAAATGTAAGGTGGTTGTTAATTGTAACCCTTACTAGACTCATCTCGGGCCAGTTCCCACATTTGGAAAGTAAAGGTGCTGCACTGGAAGGCAGCCTTGATCCTCCCAGGTTTCAAGTGCTGCCTTTCCCCTTTATTGGAAGGGGTCATTTCTGCTCTCCACAGTGGCACTGGTGTCCAGCATCAACCACCGTCTCTGCCCTTCCTGTGTCTGGTAGGAGCTTCTGACCTTTTCTGAGCCCGCTATCCCTTCTGCGCCCTGTTTCTGGCCATTCTCTTTCATCCTCATTTATGTACCCATGACTTCTGGATTCTAAATATCCAACCCAGAGCTTTCCACATGCCCCTGCCAGCACCCCATGCATGTCCCATGGGTACATTTAATTGACTGTGTCCAAATGGGGCTCACCCACGTTTCTTCTCTGCCCCCTTGACCCTTGTCTCTTCTGTTGTGAGTAGCTCTACTATCCAGTCCTTCATCCACATTCCTCTTTTTCTCTACATTCATGACAAGTCTTGATCTTCACCTTCCAGCAGTTTCTCAGTTTTGTCCTCTCTTGTTTGTTCTTTCTATTCTCAGTTCAGGCCTACACTGTCTTCCCCTTGACCAGCTGAAAAATTGTTCTTTATTAGCTTGCTTCCTACAAATCTATACTTTCTGGTGCTACCAGGCTAATTTTTTTAAAAAGGTAAATTTTACTTTTGAACAGGTTTCCTGCAGATGGTCATTAAATGCAGACAGTTGAAAAGGAGGTGCCCAGGGAAAAACCCATCTCCCTTCTGCTGTGTTTTGTCGGTCCTGCTCCCAGAAGCAGCCCGTGACCAGCTTCTCGTGTCCCAGGGACTGTTCAGAGTTGAGACTGATTGTGTCGCGTCCTTTCATGTCTCTCCCTTGCCTCTCAGTTAAAGGCATGTTTCCTCCATGTGTGGGGGCCACTTTCTGCCTTCACTGTGCCTCCCTGCAGGGACACTTGCTCCTGCGGGACCTTAAGCTGCTTCATGCATGTGTGCCTGTGATTCTCCTCCCCTCCTGGCTGGCCAAGTGCAAGTGTTGCCTTCAGAAGGAGCCTTCGGTGGTGTCCTCTGCAGACTCTGTGCTCTCCTCCCAGGGCTTACTGCCCTGGGCTGAAATGATCTATTCCACACTTACTTCCTTACTGCCCCGTGAACAGGGGCCACATCTTCTTCATCTCTCTGTCCTCAGCACCTAAGCCAGAGCTTGGCACAAGTCAATAAAATTCTTGTTGGATAAACTTTTAAGCCACTGGCTCAGTTTTTCTTGCCTCAAACTATGAGTCCAGAAACTTAATGATATTAATTGATTTTAAGTAATTGCTACCATTTAAAAGTTGGGAGGCTTTACATAAAATTGATTTTTAACTTTCTTTGAGGAACAAATGGAAAGTCTGCCATTCTCATATGGCAGCACTTTGCTGGAGTCGCGAGGTGGCTACGCTCTTCATGTGGCCGTGCAGTCTCATCACAGTTACACCATGGTATCCTTGCACGGTGCTTTATACATTTTATTTTTTAAAATCAGGCCTGTTTTATTTGTTTCCACCACCTGCCCAACTCCTGTGGGCATTTGTGTGTGCCATGCTTGGTGTAGGAGGTCTCCGAGGGCTCTTCTTGTTCTGCCTTTCTGGGATTGACATCTGTGGTGAGCAGCCGGTGCATCTAATTTCAGCTCATAGAAAACTGAAGAGCTAGGGAACAAAATCTCCAAGGCAACAGCCTTAGGCAAGGGGGTGATCTTTTTCGGATCACGGGGTTGGGCAACACCTCTACATAGATTGGGGTGTTGGGAATTGGGGTGTTGGCACCAGGAGCTGACAGGCTGAGTGTCTGGGAAGCCTGTCCTTTTGAAACTGGCCGTGTTGGCACTGTCGTGGTGCTAGGCCTGCCCTAGCCCACACTGCCTGCTTGCTGTAGGTCTGAGCTGATTTTATCTCTTCCTGGTTTTCCAGTGCCTGGCACCCAGGAGGCCCTCGGAAAACACTGCTTTGAGTAGATGGAGTATGGCCGTGTAGGCCTGTCTTGGCTGCTGACCCACTGTATAACTTCGGGAAGTCACTCTCTGTACATCACTGTCTTCATCTTTGGAGTGAGGACGATGACACCGCTCCTGCCTGTGATGCCTCGCTTTGTAAACTGTGTGAACTTTCAATGCAAAGAATAATGCTTGAACTGCTTCCCCATTGTGCCTTCCCAAATGTGCCTAGGTAGTTAACATTTTTAAGGCTAAAAACATGCTCATTTTCACCTTGACATTCAATTAGTTTTTAAAGTAGGTTGTCTGTTTTGTGAGTATACGGATGCTCCACCCGTCCATCTTCCTGGGACTCCATAAAGCAGTGGGTGGGGGAAGTGGGAACTGCAAATCATTCTATTGTTTCCCAGTTTTCCCTTCTATGAAAAGGGTTACTTGTCACCTCAGAGCAGCTCCATGTTATTGCCTTTACTTGTGCAGGGGTCCCTGTTAAGTGTCCAGGGTTTGGATTTGAGTCTTGGCCCTAGCACTTCCCATGTTTCACCTCCCCGACTCTAGTTTCTTCATCTGTAAAATGGCGGCTGCTGCACAGGGACTACCCTTACCCGGAGCCTGGCATATGGAGTGTGCTCTAGGATCAGCAAGTCAGGGTCGTTTTTGTCATTAGCCTTAAATAGGCACCCTTATCACTCTTGGGTTGCGGTCTTCTCTTCTAGCCGTGAGCTTTGCTGCCCGCCTCTGGAGTGTGGGGAAATTACATTCTTACTCTGGCCTGCCCTAGGCTCTTGTATGCCAGGGATTCCCTAACATCTTTCTAGAGAGGTAGCCTCTTGCATCTTCCTGTGCAGCCTGTTTGCCTGTGGAACAGAGCTGCATGGATGGACTTGGAACATGACACACTTACAGAGCTCAATAATGTGGCTCAATAACGATGCCTGCCTCTTTGCCGCGAGCCAGACTCAGGACCTTGCTATCAGTTTTCCCCCATCCCTGTTGCTTTAGGAGTTTTTCTTCTTGTGGAATGCATCTTATTTTTAAATGCCAGCTGGTCACAATTTCTCATGAATCCTTTCAGAATTTTCCCAAGGCCATGGATACAAGTGCGCTCTTTCTGCAAGTACAAATGAGATCACGCTATTCCGTCCATTCCCTTTTCCTCTTACCTGCGCATTCAGTCAGATGGTCTAAATAGTTTTACTTCCTTGGTGTCTTTTGTATCCATTCCGTCCCTGTCACTGCTTCAGTTGTCACACTTCTCAGTGCTCCTCCTCCTGATTTGCACTGTTGTGGTGGTGCCCCTGCTACCAGCCCCTTTGTCATCTCAGTCCCGCCTCCTGCTCTGCCAGACTTTCCTGTGCAAAGAGAAGACTGACCACGTCCCTGCTTGTAGCCTTCACTGATTTCCAGTTCCAGCTTCCTTGACTTGCCATCCACGGCTCTCGACAGGTGGCACTCCAGCAGCTCCAGCAGCTCCTCACACCTGATGTTTTCATGTCCCTGTCAGACTGAGCCGTGGTGCTCCTTGGAGCTCTCTCCCTTCTGTGCCTTTGCTCATGCCGCGCCTCTCTCTGGAACGCCACCTTCTACTCACACCTCTTCTCTGCCATCGTCCCTTCAGGCCCGATTCAGGCCATCTCCCTTCTCTCCTTTCTAGCTGGAACTCAGAATTCCGTTATTGGACCTCCTGGGCCCTTAGCAGGGCTGCTCGTATCTACTGCTCAGTGGCTTGTCTTCTCTCCCTGGGTGTCTGTCTGTTCCACCCTGCTTGACCGTGAGTTCTTCGAGTAGAAGGGTCAGGGATGTCATATCTTTATGTACTCCATCGTGCTAGTGCCATGTTATGGACCTGGGCCTCTAATAAATATTTAATTCATGTGGTTCACAAACATTTGAGTGTCTCCAGTGTGCTAAGCCCTAAAGATACAGCAGGAGCATCATGGAATCCCTGCGCCCGTGGAGCCGCTGTGCTGTTGGAATGAAGATAAAGAAGTGCTTGGGGTCTGTTGTGCCAGGTGGTCCTAAGTGCTGCGAAGAAAGCAAAGCAGAGTAAGGGGAGGTGCTGGCAGGGGTGAGGTCAATAGGGGGGCTGGTTCCAGACAGGGGAGTCGGGGAAATGCGTGCAGTCCCCTTTGAGGCTGAGCCTGCTGAGAGTCAGTTGGTTCCCTGGCCTTTCTGCAGCAATCTTGACCCCTCTGCTTTTTATCGCTTTAGCTTCTGTGGTGGTTGTCCCTTCTAGGGGCCGTTCTAGTCAGTGAGTGCTGCTTGGCAGGTGCATCTCCCCTTGTTCTTGCTGTTGGGGGGACAGCCAGCTGCCCTCAGAGCAGAGCAGCACAGCAGTTAAGCATACAGGCCCAGGGTCAGGTGGCTTTCCCTGCAATCGGGCTTTGGTCCTGCAGCTTCATGGGCTGGGCAAGTTCTTTAACCTCTCTCTACCTTGGTTTCCTCAAGTAGAAGGTGGGTGTGGCATTGTGAGGATTAGTGAGATGGTCTGTGCATAGTGAGTGCTGGATGAATGTTAATCAGTAGGTAGGTAGCGTTAGTAAGGTGGCACAACTCAGTTACAATCGCGACTCTCATCCTCATGACCTTATATCGTGACCTTATATTGGGTCAGCTGCACGTTGCTCACTCCTGTCCTTGTTCATTCAGTTGTTGATAACACCTACTTGAGGTTTTTAAGATGGCACCTTTCTCCTTACAACCTTTTAGTCGCGAGGTGGCCATGTGACTTACTCATAGACCTGTATGGTTTAATAAAGAAACCCATATGGTGGCATGCACCTATAGTCCTGGCTACTCAGGAGGCTGACGCAGGAGGATGCGTTGGGCCCAGGAGTTCAAGACCACCTGGGCAACATAGGGAGGCCTTATCTCTAAAAAAAAAAAAAA
>NW_012100654.1:382511-383839 GCF_000951045.1 Mandrillus leucophaeus | reverse complement strand
TGGGCTGCACTATCAGAGTCTTATTATTATTATTGTTTTTTGAGACAGAGTTTCACTGTTATTGCCCAGACTGGAGTGCAATGGCGTGATCTCAGCTTACTGCAACCTCCACCTTCCAGGGTCAAATGAATCTCCTGCCTCAGCCTCCTGAGTAGCTGGGATTATAGGCGCCCACCACCTTGCCTGGCTAATTTTTGTATTTTTAGTAGAGATGTGGGTTTCACCATGTTGACCAGGCTGGTCTTGAATTCCTGACCTCATGTGATCCACCTGCCTCGGCCTCCCAAAGTGCTGGGATTAGAGGCGTGAGCCACTACGCCCAGCCAAGAGTCTTTTGCATGGCAGGGCCTGGTCTTCCCGGTCACGCAGCCCTTTTCCGTGGCGTGGATTAGGACATCGTCAGCTGTGACTGCCATTGTCATGTAGATCACACGTGTCATGGTTGCCTCGTCCTCACCTGCATAGATCCCAGGATCCCTGAGGTTCATTCCTCAGTGCTGACCTCCCTCAGGACACCCAGCAGGGGTTTTCAGTCCCCCAGGCACCTGGTGCATTCCACATGGTCCACTCTGAGATGGGGGGTGCTGTCTAGTCGTGTGCTGGTAAATTTCTAACTGGCTCTGCCCTTCATCTCCCTCAAAGGGCCTGGTTTGTAGCATTGGCCAGTTTCTATGGTGGATATACCACCGTGGCCAATTTCAGACTACTGTCATGAAGTCAACCAGCACATGTTTCCTGAAAATTTAAAAATGAGCTCTTAGCCAGTTTCAGCCACCATTCGGATGCCCAGATCTTTTCATTCAGCCTGTGTTCCTTGAAGTGCTGGCTTCAGGAAGTTCCCTGAAGTGTTCCCTCTTGAGTGCTGGCTCTGTGTCCCCACCTACAGGGAAGGATGTTCCATGTTGCTACTGCTGTCACCTTGCACCCAGCCTGGTGTCCTGTTTCTACCCTCAGCATGTGGCTGAGTGCTTACTGGGAACTTGGGGCTTTAGATGTTTCTCCTCATTCTCCCATACACTGACTCATTCAGGGTCTTAGTTGCTACAGCTGCAAAAAAGGAACAAATGAGCAAACTTGGGAAGGGAAGGTTTCTCCCTTTTACAAAGGGGGAATTTTTTTTCTTTTCTTTTTCTTTTTTTTTTTTTTGGGGACAGAGCCTCACACTGTCACCCGGGCTGGAGTTCAGTGGTGCGAGCTCAGCTCACTGCAAGCTCCGCCTCCCGGGTTCATACCATTCTCCTGCCTCAGCCTCCCATGTAGCTGGGACTGCAGGCGCCCGCCACCATGCCCGGCTAATTTTTTGTATTTTTAGTAGAGACGGGTTTCAC
>NW_012100654.1:381925-382461 GCF_000951045.1 Mandrillus leucophaeus | reverse complement strand
AACACCTACTTGAGGTTTTTAAGATGGCACCTTTCTCCTTACAACCTTTTAGTCGCGAGGTGGCCATGTGACTTACTCATAGACCTGTATGGTTTCATAAAGAAACCCATATGGTGGCATGCACCTATAGTCCTGGCTACTCAGGAGGCTGAGGCAGGAGGATGCGTTGGGCCCAGGAGTTCAAGACCACCTGGGCAACATAGGGAGGCCTTATCTCTAAAAAAAAAAAAAAAAAAAAAGAAAGCTGTAGTCCTTTGGGAACTTGCTTCTAAGTTCACAGTTGCTTTTGGGTGAGGGCAACATTTTGGTTAGGGTCAAATTTTGGTTTCTTCCTTGGAAGGAAGTGGAATCTGGGTTCCAAATGCATTTGTTAAGGTGGAAGTGCTGAGGTGTGTGTGTGTGTGTGTGTGTGTGTGTGTGTATGTGTGTGTGTGGCTGGCAGGGGCTTAGATTGAGGCTTGGGCCTCTCCCTGGCCTGGCCTTGCATCTGACTCAGACTGTCTGTGGGCCTTCCCCACTCTGCACGCCTTCCCACC
>NW_012100654.1:361038-377515 GCF_000951045.1 Mandrillus leucophaeus | reverse complement strand
GATCTGCTGCCTTCTTAGAATAATTTTCTTAATTTCCCGCCCTTTTTTGTTATTCTCACGCAAGTTATTCCATGAACTTGAGCTCAAAGCTCCTTTTCTTCAACTCTGTGCTCTCGTTCATTCCCCGCGGTCAGGGCAGCCACCAGACGAGCTTTTCATCCCACCTCCCATGCAGGCCATAATGTTTCCTTGCTCACAAACTTTCAGCATCTCCTCAGGATGGTTGGACCTCTCCCTCTGCCTGACTTCCAAACTTCTTTCTGTGCCGGCTTCATCCAAGTCCTTCCACCCCACGCCTTCCAAAGTGAACCTATGGTGCCAGGCGCCCGGTCTCTTTCTGTCTGTGCCTCTTCCCCAGTGCCCTGCCCTAGGCTGTAGACTTTTGTCTTCCGCAGACACCGCCACTTCTCCTGTGTCTAAGTCAGCTCCTGCCCTAGGGAACCCATCCCTCTCTTGCCTGCTTCTGGCCACTGGAATGTTCTGGCCCTTGTGCTGTTCTCAGTGACTTCCTGTCTGGGCTGCTTCTCCTTGATTTTGATGTTCTCTCACTTTTTATTTGTAACAGCTCTATTGAGATGTGATTCACGTGCTGTACAATTCACCCATTTAAAGCATGTGATTTCATAGTTTTTAGTGTATTCACAGGTATGTGTGATCATTGCCACAATCATTTTTAGAACATTTTCATCACGCCCACCTCCTACCCTCCCCACCAAATCCTACTTACCCTGTAGCTATCAGCCCCCACCCCTGTCCCTGCATTTCCCCAAGCCCAAGGCAGTCACGAATCTACTTTTGTGTCTAGAGATTTGCCTGTTGTGGACGTATCCTATAATACGCCACACAGTGTGGCCTTTTGGGTCTGACTGCTTTCAAGGTTCCTCCATGTTGTAATGTGTCAGTAGTTCATTCCCTTTTATGGCTGAATAATACTCTATTGTATAGATATACTTCATTTTACTTATCCATTCATTGGTTGATGAACATTCGGGTCCTTTCTGTTTTTTGGCTCTTACAGATAGTGCTGATGTGAATACATGTTTTCATTTGTCTTTGGTATATAGTGAGGAGTGGAATTGTAATATCAAGTGGTAACTCTCCACATCCTCGCAAATACTTATTATAATTTGACTTTAAAAATTTATTTATTTATTTAGAGACAGAGCCTCACCTGTTGTCCAGGCTGGAGTGCAGTGGTGCAGTCATAGCTTGCTGTAACCATGACTTCCTAGGCTCAAGCGATCCTTTTGCCTCAGCCTCCCAAGAAGCTACGACTGCAGGCACATGGCACCACACCTGGCTAATTTAAAAAAAAATTTTTTTAGAGAAAGGGCCTCACTGTGTTGCCCAGGCTGGTCTCAAACTCCTGGTCTCAAGTGATCCTCTTGCCTCGGCCCTCCACAATGGTAGGATTACACAATGGTAGGATTCAGCCACTATGGCTGACCCTTACAAGTTGATCTTTTAATTATAGCCATCCTCGTGGGTGTGATGTGGTGCCTTATTGTGGTTTAAACCCGTGTTTCTCTAGAGACTAATGATGTTGAGCATCTTTTCATGTGCTTATTGACCATTTGTATATCTTCTTTGGAAAAATTTCTATATAGATCCTTTGCCTATTTTTAAATAGGATTATTTTTCATTTTATTATTCAATTCTGGGAGGTGTTTATATATTTTAGATAAAAGTTCCTTATCAGGTATGTGATTTGTAAATATTTTCTCCCATTCTGTGGGTTGTCTTTTCAGTTGCCCTATGGTGTCATTTGGTACTCAAAACTTTAAAATTTTGAAAAAGTCCAGTTATTTATTTTTTCATTGCTCATGCTTTTGGTGTCACCTCTAAGAATGTATTGCCAAAGCAAAGGTCATAATGATTTAGCCCTCTGGTTTCTTTTCTTTTTTTTTTTTTTCTGTCGCCCAGGCTGGAGTGCAGTGGCCAGATCTCAGCTCACTGCAAGCTCCGCTTCCCATAGCCCTCTGTTTTCTAATAAGAATTTTATAGTTTTAGCTCTTAACATTTAGGTCTCAGATCTGTTTTGTATTGATTTTTGTATATGGTGTAAGGTAGGTGTGCAACTATATTATTTTGCAAGGGATATCCAATTATCCCAGCATCACTGGTTGAAGAGACTGCTCTTTCCCCACTGAACTGTCTTGGCACCCTTGTTGAAATCAATTGACCAAGAGGTAAAGGTTTCTTTATGGACTCCTATTCCCTTCCATTGATACGTTTGGTCTTCTCTTGTCATATGTCATTAACTAGCTATTTGATTTGTATATATCTTAAATACTACAGGGACTTTGTTATTATTGTTATTATTACAATCTTTGGTTACTAAGGAAATATTCATGGTAAAAAATTAAGACACAAAAGTACCAAAAGTGAAAATCCTGCTGCAGTTGCTCCTGTCCCCACTTGCAGGACCTCATCCTCTGAGTGCTTTGCTAAGCAGTTTTGTAGATTTCTCCCAGAGCAGACCTGTATATGTGTCTTACGTGCATGCATGTGAAATCCAAATGCAATTCACACTTGTGGGTATGTGGATACACATATATTCAAATTCAGCAACATTTATATTTGTATGTCTGCATTTTTTTTACAAAATTGAGATGTACAAAAAATTCTACGACTTTTTAAACAATCAGCAGTGTATCTCGTGTGTCTTCCATGACAGTGTATATGTATTCTACCTTGTTCTTTCTTAATGGGTCCATAAAATTCCATAGGGTGTATACGCCAGGATTTCCTCAATCAGTTCTCTATCATTGGATGTTTATGTGGTTTCCTTTTCTTTTTTCCCTATTTCCTCCAGTGTCACAGTGAGTGTCCTTCCACATGCCTCTGTGTACATGGGGGAGTACTTTTCTCAGTGAGATATTCTGGAAGTGGTGTTGCTGATCATGTCTTTTGTCTTACAGTAATTTTTAACGTCTTTCCCTCAGCTGTGCTTTATGATGCCTTGCACATATTAGGCACTTAATAAATATTTACTAAAGTGAATGCTTAAGGATTTTTATCCTGGATTGATCCCCAGCTTGCTGTTTCATTTTAGTAAACTGTTTTATGACACCCTTAGGCCTATTTCACATCCTCTAAAATGAATGAGAGTTTTGGTTACCCAGTCTTCATTAGGGGAACTGAGGTGAAATTAGTCAAGCAGTATTTTGATTATTTACTGTATGTGTGGCCCTGGAGGTGTACAGAGATAAGTGAGATGCAGGCTTAGCCCTCAAGGTATTTAAAAACCATCAGGATAGGCAGGCGGGAGAGGCAGGCGGGAGGTGTAAGTACTTCTCTGAGAAGCACATGTGTGTTGTCGGGGGGCTCAGAGGAAGGGAATAGGTGGTACTGGCACACCTCAGAGGTGGTGCAGGCATGGCTCCAGATACCACAGTACAGCGGATGTCAAAATAAAGCAAATCAGGAACTTTTTGGTTTCCTAGTTGTATGTAAGAGTTGCGTTTACACTATACTGTAGTCTCAAGTGTAGACTAACATTATGCCTAAAAAGTGTATATACCTTAATTAGAAATACTTTATTGGCAAAATATGCTAATGATCATCTGAGCCTTTAGCGAGTCATAATCTTTTTGCTAGTGGGGGGTCTTGCCTACGTGTTGATGGCTGCTGACTGATCTGTATGGTGGTTGCCGAAGGTGGGGTTGACTGTGGAGGTTTTATACAATAAGACAACAATGAGTTTGCCATGTCGATCAGCTCTTCCTCTCACAAAAGATTTCTCTATAGCATACGATGCTATTTGATAGCATTTAACCCACAGTGGAACTGCTTTCAAAACTGGAGTCAGTTCTCTAAAACCCTGCTGCTCAACTCTGTCAACTAAGTTTGTGATCCTATTCTAAATCCTTTGTTGTCATTTCAACAGTGTTCGCAGCATCTTCACCAGGAGCAGATTCCATCTCAAGAAACCACTTTCTTTCCTCATCCATAAGAAGCAACTCCTCATCTGTTCAAATTTGATCATGGGATTGCGGCAATTCAGTCACATCCTCAGGCTCCACTTCTAATTCTACTTTTCTTGCTGTTTCCACAACATCTGCAGTGACTTCTCCATTGAAGTCTTGAACCCCTCAGAGTCATCCGTGAGGGTTGGAATCTACTTCTTTTAAACTCCTATTAATATTGATTTTTTGACCTCTTCCCATGAATCATTAATGTTCTTAATGGCATCAGAATGGTGAGTACTTTCCTCAGAGTTCTCAATTTACTTTTACCAGGTCCATCAGAAGAGTCACTATCTATGGCAGCTCTAAGCTTATGAAATGAATTTCTTAAATAATAAGACTTGAAAGTCATAATTACTCCTTGATTCATGGGCTGCAGAATGGATGCTGTGTTAGGAGGCATGAAAACAACATTCATCTTGTACATCTCCATCAGAGCTTTTGGGTGACGAGGTGCATTGTCAATGAACAGTAATATTTTGAATGGATTCTTTTTTCCTGAGCAGTAGGTCTCAACAGTGGGCTTAAAGTATTCAGTAAAGCATGTTGTAAACAGATGTTCTGTCATCTAGACTCTGTTGTTCCATTTCTAGAACACTGGCAGAGTAGGTTGAGTGTCATTCTTAAAGGCCCTAGAGTTTTCAGAATGCTAAATGAGCGTTGGCTTCCATTTAAAGTCACCAGCTGCATTAGCCCCTAAAAAGAGAGTCAGCCTGTCCTTTGAAGGTTTGAAGCCAGGCATTGATTTCTCCTTTCTAGCTATGAAAGTCTTAGATGGCATCTTTTCCCAGTAAAAGACTGTTCTGTTTAGTATCGCCACCTTCATCAATGATCTTACCTAGATCTTCTGCATAACTTGCTGCAGCTTTTCCATTAGCACTTGCTGCTTCACCTTGCACTTTTATGTTATGGAGACGCCGTCTTTACTTAAGTCTTGTGAACTAACCTCAGCTCACTTCAGTCTTTTCTTCTACACCTTCCTCACCTCTGTCTTGACTGAATTGAAAAGAGATAGAGCCTTAGGCTCAATTAGGCTTTTGCTTAAGGGAGTACTGTGGCTGGTTTGATCTTCTATCTAGACCACTAAAACTTTCTCCACGTCAGCAGTGAGTCCGTTTCACTTTCTTACCATTCATATGTTCACAGGAGTAGCATGTGTAACTTCTTTCAACAACTTTTCCTTTGCATTCACAACTTGGCTAACTGTTAGGTGCAACAGGCCTAGCTCTCGGCCTGTCTTAGCTTTCGACATATCTTCCTCACTAAGCTTAATCATTTGTAGCTTTTGATTTAAAGTGAGAGATATGTGACTCTTCCTTTCATTTGAACACTTAGAGGCCATTGCAGGATTATTAACTGGCCTAATTTTCTTGTGTCTCAGGGGATAGGGAGGCCCAAGGAGAGGGAGAGAGATGAGGGTGGGGGAATGGCTGGTCACTGGAGCAGTCAGAACACAGCAGCATTTATTGGTTAAGTTCGCCATCTTACATGGACAATGTTCTCAGTGTCCCAAAACAATTACAGGAATAATATGAAACATCACTGATCACAGATCACCATGACAAATACAGTAACAATGAAAAAGCTTCAAGTATCGTGAGAATTATCAAAACATGACACAGAGACACAAAGTACATGCTGTTGGAAAGACAGCACCGGTAGACTTGCCTGATGCAGGCTTGCCACAAACCTTCAACTTGTAAAAAAAAAAAATGTGTTATCTGCAAAGTGGAATAAAGAGAAATGCGATGGACAGAGGTACTTGTGCTTCATTTGGATGCTGTTGAGGGGCAGCCTTCCCTGGAGAAGGGGACATTGAGATACCTCCAAAGAAAGGGTATGATTTGGACAGGTGGAGATGTCCCAGACAGGGAGGTGGCGGGAGGTGGTTCAGAGGGAAGAGCATGCCTGAATTCAGAGGAGGTGAGAAAAGTGATACATCAGGTTCCCCTGAGGACTGGGTGTGTGGAGGGGAGTGGTGGGGCTGAAGCTGCAAAGCCAGCAGGGGGCATACATTGGTAGGCTTGGGAGTCCAGATGGGCTTGGCGTGGACCTGGTAGGCACTGGGCCACCACGAGAGGAGTTTTAGTAGAATTGCTTTGTTGGAGTTGGTCTTGAGGAAGCAGCGCATTCAGTTAATTCTGGGACCTGAATAAAGAGGAGGCTTTGCTTCCAGACACTTTTGTGACATAACTTTTTCTTGTCCCTCCTTTCTGCTTCCTTAGCTGTCTGAAAACGTGGTGAACCGCATGAAGGAGCCCAGCTCTCCACCCCCTGCTCCTGCACCTTCTACCTTGGGCCTTCAAGATGGCAACTTGAGAGCCCCTCACAAAGGTATGGGGGTTGTGACAGTTCTGTGGAGTGTGGAGAGACAGTGAAAGGAGTGATGGGTGCTCACCCGAGCCCACCCGACGGCGCGTGGAGCTCAGGTTGGCTTCGGGATGACGTTAAGCAGCTCTGTCTGGTAAGGGCTTTCCGGAAGAGCATGGCTTTCTGGGAGTGACAGGCGCTGTCGTCAGAGCTGCCAGGATTCGGGCCAGACCACCTTCCCTCTGTGTCACTTTCTCCATGTGGAAATTGAGGCAGAAGGACCTGAGTTGACAGCTCAGGAAAGAAGTTGCCTTTAAGGGCCCTCAGAGGCAGCATAGCCATGACGCAGCTTCAGCCACTCTAGCCTAACTCCCAAATCAAAGAATGATGTGGATTCACGTGAATGGGACCAAATGTGGGAGAATTCCGTCAGTGACTTAGGCGCCTGCCACAGCAGCCCTCACCTGAGCCTCAGGTTGAGAGCTCCTGTCTTGGCCCTTGGAATGGTTCCTCTGGGCTTCTAGGACCTAGGAGTTCCTCTTCCTGGCCGACTGTGAAGCTGGTGCTCAAGCCAAGCTGAAAGCTGATTTGTTCCCTACTCTATTGTACCTGTTGCAGATGAAGAAATTTGTGCTTTCCCCAATTAACAACTTGTAGCAAACACAAGGAAATAAAATTTTAAGAAAAAAATTTGTAAGGCATACAAATGTTAAAATATTACAAAATAAAGTCCTTGGAGCAACTGCTCAAAACATACTTGTTTTTGAGAACTTGGGTCTGTCTACCAGACTCAGTAACCCGATTAAAAAAAAAAAAGATTGGCTGGAGGCACCATGCCACCACGGAAGGACCGACTGTTTACATGGAGAACCACGCACTAGATTGTTCGTCTCGGGCCTGGTCTTGCGTTACAGTTGCCTTTTCTACTCATCTTCCCTGTTGGGTTGTAAGAATTTAGAAGATGAGAGCTGTATCCTGCCCACTTAGTGTTTACTGAAGGCCACCCAGAACCAGGTCCTGTGCCCTGTGCCAGGACACAGTGATAGGTGGGCAGGGACCCTCTCTCATGGCACAGCTGGCTCTGATTATAGAGCCAGATGTCAGCCCTGATGTCAGCCAGATGTCAGCCCAGATGTCGTGTTGTGATGCAACACTGGAATCTGTCCCGGGAGAGGAGGGACTGTGAAAGGCAAGAGGAATGGTGGTGGGTGGGCACTGCGGGTGGGCAGACAGCGGGAGCAGAGGTCTGCAGGCAGGGTGCATCCCAGCCTGCTCAGGGGCCTAGAAGCATTGCTGTCTCTGGAATACAAGGTACAAGGGAGGGGGAGATGTTGGAGTGGCACTCGGGAGCCAGGCCATGGAGACCTCCCCATGGTGGCCAGAGAACTCTGGCTTCATCTTCAAGGGGATGCCTGCCAGGTGTCCCGACACCTCCACCCCTGTGCTGTCTGCCTGGGAGCCAGTGAGCACCTGGATTTGGACCCACCCCAAGATCTTTCTGAATATCTACCACTGTGGGGGATGTGTAAGATTCCCGAAAACCCCCCAAGAAGCCCTTCTCCTTTGCCAATAGGGCTCACTTACTCCCTACGTGGCTCTAACTGATGAGAAGGGCTTGAGAGGGGTCTAACTTGACCCAATGCACTTTAACAAACTGGATTAACTCAAAAGAGGGAGAAAGTGATGATAAAAGTGAAAATTGCCATAATATATAATACTACACATCAGTTTCAGCTTTAGAAGAAATAAGCATTTGCTTCAGTTTGGTAAGTTTTGGCAGTTTGGAAAGCAAGAATAGTAGTTCTTTGTCACTTGGAGTTAGTTATAACAAAATACTTTGCTGTTTAAATGATAGATGTGAGTTTTGTTTCTGAATGTTGAAGAGTCAAAATGACTGTCTTGAAGTTAACTAATTTTAAGATATTTTGTACTTTTAAAACCAGTTTTTGCTTTATTTTAGTAATGGAACGAAGTTAGAAAAAGAAGTTAAAATTCTTCTCATACCATACCCCCCAAAAATGTCAGAGGAAATAAAAGATTGAAATGTATGGCTTGAAGCCATAAAAGTACAATAAAAGATAGATTTTCTGCACATCATATTAAATGAAGAAACCTTAAATTAAAAAAATAGGAAATGTGAATATAAGAAATTAGACAGTTTAGAAAAGAAGTAACAGGAATGGATAAGTTAGAGAAAATATAACATTGGACAGAGTCATAGTAATCTTAATATGTAGCGAGTTCTTAAAGATCCTTAAGGAAGACAGCTCAGTAGGAAATGTGCACAGGTGGCCATGCTCATGACAAGATCTCCATGTCACTAATACTGGAAGAAACGCATATTCAACACTGTGCACTCCCAGGGAGCGGGGATCGGGCAGGGGCACACAGAAGGGGCAGTGAGGATGAGTGCCACATGCCCTACATCGGCAGGCCTGTTATTTTTGTAGTTAAAAAATGGAAAATTATATAAAAAACAGCAATACCAGGCATTAAACCTCAGTAAAACTCTTCAGGCAAATAAGTAAGCGTGGGGAGCACTGGTGTGGAGATGAAACCCCACAGCAGCCTCCTGCATTCACCTCAGTTGAGAACCTGGTGTGTTGCTGAGGAGCATGGGAAGTGCTCTCCTCCCATGAGAGGTGGTTTGAAAGTGTGAGTCACAGCTGATGCTTTCAGAAGTGCCCCCTGAGGTGTCCCTGATGGGTCTGGAGTTGGAGTCGCACACCTTTATTGAGCATCTCCCACAGCCTGGTTCTTACGCTATGTTCTGTGTGGTTCTGGCTGCTGGTGCATAGAACCCTGTGGTGGAGGGAGGTGTGGGACATCGGAGAAGGCCAAGAAAGGTGGTGAGCTTTGGCTAACAGAGAGTTTTGGAAGGGTGAAGGCTGGGGACGGCGTAGTAACAAAACCTTCAGTATCAGCAAGTGGTGGGGAGAGTGAATTAGATTTGCTCAGAAATCCCCAAATCCGTGATGATCAAAAGGGACCTACTGTAACAACAGAAAGAGCCCAGTAATACTAGGGGCGATAGGGGTTAAGTAGAATTAGGTTTAATATGTGGCATTTGCCACACTGGGGATTGTGCAGACTCAGGTGGGTACTAAGGGAAACAAGATTTAAAGAGCCCCCACCCCTTCCCTTCCCTATGCCAAAACCTCTACCTGGGAGGTTGTCCTCATGAAGCAAAGCAATGACTTCGTGCAGCCACTCCTGGCCTGTGCTTAGGAGATGACCTGGATTCCAAATAATTGTCAGGAGGGTAGGGATGGGTTTGGAACACTGCACCCAGTGTTGTGGGCATCCTGGTGCAGAGACCCCTTCGGGATAAGAGGTGGCTTGGATCATCTGGCTTTCCAGACAGCTTGAATCAAGAGTGTTCCTTGAATGCCCCTGTGAACACTCCTTTGTGGGGGCTCATCTGTAGTGCTGCCTTCCCAGGGGCACATTCATTCATGGGAGTCCTTCCTCTCTGGGTGACCTCCATGCCTTCATGGACCCTGGGGTGCCACTGACAGGCCTTTTCTTCTCTTTCCTTTGCAGAATCCACACTGCCCAGATCGGGGAGCAGTGGTGGCCAGCAGATCTCAGGGGCAAAGGAGGATGTCAAGAGGTGAGCCCGAGAGCCTGCTTGCTCCCGGCACTGCGCTCCACCTAAAAGCCTCTTTCCTCACTGGATACCCCTCTCCTTGCCTGAAGCCCTGGAGGGTTTGTCTCACATAATTAATCTCAGTTGCACTGAAGGACAACCCTATGGTATAGGTGTTACTGGTTCTAGTTTAAAGATGTAGAAACACCAAAAGGGGCATAGGGGAATTGATCATTAATGTTCCTCATGCCCAGCAGTTTGAGAGGCCAAGGCAGGAGGATTGCTTGAGGCCAGGAGTTTGAGACCAGCCTGGGCAACATAGCAAGACCCTGTTTCTAAAAGATAAAAAAACTAGCTGGGTGTTGTGGTGTGTGCCTGTGTAGTCCCAGTTATTTGGGAGGCTGAGGTGGAAGAATCACTTGAGTCCAGGAAGCCGAGGCTGCAGGGAGCAATGATTGCACCACTGAACTCCAGCCTGGGTGACCCTGTCTCTGGAAAAAAAAAAAAAAAATTAAAAAAGCTATAACTAAACAGTTGAGTGGCTGGAACTTCTGCATGTGTGTGCACATGCAGGCATGTTTTCAAAGAGATGAGGAAGTGGAGCCCTCCCAGTGCTAGCTGTGGTTGTCCAGATGAACTGGCTTCAGGATGTTGGTGATTTTGTCAGCACAGGCCACAACACCAGGACCTGGCCACGCCTCTGACATGGGGCCTGTTGCCAGAGAAGTTTTAGCAAAGTGGTTAAGGCACAGAGGCCCCAGTGGAGCACAGGGTGGCATCTTGATCCTGCAACTTGCTAGTTATGTGAACTTGAAAAAGCACTGCATCTAAGAAGAGTACTTCTTTAACTGGGCTCCTGTCATGGTTAAATATGTTACTGCATATCATGCACATGAGCATAGTACCTGTCCTACAGAGTTCTCAGTGGACCCTCACAGTAGTTGTTACTGATTGGCCTCTTCAGCATCCTTGAGGCAATTGCCCTCAGTATGGTCAGAGGACCCAGTGGGTCAGCTTAGGGGGCCCAGTGTCAGCCATGGTTGGGCGTTTGCCTTCTAGTAGTTCAGCCATGTTGGGTCTGTTGCATAGTCATAGGTTAAGACCCACATTCTAAGATTCACTCTCCCTAATAGGTCTCAGCAAGAATAACTGACCTGGCCAGGTGTGGTGGCTCAATCCTATAATCCCAGCGAATTTAGGAGGCTAAAGCAGGAGGATTGCTTGAAGTCAGGAGTTTGAGCCCAGCCTGAGCAACATAGTGAGACCCTGTCTCTACAAAAAAAATTAAAAACATTAACTGGGGGTAACACACGTCTGTAGTCTCAGCTGCTCAAGAGGCTGAGGTGGGAAGATTGCTTGAGCCCAGAAGTTGGAGTTTATAGTGAGTTATGATTGCACTACTACACTCCAGCCTGGGCCACATTATGAGACCCAAAACCAAAAAAAAAAAAAAAAAGAAAAAAAGCCAACTACTAACCTGAACCCCGCTTTTTTGGTACTTTTAAACATTTTCAGAATGGTGAAGTAATACATGCTAATGAAAGATTTAAAAATTTATCAAGTGAAAAAATCACCCGTAGACTCATCATCTCAAGACAACCACTATTAATATTTTGGAGTATTTCATGTTCTTCTCCACCCAGAATCCCCTACCCACTGTTTAGGGTTATTTTTTGAAAGTCATAGATAATTTCATATCTTGCTATTTTCACTTTGTATTATAATGATTTGTCATTAGTTTCACCTGCTTTATAAGCAGTTTTATTACTAAAAGCATTTATTGGTTCTCAGTTTTTAGATTCAACCTACAGACAAATGAAAGACTATATTTTCTAGTGGTGATGTCATAGATCATTATATGATCACACCATATTTACTTTAGCTTGACCTTGATTTTGGGACATTTAGGTTGCTTGCATTTTTTTCACTATAATAAATAATACTGTTAAGAGCATCTCAGCACTAATAACTTTTTTCTTCTCTATAGGATTATTTTACTAGGCAGAATGCCCAGAAATAGGTCAAAGGGTAGGAACATATTCAGAATGAAGAGTTAAATGTTCAAAACAGAGGACTACTACCATCTCCAATCTTCAAGCTCTCAAGTGGAGGCAATCCGTGGATTGAGCCCCTCCCTGAGACTCTCACTGGGCATGGGGCTGCCTACTTGGCCAGGTCTCCTCCTGTTCCTGAGCTGTGTTGTCCTGGCTCAGTGTCATTGTCTCCCCTTGTCTGGGGAGCTGTCAGTGATGCCTGAGCTCAGGCGTGGAATGATGGGGCGTGTGGTTTTACAGCATTCTCTCCTTTCCTGGCCGGCCGCTGGCTGGTTTCAGCGTTTCCCTGGCAGCTGAAGTGAGTGCGCAGACCTTGTCTTGGCTATTGGCTGCCCGTCATGTCATCTGCATCTGTTTCTCCTCATCTTTCTTCTGCACAGGTGTGAACAGGAGCATGCTGCTGTCCAGGATAAGCTCTTCCAGGTGGCAAAGACGGAAAGAGAGGCTGCCACCAAGCACTCCAAGGCATCCGTGCCCGTGGGTGAAGGCAGCATCAGCCATGAGGAGCAGAAGTCAGTCCGGCTGGTGAGTGCAGATTTTCCCTGAACTAGCCTTCTGAGCTGGGCAGCACCCGGGGAAAGAGGGGGTGGGCCCTGGCACCTGGTTAGTCTGAAGCCCTGCTGGCTCAGGCTGCCCCTGGAATGTGCTTGGCTTCACCTCTGTGGAAAAGGGTCTTTTGGGAGCCAGGAACTTGGGTTCTCCCAGCCCTGGCTCTGTCAGTGATTTGCTTTGCTGCCTTTGGCATGTTTTTTCAGTCTCTGTGGCCTCAGGTCTATACAGTAAGGGACTAGATCACTTGACAGTCTCATTCAGCTCTGAAACTTCACAGATGTCAGGGCTGCAGTGGTATGTGTTTCGGGAGGGTGTGAGGAGAGAGGACTAGAGGCCTGGAGCCATGTAATATATGACAGGGAGGGCATCATCTTTAGAGTTAGGTAGGCTGGGTGCAAATCCTAGACACCCTGTCTGTGAGCCTTGCTCGAAGATCATGATGCTCACACACAGGACTGCCCAGGGAATCAGAGGAGATAGTATTTGTCCAGGACTTAGCACATGCCAGCAGACTGTGGGAGTGCACTATTGTTATTGTCATTAATACATTTAAGTGATGGGTGGCTATTAGGATATTTTTGCTTAAGTGCAGCATTTATTTTGCAACATGAGAAGTCTCAAAGTGCCCCCAGGGTTGACTAATTCAGTGGCTCACTAGCATCATCATAGACGTGGTGCTTCTCTTCCTGCCACTCTGCCATCCACAGTGTGCCAGTGCATCCTAGGGAGGCTGTCCCCATGGTTAATGAAGGCTGTTACTGCCCCACAAGTCCCATGCAGATGGTAAAACCCTCAGTAGAAGCAGAGAGGCTATGCCGGCCCTTATGTCTCTATCACAAGGATAACTTTCCTAGAAGCTCCTGGCAGAATTCCTCTTACATCACACTGACTTGAATTGTACCAGGTGCCCATGGCTAAGCCAGTCCTCAGCAGAGGGGATACAGAGGGCTCCACTGGCTGCAGCTAGGGCTCTTTTCTAGTCACATTAGGGAGGTTGCGCATCCAGCCAGAATTAGAACTGACAGCAAGGAAGTTGGGGGAGGGAAGCATGGCTGTGGGCGGCATCTAATAACATCTGCTGGAGGTTTGAGACGAGGAACAGCCTTGCCCTACTTTAGGTGGGTAGCCTGGTACACACGGTGTGACCTAGAAGGGGGTTGAACATGATGTGAGAGCATCATTTGGGATTGTGCTCTCCTGGGAGGGGAAGGCAGACATGCTGGCTGGGCACAGGCCTTAGCTTACTAATTTGATGACTACACAAATGTTTGAAGTATGCAGTGGGCACATAAATGCACGTTGAACCAGGCCCTCTGGGAAATACAAACAATGTAGGATCCTAGCCCTCAGGAAGTTTTAGTCTGTGGAGAAGACAAGCACTGACTTGCGCTTTGAAAAAGGCCAGTTTGGTTACAGTAGTTGTTAAATTGAGGAAAAGATTTGGAAATGCAAATGTGTAAGCTGCTGGTGGATCAGAGCTGGTAGATCAGAGAGGGCATTTAACCTCAGCCTTAAAGGATGAGGGGCAGCTGCGCTGAGACAGGCGGGTGTTGAGGAGGTGATCAGATCCAGTGAGAAGAGTGAGCTTTGAAGCCAGATTTTAGAAGGCCTTGGATGTGCTGAGAAGTTAACCCTCAAAGTAGCCCACAGTGATCCTGAAACAGTCAGTGGTTGCTGAAGTTTGTAAGGATGGGAGTGATCTGACTTGTGCTTTTAGAACCCCGTGGCATCCTGGTGAGGAATCAGTTGATACAGTGAAAAACTGGGGCCAGGGCATGCCTTCAGAGGCTCTTAGAGTCAGTCTCTGAGAGGCAGATCGGTTGTTACTCCTCTGCAGGTAGCCTGACAACCAAGTTAGAAGGACCCCTATCCTGGAGATGAAGGGTTAATCAGTATGGCATGAGCAGGAAAAGTTGGCCACCTCTAGAGATGGAAGATCACAACTTACAGGTCTGCTGTCTCTTCGTTCTCACCTGGAATGTATTAATTACAGTGAAAGAGGATTCATGGCTTCCCATTCTTCCTCCTGCAAAGGAGGTTGAGCGCCGCTTTCTCAGGACTGTCCCTTGGGGAAGAATTTGATTCCCCGCCCCACCCCAGGTCTCTAGATGGATAATAATCTCCTTTTCTGAGCCAGAATTCTTAGGGAATTGTGACGTAAGTTACTTCCTTCATTTTAAAAACATTTAACTGCTTTCATGGGCATTCTCATTTTCTGAATGCTCAGCATTCATTTCTCCATGCAACTGGTGTTCCAGTTTCCTTCTGGGAGTGTTCCTGTTTCCTGCTGTGTGTAGACTTGGTGGGACTGTAATTCCTCCATGGAAGCTGAATCTGGGCACAGTGCAAGCTCAGCCAGCCTGCACCTCATGCCTGAGGACCTTCAGTTCTGAGTGAGTACAGAGGAATGATGGGAGGCCAGGATGGGAGTTCCTCGTTGTCTCCCAGGTGTTGCGATCAGCCCCTTCATGCTATGAGGTTGTGTCTTTTGCCGTCTTCTACACTTTCAGTGTACCATTGGTTTCTGTCTGGTCCTCCTGCCTTCTTGAGGTTTGGATCGTCCACTGATGACCTGCCAATTAACTCTCCTTTGCTTAAGTTAGGTGGAGTTGGCTTCTACTGCTTGATGCTCTTGGAAATGCATCTCCTATAGGAGGTGCTACAGAAGATGATGTTGAAGGTGCACAATCATATTCAGTACTCAGTACAAAGGAGGAGAAGGGAAGATGGTGCTTGGCATTGTTCCATAAGTTAACAGAGACCCAAGGCAGTCAACTAAATGCTGAGCAGATGCTATGACCATCGCTTCTAAAGAAGGGGGCTCCCTTTTGGTTGGTATGGTTGGGCAGTGCTTTTAGTGGAGGTAAAACTATATTTTCAAAACTATATTCTGGAAGATTTAAATAAGAGGAGAAAGATGGAGAGAAGAACCTTACAAAAGCAGGGAAATTCTTCTTTCCTCTCCTGAGTTGTCCACATGGAAAGATTGAAGGAGGTGGCTAGTTGGCAGCCTGCTGTGTGGGGTGCTGAAGGGCCTGGTGGTGTGGCAGTGTGTGGATCACAGCACATCCTCCTAGCCCTCCGGGAGGGTTGGACCCTGAGATGGATCTTGCATGGTTGCTGGCAGAATGAGTTGTCTGCCCATTCTTCCTAGGTGCCTTCTCCACTACCCCTACTGTAGTCCTCCCTGTGAACCTGTAGCCTTATCTAGAGGATTTCCTGTTGTACTGAGTGCCACTTAACATGTAGTGTGCTCTTCCACACTGTTCACTTGCCTCTGACTTTTTCCAATATTGATTTTAAAATCCTCTTCTGCATAAGGGATTGGTCCAGCTTATTATTGGGAAAAGTTCACAAAACTAATGACAAGGAAAGGTAATAATTTTTCTGACCTACTTCTGATGACAGAAGTGTTTCCCTTTCCCATCTAGTGCAGCAGTGATGAACTGTTCTGTGCGTGTCGATGCATGTTTGCTGTCACTGGTGGTGTCCTGGTTCTGGTCTGAGTGAAGGCCATGGGTGTCACTGGATCCTGTGAGAGGTGTTTCTCCCTCTGAGTTGATGAAGAAGCTAGGAGTCCAAATCAAACATTCTGGGAAGAAATAAAAAGAACAATGCTGTTGATCTGAGTCTTCTGATGGGTGGAGCCTTAAAAATCCAATGGATGGAGTAATCAAGTCCTGGCTGAGGCTTTATTTTAGGTGAGAATGAGATTTACAACCTTGCCTGTTGCATTTCTGGCACATATTATTAGTTGTATAAGAATACAGTACACCTGATAGAAAGCAAAAACTTTCTTGGCTGGGCACGGTGGCTCACGCCTGTAATCTCAGCACTTTGGGAGGCTGAGGTGGGTGGATCACTTGAGGTCAGGAGTTCGAGACCAGCCTGACCAACACGGTGAAACCCCATCTCTAGTAAAAATACAAAGTTAGCTGGGCCTGGTGGCGCATGCCTGTAATCCCAGCTACTTGGGAGGCTGAGGCAGGAGAATCACTTGAACC
>NW_012100654.1:324480-360848 GCF_000951045.1 Mandrillus leucophaeus | reverse complement strand
AAATATACACACAAATGCACACACACATACTCTGTATTCCTGTTATATGTTAGGCACTGGGTTAATTTCCTAATAAATGGAAATAAGAGACAGCTTCTGACCTTGAGAAGATGTGTTTATTAGGGGAATTAAAATTCCCAGAATTGACCACATAGTGTTGCAAGGGTCATCCCAGAAGGACAGGAAGACACTCGAGGAGCAAGGAGGCAGTACCACCTGACACTTCCTGGTAGGATGGGAATGAATTCTAAGAGGAGGTGACATGTGAGCTGGATCTTGAAGAATGAATAGAACTTGCCAGGTGGAGAGGTAGGGAGGAAGGATGCTGCAGATAGGGAGCACTCTTGAGCAAAGGCCACGCTTTGGGAGAGGATGAGGTCTTTGGCTGGATTATAGGAAGCTGCAGGGTGTGGCGGCGGGGAGGCCAGAGGGGCCAGTGTAGGTGCAGTTGTGGAATGACATCCTGGAAGCCTGATGGGGAGCTCTGTGGAGCGGTTTTCTGAATCTTGAAAGAGGTAAATGGGAGACAGCTGGACATTGATCACTAGGAAAATACTTCAGTGGCAAATCAAGAAGCTAAGGTCAAATCCTGCCACTGAAGATTTGGTAACAAGAGTGCTTCCCTCCCTGGACTTGCCCCTGTAACCTAAGGATCCACCAGGAGAGTAGCTGTCCTGTCCTGCTCTCCTAGTGGCAGAGGACTTTTGATCTCTCACTCTTTCATTCTCTTCAATGCCCAGATGCTCCAGGTAGCTGCCACCTTAGCTATGTGAACTGGATGCAGTTGGCTCTCCCTGTCCATGGGTTTCTGTATCTGCAGATCCAACCCACTATAGATCGAAGTCCACAGATACAGAGGGCTCACTGTACTATGTCATTTTATGTAAGAGACTTGAGCATCCACAGATTCTGACGTCCGTGGAGGGTCCTGGAACCAATACTCTGTGGTTGACTGTATCATGATTTTAAGATGTTCAAAGTTTTTGAATTGCAATTTTCTAAAATTATGAGGAAGATGGAGGATTGATTTTGGCTTTATTACAGCTGTAGCCTTTCTTCCTAACAGTCCTCTGCTACATTTTTATTGTCTTATTCCTCAGATCATAAACTCCTTAAGAATAAGAACTGTGGTATGATCATTTTGGTCTTTGCAGCGCTGAGCAAATTTTAGACAGGCAGTGAATGGTGATTAAATGGCACATCTTGAGTAGGTGAGGGTGTGGAGGTGTAACTGCTTTGAAGCCCTCTGTGCAGTCGTCTGTTATCTTTCCCTTGTGATCCCATCACAGTGCCCCCTTGCTAATAGTTGGAAGCAAGCACCCATCACAGCCTTTTATAGAAGGGGTGACAATTCAAAGGTCTGACCCTTTTCAAGCAATAAAACAAAACAAAGTTTAAAAAGGCTTTCATTATAATGATATCTGGGAGTCAACTAAAAAGTGATTTGTCTCCTCGTCAGAGTCTTACAGACTTTAGGTTTATCTTGCTTGGAACAAAGGAGAGAGTGGGCTTTGGGAACTCTGGTCTGAGATTATGAAGTATACTACCTGACATTCAGCCAAGGCAGTCCTGATATCTGGGTCTAGCTGTTTGGCACGGCTGTTTTAGAAGTTTAGTGACCTGGGGACTCTGGTGGCCTTGTTCCTTATACCTCCTCCAGTGTGAGTGTTATGTGGAGATCTGAAAATCCTGTGGAGATCTGCATTGCCTGTGCTCAGGTGACTGGTAAAAGGTATAAACTGGTAGAAAAATCATGACATCCATAGCCGCTTTCTTTGCTTCCTTGTTTTACTTTTTCATCTCTTCTTTTGTCTACTGAGCTTAGTCTCTTGATTAGATCAGAGGTTGACAAACATTTTCTGTAAAGAGCCAGATAGTAAATAATTTACTCTTTGCAGTCGCATGTGGTCTTTGCCACATATTCTTTGTTGTTGTTGTTGTTACAACCCTAAAAAATGTAAAAACCATTCTTAGCTCAGAGGCCATACAAAAAAAGGCTGTGTACTGGATTTGATTGGTCGACAAAAAACCCCTCCTGGACTAGACTATGCAGCTTCAGAGATTTTAATTTTTTAAGTCTCTCTGAGTACCCAGGTGTCTCAAGAAACTAGAGGTGGGAGCACTGGTGGTGGTCCAAGTTGCTTAATGGCTGTTATTTCTTGTGAGAGGTTTCTTGTCTTGGTATTTGACAGCCTCAGTCTTCTGATATGTAAAATGAGAATTTTTCTAGAGACAGCCTAGTAGGCTGTATGGGAAAAGTCACTAACTTCTGCTTTAATTCCTGATTCTTTTATCATTTGGCATTTTTTTATAGTTTCTGTTTCTCTGCTGAAATACCCCCAGCTCTTTACATGTGTTGCCCACCTGTAGATCCTCTAAACATAGTCTCGATTTGACAGTTCCAACACCTTGATCATCTCTAGGTTTGGTTCTGTTGACTATTTTCTCTCTTGATACTGGGTCACATTTGCTTGCAGTTATATGTGCTTTGTAGTTTTTGATTGGTGCTGGTCATCATATGCAGGAGACCAGTAGAAACTGAGGAAAATAGTGTTTATGCCCAGAAATGGCCACTCTCCTTCTTTTGACAGGCTATTAGTGTGGGAGGTTGAGTAGCCTAGTTGAGTAGAATATAGGCTGTAGTGTTGCCTCAGCTTCAGCCTTTTAATATGTGAGTGTGGGATCAAACCCATTCTGTTTGTCAGGGCTTAGGACCTGAGTACCTGAAGGGTTCGTCTAAGTTCTCCTGACTGGCCACCAGACTATTTTATGGGCCCTAATTGTCTTTGATTGAGGGTCCTTCCTTGTCCCTCCTGCAGCTGCAGACGACTGCTGCTTGGTGGTCAGTGGAAGGCCTGGAGTACCTATAGGCTTTCTCTCAGTTCTGCTGCTCTGCTCACAGACTTCAGCAGGCCCTGTGCACTGATGCCTTGGGTGAATATGTGGAGGGAAGGTGTCTCATTCAGTTCTCCTGCTTTATCTTTAAGAAAATAATTAGGAAAATTCTCATGACTGATACTAGAGTTAGTGCACCCTGTTTGTTGTCATCACCTTTAAAGCACCCTTCACACCCCAAAGAAAATGAGAAGGGCAAAGTGATGGGACTGACCTCACTCCTGCTCTGAATGTCCAGGCCTGCATGGCTGCTAATGTATAGGGCTAGTCCTTCCACAGGATATGTAGGGGTCCACACACTGGGTAGAAAGGGCTGTGCCACACAGCTGCCCATCTGCATGCCCCATTCACCTTCACATTTGCTCAAAGAACAAGGGTGGTGGGTTATAGTTTAGAGAATTGGAATAATTAATTGGAAGGGACACTGTGAGGCCTCCTGGGTTCCCACTTAACCTGGCCTTGGTGTTATATGATGTGACAAATATTGGAGAAAGGAAAACTGTAGATGAGCTTACACGAAAACTGGCTTAATCTTTTTAGTTGATCACACACCAAAAATGAACTTTGATTTATTTCCTGTATATTTTATCTAAACTGAGGGTGGAGGAAGGCTGTAGAAACCAGACATGGTGTTCAGTCATGGGACTGAGAGTCTGGCATCTGTGTCCAGGGATGGCCCTCTGTTCATCACTACTGCAGTAGTGATGTCTGCCTTGGCCGGGTTGTTGTGAGAGCCAAATGAGGAACAGATATGTACAATGCCTGGTGTCACAAAATGTTAGAAATGCTATCCTAGAGTGGTGTATTGAACAAACACGGGCTGTGAGGCTTCAGCTCTGTTCAGACGGCCCCCGTCACTGTGGTTCCTTCATGTTTCTATGATGCTTCCTTACCTGCAAGGCGAGGGGCAGGCAGTGCTGTGCGCTGTTAGGAAAGTTAGGATTTACTCTTCCTCCTTCACTTCCACCCATGTCTCCATGACAGAATTGTTGTGAACTGATTCTCAAAACAAATCAGTGATTTTTTTTTTTTCTTAAGGATGTGGAGTCAAGAAACAAGTGAGGTTCATGTATCTTCTGACTGGTTCTCTGGAGAGAGAGGCTGAATTCATTGGGGCAAGGGGGTCCTAGAAGCATTTTATTCATGGCCAGATGCCATGGGGCATCCCAGAGGTATGGTGTGGGTGTGGAATGAGGCTGTTCCGACTTAACCCTGCTGTTGAAAGACTCTTTTGCCTGTCTCACCTGGCTCTCTGTTCATCTCACTGCCTGGCTTCCACACCTGGCTGTGCATCTGGATCACCTGGGAACTTGTTAAAAATGCAGATAATTGGATCCGATACTGAAACAACTGGATTAGACTCTTGGATGGCTTGACCCTGGAATCTGTATTTCTAACAGCCTCCCATGTGATTCTGGTACAGCAAGCCCAAAGTCAGTGCCTGGACTGATGCCCAGAGCCATTGACCCCGGAGTGGTTTTTGGCCCTTTTTGCAGTCCAGTCACCCCAGGGATGTGAAGTGCTCCTTCCAGGGATGTGGCTCCCTGTGGTCCTCAAGCCAGGAGGCTGTACCTTTTGAAAAGTGCACCAGGTGATTCTGATAGCCTCCCCTGCTTTGTCTCCCTCTCCCTGATGCAGCTCCTGCCTAGATGAATAGCTTTGTCGGGCTTATTGACGTCTAAGAGAAACAGATGCTC
Organism: Mandrillus leucophaeus; assembly: GCF_000951045.1. NCBI lineage: Eukaryota > Metazoa > Chordata > Mammalia > Primates > Cercopithecidae > Mandrillus > Mandrillus leucophaeus. The sequence continues at coordinate 356,256 of NW_012100654.1, read as the reverse complement.
TTTTCTCTGCCAGGGACTGCTAGAGAAGAGAATCTGCTGTCTGTGTTACCACTCCCTTGGTGAGGGATCCAGGCCATCTGGGTTCAGCATTTTAGGGGATGGTAGTAAGACCTCTGATCCCGAATCCAAAGGGATGGCTGTGGGATGCAGGTGATACCAAGTGGCACTCATTGCACTCAGCAATAGCTTAGCTTATGTGAGAACCCAGAGCCTCAATTCTTTGCAGCAGCGGTAGCCATAGCCCAGATCATACTGGAGGCATGCAGCAGAAGCAAAATAAACCTTCTCGAGGGCTTGTGGGACTCTCAGGAGGGCTGCTGCTGGTCTGGTTACTACTTACTGCTGCCAAGTGGGCGCAACAGACCTGTGGGCTGAGCTTCCAGTATCTCCCCTGAGAAGACTGTTGTGTTCTTGTTTCCTGTCCACTTCATTAGGTGCATTGTGATGGTATCCTGGTGTTATGATTTGAATATTTGTCCTCTTCAAAACTCATGTTGAAATTTAATCCCCAATGTGGCAGTATCGAGAGGTTACTGGGTCATGAGTGCTCTGCCATGATGAATGGATTGAATCCAGTTGTGGATTCACGAGTTGATGGATTAAGGAATTACCATGGGAGCAGGACTGGCAGCTTTGTAGGAAGAGGAAGGGAGACCTGAGAGAGCACACTCAGCCCCCTCGCCACATGATGCCATGCATCACCTCGGGACTTCTCAGAGAGTCCCAGCTAGCAAGAAGGTTCCCACCAGGTATAGCCCCATGACCTTGGACTTGTCAGCCTCTAGAACTATGAGAAATAAATTCTTTTTCTTTATCAATTACCCAGTTTCAGATACTCTGTTATAAGCAAGAGAAAATGGACTAAGATACTTAGGGTGGAAGAAATCCTATTTTTTCCTCAACTGTTTCATATATTTTTAACCACCAGATAGGTGGTGGTCACCCTGGTAGTGGGGAGAAGGACGACGGGGAAGATGTGGGGTTGGGTGGAGAGGTGTCTGGGGGAGGGTGTTCATCAGGACAGGTCGGCCTGTGTGGTGTCATTGAGCAAGGAGAAGGTGAAAGGCAGTCTTTAGCTGTTTTGAACCCTGTGGGGAGCTTGTGGACTTCTCCTCTTTAAAGAAAGCTGTTGCTCTGTGGACTGCTCAGATTCAAGTGTCGGGATTTCAGAATCTCACTGTTCTAGAATGGCCCTGCTGTAGGAAGGGGGAGCCCAACATTTTTTGAGTAGTAGGAGATGTGCATGTGTACTCTTTGTTTAAGAAGCTGGAAGGACATGTGGGTTTTGCAACCTGGGCTTATTTGGATTTTGTGGAGCCTCCCCCATCACCAAATCACAGGTCTGCAGATGCCTTCAGTTTTCTTTTCTCTGGCTATGGTGCCTGGCTCAGGCGACCTCTGCTATGTGCTGACAGAAGCTGGACATCCTCATTAGCTGCTAACTTTGTTAGGCAAATGGCTGATTGCGGTTCCATTCCTGGTGTCACTGCTTCTAATTAGCAGATCACATGTCTCTGAAAATGTCTGTTAGCACCCGGGATGAGCTAAAGAGGCTGACAGCTGGGGCTAGGGGCTGGAGAGAACTGCACAGAAGTGCTTTCTCTTCAGCCTCTTGAGGGTCCAGGCTGCCGACCTCAGCTAGGCTCCTTGGCCTCTGAGTGCCCACTGGAGCCCAAGGGAACAGAGCAGCAGGCTTCCTTGAAAATTGCACCAACTGGAGGGGTGATCTGAGCCATCTGGGAGTGGCATCGGAGCAGCAAGTGACACCCTTCCTGACTTCCTACTTTGTTCTTGAGAGAAGCCCAGGCCAGTCTGAGAGTTTTGGAGTTTCTTGTTTTGAACAGAGGTCTTACGTGGTCATGTGTGAAACCTGATTGGATTGGTGCCATCCCTCCTGACTTGCGTCAGATGATGTGCACTGGCAGTGAGGGCACAGGCAGTCAGAGGAAGCATCATCACCCCTTCTGCTTGCTCTATACCCGCTCCTCTTCCTTCAGGTCAGTTCCCACCAGCCCTGCCACTCTTCTGTGTGTGGATCAAGTGGGGCAGCCCTTACAGCCCTAGGACAACCTGACAGAAGTATATTTTCCTTTTCTCTCCTGCCAGAGTGAAATTGGGCTGGTGCCTTCCCACTTCTATGCACGCCTCTAGGACGCCAGCAGGGCTGGGGAGAGGGGAGGGTCTTGGTTATTTTAAGTCTATTTATGCAATTTATTCACATGGTTTTTGGGGAGCTACTATTATGCTTTTTCCTTTTTGTGGAAAAATGTTTTCAATTTGTCAATGAAGCAGATTGTGTTTGCCCTCTTGGGGAGATGCCGTCGCTGGTTACTGGCAAGGTATAGAATCGAAAAGGGTTATTTGGCTGAGAAACATCAACAAGTGTTTGCAGGTGAAAAGTCCCAGATTATTTCCCTTACCTTTTGTCTACTCGGTGGGTGAGCCGGGGCCCTATCTCCTGTGTGTTGGCTGTGAGCTGAGTGCTCTTGGGTAGACCAGTACATGCACCAGCTAGGAGGAGCTTTGGCTGTGAGTGATGGAAGCCCAGTTGGCAGTGGCTTAAAGTGGAAGTGTATTCTTCCCATGAACAAGATACCAGGGGCAGCCATCTCAGGTGGTTATGGTAGCTTCATGCCACAGAGGGATCCAGTCACCTCCTGTCCTTTTTTATCCCCCCCAAGACGGAGTCTCACTCTGACACCCAGGCTGGAGTGCAGTGGTGCAATCTCAGCTCACTGCAACCTCCACCTCCTGGGTCCAAGCGATTCTCCTGCCTCAGCCTCCCCAGTAGCTGGGACTACAGGCGTGTGCCCCCACACCCAGCTAATTTTTATCTTTTTAGTAGAGGCAGGGTTTCACCATGTTGGCCAGGCTGGGACCTCCTGTCTTTTTGACTGGCTGTCCTCAGTGCAGCTCTCCTCATGGTGGCAGAGGGCTGCTGTGCCTTCAACCATCACATCAGTTTTCCAGTCAAGAAGAAGGAAGGGCTGAGAGCCTTGTTCTAGTGAAGTTTTATTATTTTATGTGGGTGTGGGAGGGACACTCTTCCCTGGGAATTCTCATTGGCAGAACTGTGTTGCAGGGCCACCTCTAGCTACAAAAGGAGGGCTGGGATAGTGAGCAGTGTTACCTGGTCATGTGACTGCCCCAAACAAAATCAGGATTATGTTATTTAAGAAGAGGGAAGAGGGACTGAATGCTGGTCAGGTGGTGAGAGCACTTTCTGTAACCTCGTGGCTTAGAAGGAGCCCAGCGTCTGGACTTTGTTACACCTGGGCTCAGATCCCCCAGGTGCTGTCTCTGTGACCCTGGACTCATTATTTAACCAAGTCTCAGTTTCCTCACATGTCAAATGGCACACCTCTCCTAGAGTTGTTAGCATGCTTTCGTAATATGTGAGCAAAGCCTTCAGCACATGGTCTGGCACATGGAAGGTGGTCAGTACATTCTTTTCTTTCTGTTATGCCAAACTCCCCCAGAATGCACTAGGAGAGGAGCTGCACAGGTGACTAATAGAGTCTAAACGATAGAAGTGGGTAGTGATTTTCCACCGTGGCAAAGAAGGGATAGCGAACAGAGTGCTTTTGAGTGCAGGATCGCCGGCTGTTACCGGGTTGCTAATGTTCTAACCCTCCACCTTGGCTGGCTTCAGGCTTCAGAGGCCCCTGAGTACACCTCTCCCCGCCAGGTAGCCTTAATTCTAAAACAGACCTTCCAGATCCCGCTAGTTGTTCTTTCCTAACTCCCAAGGTTAATTTGTGCCTAGAGAGGAGATACAGCCATTCAGGGCTGCTGTCTCTGGGCTTGCATTCTTGCTGATGCCAGGACTGGCTTGTTTCGCTGACCTTGAGCTTGTGAGGGTGAGTGGGTAGGGAGCCCTGAGTGCTTGGCTCCCTGCCCACTTGGGTGTGTTCTTAGCAGAGTCAAGGCATTTCCCACCCCCTACACTTGGTGGTGTCTCCTCCTTCCTTATCAAATCTTGGCAAGGCTTCTCTGGAGGATTCTGGTACTCTCTTCTTGGCTATGACTTGGGTGGCTGGGCAGGGTGGCTAAGGGGTATTGCTGAGGAGAGTTAGAGGTGTGTGGCAAAGCCTTTTGCATGACACACATCAAGTAACAAAGCTCTGAGGCCGCTGGGACTAGACACACTGGGGGTGACAGTCTTTGTGGAAGGGCTTCTACTGAGAGCCTTTGCCCCTGCGCCCGTGCCCACAGGGAAGGGAGCACCTGCACATCAGCCTCGCACAGCGGGCACGGCCTGGGCAGCCTTGCTGGGAAAGTCATGACTTTCCTTTTCTTGATGCTGACTTCCTGCTCTCTTTCCTCTTCCCCAGTTGATTGAGTGCCTTCCCTAACACACACAGCCTCTGGTGCTTTTTTTCCCTTGTGTGTAGTGGTTCCCAAGAGGCCTGGCAGCCCTGCCCTGCCTCGGGCCTGCTCCTTTTCTACACCTCCCCTGGCAGCACTGGCGCTTGGTGTGCGAGTGCATCCAGTGCAGGATCCGCCCAAGAGCCTCTGTTCTTGGGGATCCCAGGTGTCAGACAATGTTGAACACGGGGCCCATTCTCTAGCTGACTGATCAGACATGATGTCGGCACCTTATCTTCATGCTGACACACACTGGACATTAATAGAAATACACCGCCATGTCACATGTGTGGAATTTCAAGCAGCCGGGAGGCGGGTACTTTCGATAGCCTATCGTGTGCTTAACCTCTTCCAAAGAGGTTTTTGATGGAAATGAGTAGGGCTGTTAACTCCCGGCAGCCTGGCATGTGGCAGGTTTTCTTTTTTTTTCCTTTCCCCTTCTTGATTGTTCGCAGTGCTTCCTTAATCTTCACTCTGGAGGAGTGGGCTTGGCCGCTTCAGGACATTTTATTTAATCTGTGACTGCACAGGCAGCTGCATGGTTGGCCTGGGTGCTGTGGGGCCGCAAGGTGGCCCGGGAGTACTTGGGGAGCCTCTCCTCAGCCTAAGTTGTCTGGCCCCGGGTTTTTTGCCCTGGTCTCAGCTTTCATGGCTGTCTACAGGGCTTTTGGGATCACTGGCTGCTTCTCTTCCGAGACAGCCTAAGCTTTTGGAGCTGTTTTTGTTTTTCCTGTCATCTCGTCTCCTTTCTCTCTCTCAGGAGCTGCTGGTGATGCCTCAGTTTCTCTAACTGAGGTCCAAAGCCCAGGAAAAGATCTTTACTCGGATGATCTGGGTCTTGGTGTGGTCTTTGTAGTCGTGTGTGACTTTGCAGTTATCATAAGAGAGACTTGTATTTGCAGCTCATTTCTGCTGCTTCTCTGGGATATCTCCATACACGTTCAGTTTTCCCAGCTGTAAAGTGAGATGATAATGCAATTCATAAGATTAGTATGGGGTTTCAGTGAGATAAAATTAAGTGCCTAGGAGAATGTCTAGACTGCAGTAGGCTCACAGCAGAAATTATACCTAAACATTTTCTTAGTGAGGCTAAAGGTGAAAAGCATTCATGGCCACTGGCTTCTGGATCACGCTTCTCAGTCTTCCTACTAGTAAGGCTGGTCTTTAACCTTATTCCAATTGGCATTTTCTTTCTGATAGCACTTCGTATATCAGAAATCTGCTTTACCACTGTCTTGGATTTCATCATGACTCAATTCTCAAGGCCCATCAGGTCTCGTGGCCTGACACGTCTCCCTGCCCTCAGGGTCAGTACTGACAGCTAGATATAGCCAGTACCTTCCTTCCCTTCATTTCCTTGGCATTCCTCCATGCCCACGTTGCTGGATTATAGCCTTGGGTAAACCCCACCAGCTGGTTTCTCTGCATCCGGGCCTGGGCTCCTGGGGGCCGCTAGAGGCTGGATGAATGGGTTCTTGTGCAGTTCGTGCTCTCTGACCTCCTGGGCATTACCCTCTCTGCTGCTGCCTTCCTCTTGCTGTGTTCCAGCAGCACCCTCCTGTGCCCTCCCCACATCCACTTGTGAGTTCTCTCCATCCTGGCCTCACCGCCCTCTCCTCCTTGCTTCCTGTCCTCCTAAAAGGGGCCTCTCTGCCAGTGACCTGGATCCTGGATCTAGCTCTTCCCCTCCTCTTAGAGCATGCTCTGTTACTTCCCCACTTTCTGCTCAGATCTCATTGTCTAAAACCAATAGCCCTTTCCCAAGCAGCCACTCTGGTTGTCTCCTGGCTCTTCCTTTTCCTTGCCATAGAGTGTCTTGGAATCATAGTGGTAAAGTCATAATCTTTATTCTCAAACTTATTACAATTTGGCGTGATCTCAGAAATTACCGTGATTGGCTGGGTGCGGTGGCTCACACCTGTAATCCCAGCACTTTGGGAAGCCGAGGCGGATGGATCATCTGAGGTCAGGAATTTGAGACCAGCCTGGGCAACACAGTGAAACCCCATCTCTACTAAAAATACAAAAATTAGCCGGGCATGGTGGTGTGCACCTGTAATCTCAGCTACTTGGGAGGCTGAGGCAGGAGACTTGCTTGAACCCGGGAGGTGGAGGTTGCAGTGAGCCGAGATTGTGCCACTGCACTCTTGTCTGGACGACAGCGCAAGACTCCATCTCAAAAAAAAAAAGAAAAAAGAAAAAGAAAAGAAAAGAAATTACCGTGATCTTCTTTCCAACAAATCTGCTAACTTTCCTTCTTCACATTTCCTTCAAGGGGTATTTATCACCAAGCAGCTACTCTTCCTTTAAATGTCCCTTGTATGAGCCTCTGTGCCTTAGCTCTCCTGCCCCCTTTCTGCATGCTCCATCTGTCCGTTCAACACATGTTCCCTGAGCAGGGCTGCAGCCTGGTCTGGACTGGCCATCCATAAGTGACCCGATCCTGACCCTGCTAGAGCCCCTGCTCCAGTTGGAGAAACAGATACCAAACAAGTAACTATTACCAGCTGAAATAAGCATACTGCTGTAGAGAGAGAGTGATAGTGGTGCCTTAATTTAGATTGAGGTCAGCTAATGCTTCTCTGTGGAGTGGACATTTGAGCTGCGACCTAGAGTGTAAGTGGGAAGGAGACAGAGTGAGGAGGAGGAGCTCTGCAGTTTGTGGGGAGTGCGCCCCGGACTGGGTGGTGGGGAGCTCAGTGAGTGAAAGCAGCTGCCAGCAAGAAGGGTGTGAACAGTGGGCGGGGACTCATGGGCACTTACAGAAACTGGGTTTGAGAAGCAGCGGGGAGTGTGTGAAAGGTTTTCATAGAAGTTCTGGGGAAGATGGCAGAGTGGGCAAGAGCAGAGGCAGGGAAATCAACAGGATTCCAAGAGCCCTTCAGAGAGATCATGGTGACCCAGACAAAGGACAGTGACAGTGTCTGGGGGAAGAATTATGTGTAGACAGAATTGATGCATTTGGTGAGGATGGGGCCTGTGGGGTGAGGAAGAAGGAAGCGTAGAGAATGACTCGGGTTTCTGGCCTGAGCCAGATGCCCTTTTTTGACAAGGAGATGCCTAGACTCCTCTCTGGCTTCCCTACCTCTGGGTCCTTCAATCAGTTATGGTCTAGATTGAGCTGCTGTAGCAGAGAGGCCCCCAGATACAGTGGCATACATAAGAAAGACTTGTTTCTCTTTCATGGAACTGTCTAAAGGTAGTCCAAGGCTAGTGGGAGCTCTGCCAGCCTCAGCAGCCTTGGATGCAAAGTGGTTGCTCCATTTCTCTCCAGTTCCTGAACAGTGTGAAGGGGACATGGGCCATGTGAGTGCATACCCATTTGGCTCTTTTATGGGCAAGACCAGAACTGGAGAGAAATGGAGCAACCACTTTGCTCCATTTGCCAATGATGGAACTGGGCTCCATCATTTCTAGACATATCTTGTTGGCTAGAAGATAGTCACATGACCACTGCTAGTGACAGGTTGTTTAGGAAATGTCTAGACAGTGTAGCTGGATGCCCAGCCAAAGCTCCATACCAAAGGAGGAGGAAAGAATGGCTATGGGGGGACAATTGGAAATCCACCACTGTTGTTTGTTGCCTCTTCGTTACCTCTTGAAAACTCCCACATCCACCTTGGCCCGATGTCTGTTCAGGGCTTCTGTTCTCTAGATACTGGTTGGCCGCACCTCTCTTGGTGCCTTCAGGGACCTCAAACTGAAGACGTCCAGTACAGAACCTGTCTTCTCTCCATACCTGGGCTTGAATCATTTACAAAACATTGAACAATTGGGATAGCTGCTCAATTCTCCATATTTAGCAGTGGAGGGGTCCTCGAGAAGGCACAATGCTGTTAATTCTGCCCAGACATTCATGGGGGTTGTTTCTGAGGAACAAGCAGGGAATATCCCACAGAGTTGTCTTTGACTATTTTCTCCTTGTGCTCACCTGGCCTTCCAGGCAGCTGACCTCAGGGCTTCCGCCGAGACCCCAGATGTGTGTGTCTCTGTTTGGAAGATGATCTGTCAAGATGCCACCCGCGGCAAAGCATACAGCTCTTCCCCTGGCTGGCTGTCCAAAGTATGGCCCTGGCCAGACCTCAGAGAGGGACAGTGTTTTCCACCAGATCAGACAGAATTGGAGAGAAGTGCTCCAGAGTTGGCGACTCCCTCCTGGGAGTTGCTTCAGGATGAGGACTGAGATGGAGGTTGAGCCATGTGGCCTTTGGTGCTAGAGACTCTGCTAGGGGCTGGCCCTGGCTAGGCATGGCTGCCTCTGGGCCTGAGTCTTGAGTGCCTGGACACCCCTGGCATGAGAGGCAAGTTCCCAGAGCTTTCTCCCAAACCTCCTTGTAAATGAACAGACCCACCTAGCTTTAATGCTAATTCCTTTTGCAATGAGCCTGGACTTCCTTGTTTCCCAGTTAAAGCCAGCCCATTAACACTGCCCCATCTGTCACCATAAATGGAAAGTTTTTCTAACAGGTGGACAGGCAGTTCTCCCATGCTAATGAGGAGTCGATGAAGTTCCTCCAGGGACTGACATTATGGCTATGGGCCCTGCCTTTGCTGTCTCCACAAGAAGGCACAGCTGAGCAAGGGCAGTTGGTGCCCTGTGCTGACCCCAGCATAGCCGTCTTGACCTCTTGAGGCTCTGGAAGGGTAGGAGAGAGAGGAGCAGTGGTAAGGCTTCTCATCTTTCTTGCCCTCTGGTTTTCCCTGGAGTCCCCACTGGTAGGACTGAAAAGGAATTTGTGTTTTTCTTTTGTGTCCAGGCCTTGCAGGGCATCTGGGGGACTGTTTTTTTTTTTTTTTTCTCTGGGCCTCTGGTCGCACTTCTTTTCCTCACTAAGAATTTGCCACCATGTGTGGTAGCTCATGCCTGTAATTCCAGCACTTTGGGAGGCAGAGGTAGGCTGATTGCTTGAGGCCACAAGTTCGAGACCAGCCTGGGCAACATGGCAAAACCGTGTCTCTACAAAAATTACAAAAATTAGCCAGGTGTGATGGTGCACACCTGTGGTCCCTGCTACTGGGGAAGCTGAGGCACGAGAATTGCTTGAGCCTTGGAGGTCGAGGTTGCAGTGAGCCAAGATCATGTCACTGCACTCTAGCCTGAGTGACCCTGTCTCAAAAAAAAAAAAAAAAAAAAATTGATGCCTCCATTGCCCTAACTTGATTTTTGTCTGCTCCCCTAGGGTAGCCAGATTCTGCTCCTTTGCTGGGGCCCTCTGGCCAGAGCAGACCTGGGTTTTTAGGGTTTTGGAGTGTGAGTTTTAGTATATGTGCTGCCGAAGCGAGCACGAGAGTGTGAGTTTTTTTTTTATTCTTCTTCTGTTATGTCTAGCAGCTAGGATTGGAGGCTGCGGTATGGTGTGAATTCAGGAGCCGGGTTGCCTGGGGTCAAATCCTGCTTCCCAGTTGTGCTTCCTGAGGAGGGCACTGAATCCTCTGTGGTCCCTGCTGGTGATGCTGTCTCCTCCCTGGATAGTCGTAAGACTTCTTGAGATAGGAGACAAGCTTAGAGCAGCACCAGGTGCACAGCACATGGAATGTGCTGTACTGCCCTCTGAGGTTTACCAGTTACGCCCCTCCAAGGCCCTGTACCCTGTCCACCTCCGGGACATGGCCTCATGCATAGTAAAATTCACTTATCTAATGGCCATGTAAAAATCACAGCTTTTAGGCCAGAGTCTTAGGATGAGGCCAGAGCTTAGAACCTGTGTGTGTGAGTAGGGGCACTCTAGGACTAGCATTTCGGAATTGGCATTCCTGTCCCATGCATTTCCTGTGCTTCACTGGGGACAGGCTCTGGGTGCAGGAGCTGTTTGGGCTTAGAAAAGGTGGGGAAGAAGGCTAGCCTCTGAGAATGCAACTGACTCCTTCCTATTTTTCATTTGTCACTGGTCCCCGGGAAATGGTTTTCTCCGGTAGTTTTGGTTATTGCCACAGCCTGAGAGAACCCCACTGTGCCGTGTGAATGAAGTCCTGGAACTGTTGGCAGGACTCTGGTCACAGCAGCCTCTCTTCTGGGATCCAGTCTCTTCCCGTTATGTGTGAGCAGAGCCCACTAGGTGGCAGGCCTGGGCCACTCGTTGACTGGAAGGACAGGCGTGCTGGGAGAAGGTCTTGGGCAGGGTGGGGAGAAGGCTCCTTCCCCCAATGTCATCCTCTGAGGGCCTGTAACCTGGTAACTTTGAGACTGATTAAATCTAGCTGAGGAGGCTGAAAGGCCCTCTACCCAAGGCCTGGTCTTTCATCTCCTGTCCTCTTTTTGTTAGGAGACCTGGCTTTTTGGTGTTATCTGACCTCCCTTTGTTGTGGCTACCCTCGGGAGGCAGGTGCAGATCACCAGCTTTGTACTGTCCTGTGGGGATTTAGCATCCCATTTTCCCCGCCCCTTTAGTGTGGCTTGCTGAGAAGGGCTCCCTTTTCTCTCACACTGTTCTCCTCCTCATCCAGAAAGTTACTGATGGCTTGGTTTGGATCCAGAAAATGTGGAGAAGGAGCAGTTGGGATTAGATGAGGAAGGAGAAATGTTGGGCTGGGCTAGGGCGTTGACTCCTCAACCCCAGCTACTTTGTTCCTAGACCTTGTAAGTCACATTGTCATTGCCAGGTGCCTGAGGTTAAGGCCAAATTAAGAACTGTGTCTGTGGACTGCTTCCCCAGCTGGCAGAGGGGTGGGGGATAGGAGGATTCCTTGCATTAGGCCTTCTCTTGGTAGCTGGTGGCACCCTTCAAGCGCCTTTTCCTTGGCTGCATTTTGCAAAACAAGCAGATTCTGACTTTCTTGTGAGCGGATGGACTGTCACACGATTTTGGCAGCCAAAGGGATTTTTTCAGGGCCCACGGAAGGGACGTGGAGCAAACAGCTAACATAGCAATGACTTGGACTTCCCATGGCAAGCAGCCATTGCATGAAGGAACCTCAAGTTGGCATCTGTATATGGCCATGCTTGCTTATTTCTATGAAGAAGCCAAGGTCCGTCAGCAGGAGCTGTGCAGTCCTTTTGCCCACCTGGAGGTTGAGGAGGAGGGGCACTGAGGCACTCATAGCTGGGTGCAGATCATTCCAAAGACATTCCAGGAGCATGCTGTAGCCCGCCTGCATGCCTGCCATAGCTCCAGCTTGTAAACCGGCCTTGGGGTGGAGTTCTCTGTAAACATTGGATGGGGCCTCTGTAGAACTGGCATCAACAGAGAGTTTGTCTCAACCTTATCGGGACCTTGGCTAGCATTCTCTTCCCAGATAAAGATCAGTGTCCTGCCTCTGTTCTTGCCTTCTCTTCATCTGTCCTTGCCCCCGTCTCTCTCTCTGGTGTACAGGCGCATTGCCCAGGGCTTCGTGGGCTGCCTTTCTGCAGCAGTGGGTGAAGAGAGGGCCCATGGGCTTCGTTCTTCCTGCTCTGTGGGCTGCAATGCTCCAGGAAGAGTCTGGGTGGCAGTGGGCACCGAGGGCTGTGGTGGGCATATGCTGAGCCTTGTTTGAAGTGGTACCACCTGAGAGGTACCAACACGTGGCCTGGAGAAGCTCAGTAGTACCTGCTTTCCCTGAGAGGGGTGGAGAGGAAAGGGATTGCCAGGCTTGAGTGTTTATTGGGAAGGTGATGTATAAATTACATGTGGAGGCGGGGGATCCTGTTAGAATATTCACATGCTTCCTTAGAGTCCCAACAGCACTGACATCCTTGTGACCCCGATCTGTAATCTCTGGTTTGTCCACATTAGTCCATAAAATAGTCATAGCAGTTAGAGCTACAGTTCTTTGGATCACAGTCTGAACTGCCTTGAGAGGAAGTAGCAGGTAATAGAAAAGGTTAAAAGAATCTCATCTGTGTTACTGAAACAAGTTGTATGACCTTGGTTAAGTGTCTCTGGGCATCACTTTCCACATCTGTAATACAGGGACAGCAATATTGACTTCACAGGGTTGTTGCAAGGATCGAGTGTAAATATCTTCAAAGTGCCTAGCTCAGTGCTTCACCTACCATAGGTCCTAGAAAGTAATCATTCCCTCCAGGAGATGGTGCCAGCAGCTGGCTGTGTCAGCACATGCTGCCCTTCAGCCCCTAAGCCATGTACCCAGCCCTTTGGGATCATGCAAATCTCCCTGTGGACATCTGTGCCAGAACACCCAGTGGCACCCCTTGTGGCTGAGCTCTTTCTAAGGTACCAGCTGTTGGCAGAGGAGCAAGCTGGGGTAAGGAGGCGAGCCTGTCCAGGAACATTCTTTCTTTTCCTCTCCAAAGCAGGCTGTGTCTAACAGCTCAGCTTCCGAAGTGAAAATCCAGTGTGCTCCTCCTAACTGGTTTTCAGGGGAGATTGATTTTTGCCAGTGTAACTGCTGCTAGGAACCCTGATGTCTCTCTCCTTAGGGATCATGTCCCTCCAGATGAATTTTGCTTTTAGCCCCCATCGAATCCACTTGCCACCTTTTCTAGCAGGACCTGGAGATGAAATGGTAGGCACCTTTGGTGCTTTGGCCTTTGGAGGCTGTCCCTCAGAACGTCTTCAGGCTAAGAAGCTGATGGGCAGGAAGGGCAGTGGCCACAAGGAGGGAGCGCAGCTGCTGCCAGTCTCCTGGGTCTGGCATCTTCCCGCTGGGGGCAATGAGTTGTCATATTCTAAAATCCTGGGGAAATGGGGAGTGTGGAGAGAATCCAAGCTCCTCGAGTACCTGAAGAACAATGGCCTGGAAAAGAGGAGGCCAGCTGTGTTCTGACTCTAGCGAGGGCAGAGGACAATGGATTGGGCATAAGCAATGCCAGACAAGAATGTGAGGAGGGAGAAGGGTTCAAAGAAATCAGAGTTGACAACTTTCCTCAGGACCTGTCCTGGATGGCAGGCAGCATCTTTGTCTTCAGTTGGGAGGAGAGGTACCAGGAACGATCAACACCTGGGAATGCGTTTTTGAGGTTTCTATGTCCATCTAGCTCAGCCCTGTCACTGTATAGGGCAGCCCAAGGCCCAGGGTGAGGCTAGGTGGCCCGTCCAAGAACCTGAGCGAATGCCCATGTCTGCAAGTCCCTGGGCATGTGTCCTGGGGCCCTGGGTAACATCCCTGGCTGGAGGGTCATCTCTGAGGCTCTGCAGCACAGCAGGTATGAGGAAGTGTCTTCTACACTGTTTCTTGAAATCCTGTCGTTTCACCAGGCTCCCCAGAGAGTCTGCAATATATCTGTATTTCAGTCACTGTAGTTCTCTTTTTGGCAGCCCGATTATTTAGGCCTGACAGGTAGGCACAACTGTCTCATTAAATGCAGATATATTTGTGTGACTTAAAAAAATGGAACATTCCATTAGTCTAAAAAAAGATACCAGTGGCTCCCCTTTTATTCATAAACTCAATGTATCAAAATTTGTGGTCATTAAATTTATGAGATGGGAATGAAGTCATGGCTTGTACCTTCTTATTGTGAAATACCCAGGTGTTGGTGGCGCTATTATCTATGTGTGTGTGCACACGCCTGTGCATGTGTGTGTGTGTGTGTGTAGACACAGCCATTCCTTATGCTGCTATCCTGGATCAGGTGCTTTGTGTAGGTTTTCTCATTTGATTCTCACAGTGCCTCTTTAGGTAGGGGTAGTGTTGCCCCTTTTTGCAGATGACTTTGAGGTTCTGGGAGGTTAGTAAACTGTCCAGGGCCATACACTGGGTCTGTGCAGGGCTCGGAGAGAATCCCTGTTGCAGCAGCTGGTTGTCTGTGGGTACTGGTGCTAGAGAGCCTGATGGACATTGCAGCTGGAACACAGGACAGAGTTTCCCACTATGGTCATGATTCCTTTTTTTTTTTGAGACGGAGTCTTGCTCTGTCGCCCAGGCTGGAGTGCAGTGGCTGAATCTCAGCTCACTGCAAGCTCCGCCTCCCGGGTTTACGCTATTCTCCTGCCTCAGCCTCCCGAGTAGCTGGGACTATAGGCGCCCGCCACCTTGCCCGGCTAGTTTTTTGTTTTTTTTTTTTTTTTTAGTAGAGACGGGGTTTCATCGGGTTATCCAGGATGGTCTCGATCTCCTGACCTCGTGATCTGCCCGTCTCAGCCTCCCAAAGTGCTGGGATTTCAGGCTTGAGCCACCGCGCCCGGCCTGTGGTCATGATTCTTTACCAGCCGCTCTGCCCACCTCTACCTTGGACCCATAGCTTAGAATCTGGTGCTTGGGAAGGTAGAGAGAGGAAATAGAGATTGCAGAAGCCTCTTGAGTGATTCTGTAAAATACACCCACTATTGAGAATTAATGGTTTTTGTAAAAGGAGAAAGATAAATGTTACTAAAATGCTTCTCCTTTGTCTCCAATAGAGCTGCCTGGGGAACCACAGGCTGCTGGAGAGCCTGGCCTCCTGAAGGGAGGGTGTCCGCTTGTTTCTCACCCCAGCTGGACCATGGAGAGCTTTTTCCATTGTGATATACATGCTGTATGCTGTAAGGCAGGGGGGAAGTGGAATGTGTAGCTCACCAGTGTTTTTCAGGATTGCTTCTCTTTATAAATCCAGGTCTCCCTACTCTGTCATACCCACACCATAGGCTGATGGTCCTGGATAACCTGGAGCAAATTACCAACACTCTGTGGCTACAGTTTCCTCAGTTGTAGTATCAAGCAGCCTCACGGGGCATGAGGACTAAATGGGAAATCTTTCATTTACCTGTTCATTCAACAGGTATTTATTGAAGATTCTGTGCACCACGCTCTGTTCCAGGCATTGGGGATACAGCAGAGCAGAACAAAGCTCTTACCCTTTAGCACTTGTGTACTAGTTGTATGGAATGTAAGGATGGAAAGATAGTAAACAAGTAGATAATAGGTCAGTGGTAAGTATGAGTGGTTAACCTTAGTCTGGTTATCTACTTGTGTCTTGTTAATTAAGGCAGGAATCACGTCCTGTATGTTTGTTTTCACCTGTGTCCTCATGCACTTGTAAATTAACTGGTGGTATTACAGATTTCTACCTCTTCCTCCTTTCTTTTTTAGCATAGGGAAGAAAGCCTGAACAACCACACACGTATTTGTTTTTCTTGATAAAATCGCAGGTTGCATGGGTTGAGCCCCCCAAATCTAAAAATCTGCTGTCTAGAATGCTCCCAAATTCAAAACTTTGCAAGTGCTGACATGACACTCAGAGGAAATGCCCTTTGGAGCATTTTGGATTTTGGGTTTTCGGATATGGGATGTTCAACGTAAGATTAGTGCAAATATTCAGAAATCACAGAAAATTCAAAGTGTGAAACACTTTGGTCCCAAGCATTTCAGATAAGGGAAACTGACCCTGTACTTAGGGACTTTGTCATCCTGTCTGAAAGAAGTCTACGGGAAAATCCTTAACAACACTAAAGCAGTGATGAGGTAGTGGTGGGGCAAGGGGGCTGAAAAGGAAGAGGGAAAATATTGCTCTGGAAAGACAACTTTAAAAGTAAAGGGCTTTGTTTATGGTGTATAGATCATTGGGAAAGTAGAGAAAGTGAACACAGACTTCTTCAGCAAGCTCAAACTGGTGCCAGGAGGCATTTTGCAAAGACTGAAGAATAGGAAATGCCACTTTTGCTTATTGCATAGATATCTTGAGGTAGGTACCATGAGGTGGTACAGGTTAGAAATCTAAGCCAGTTTCAAGAAAACTGGTGTGAAGTAAACTTAATACCTTCTGGACAAGTAGGCCCCAGAAACGAGTAAGGCATTGTAAGAAAACACAGCAGGGATTGGTGAGCACCTGAGCACCGCAGAGCTCTGGGAGTATGAGCCCAGGGGTGCCCAGCTGCCAACAGGGGTATCTATGTGAATTTTTGGGTGTCAGCAACTAATTCAGACTTTAAAAAAGAAGAGGGAGGAGGAGGAGGAAGAATAAGAAGAAACTGCTATGGTATAAATAAAACAAATCTGAAGGCTCAATGTGATCCAGTGCCCTACCAGATGATAAACTGGTTTGGATGAACCCACTCTCAGGTCTTTTGGTAGAAGGCAGGTTTTTGGTAAGTTTTTGAGCTGGAATTTAGTAGCAGATGAACTCTTGGGCAAGCCCTCTGTGGCCCAATGATAACCTTCAGTTTGCATCTGTGAAAGAGGCCACTACCAGCTGCTCCATGTCTGTGGAGAGCTTTGAAATCTTGATTAAAAGTCCCCAGCTAAATAGAGAAGGTGCTTCTGGTGTATTGACAATCTTTCTGTGGCCATCAGCACCCATCAGTAGGTCCCGCCTCCAGCATCCCTTCCAGCCTGTAGCTGTGTCTGCTATTTTTAGCTCTTCTGCAACTCCATTAACCATATCCACCTCCTCATGCCACTTGTCTGTATGTTTAATTATGTAAATGGCATTACAAATCACAGTGGTGTTGAACTACATCTCATTTCTCACAGCAAATCAAAGCATGTTACACTGTGTCTTTTTGGCCATTCGTTCAGTCTGAAGGTAGACACAGTGGAGGGTGATTGCTTTCTTCTTGTGAGGAAGATGAGTTGGGAAAATGGATGTTTTGGTAAAAGTGATTTCATGGGATGCATGTGGGATCGCACTAAGCGGTTGACTTTTTGTTCTTTTAACTTAAGATAATGTCTATTAAGCCAGTTCTTTGCTGTCCTATTTTTAGCCACTCTCAAGTTTGTAGGTGAGCAAGAAGCTGTGTGCAGTCTCTGAACTATAGGAGGAGGACGAATGGAGCCAGTAAGACTTTCCTTTGCCAGGTCACTTGTAGGAGGGATGCGTCTGAGACCGCCCTGTGTCCTCCTCTCTCATTACCTCAGTGCCGGAATGCGTTCTTTTAGAAAGCCACCCCTTCTGTCTACCCTGCGTCACTTATGTTGTAATTGAAGCTCATTTCCTTTTGACGGATGTTCAGTAAAGAATAAATGGTCAATACCCTTCCTGGAATAAGTCTTCACTTTTTGTGCTCTGCTTTGGATCGCATCTGTGGGCCCTGTGTGCTTTCTCACTCTCCGCTACCTCTTGCTCTCAGCTCACCAGCGTGGTCAGGTCTGCCTGTTCTCGCCAGTCCAGTCCTGTGGCCTCCTGCAGCCCTGCCACCTTCTACCAGCAGCTCTCATTTCTCATTGCCTGTTCATTTGTGGTGTTCTTGTAATCCAGTGGTTAGCCCTACTACTCTTCTGAAATGATTCACTCAGATCCTTTCCTGCCTTCCAAAGCCAGAGTGTTCTCTAGGCCTCACTCTACCTGTATTGTTATTGAGTCATGTAAGAGTTACTTGGATATATTGTAATTTCATCCATAAATACTTGAGTATGCATCTCATCCCCTTAAGAACAAGAACATTCTCCTGTCTCACCACAATAAGATGATTGTACTTTCTACCTAACATATAGGCTACATTCAGTTTACCTTGTTGTCCCAATCAAGTCTTTTGTAGTGGTCTTTTGGAATTCCAAGATTCAGTCAAGTACATTCATTTCTTATAGTTGCTGTGTCTCTCTTGCATGCTTTAATTGAGTAGAACAGTTTTCCCAGCCCTTATTTAGTCTTTTATGACATTGACGTTGAAGATCCCAGCTAGACTGTCTCTACAAAACCACTTGGATTTCTCTGATCTTTTCTTCATGATGAGGTTCAGGTTAAATATTTTGGTCAAATAGGTGATACTGGGTGCCTTTGTGCTCTTCTCACTGTATCGCATCAGGAGGTACATGATGGCAGCTACTCTCACTCTTGGCACTATTAAATTTGATTACTTGGTTAAGGTGGTTTATAACACATTTTGCTATGGTAAGGGTCTGTTCTTGTATTACTGTGATGAAATACCTGAGGCTGGGTAATTTATAAAGAAGAGGTTTAATGGGCTCAGGGTTCTGAAGACTGTACAGGAAGCATGGCACTAGCATCGGCTCACTTTTGGAGAGGCCTCAGGAAGCTTTTACTTATGGTGGGAAGGCAAAGCGGGAGCAGGCATTTCACATGGTGAGAACAGGAGCAAGGGCTGCGGAGGTGCCACACACTTAAACAACTAGATCTTGTGAAAACTTGCTCACTATGGTGAGGACAGCACCAAGCCACGAAGGATGTGCCCCATGACCCAAACACCTCCCATCAGGCCCCACGTCCCACTGGGGATTACATTTCCACATGAGATTTGGGTGGGGACAAATGCCCAAACTATATCAGGTACCTGTTCCTTTTTGAAATTAGTAAGTAATCTTTGTGTTGATGCTTTTCTAGTGTGTGGGATATCCTGTTTCCAGCCTTTCATTTAATAATTTTCTGCCCATTGATGATTCTTGATTTTTTTTTCAGTTCTTCTATTGTGGTAAAATGTATATAAAGTAAAATTTGCCATTTAAATCATTTTTAAGTATACAATTCATTGGCTTTAATTATACTCACAATGTTGTGCAACCATCACCACTCTCCTTTTCCAGAACTTTTTCATCATTCCAACATGAAACTGTACCCATCAAACAAAAATTCCCCATTTCCCATATCTTCAGTCCTGTCAACTACTGCATTCTACTCCGTCTCTATGAATTTCACTACTCTAGGGACCTTATATGAGTGGAATCATAACAGTATTTGTCCTTTTGTAACTGGCTTATTTCACTTAATATAATGCCTTCAAGGTTTATCTGTGTTATAGCATGTGTCAGAATTTCTTTCCTTTTTAAAGCTAAACAATAGTCCATTGTATGGACAGGCCACATTTATTCATCTGTTGATGGACACTTGAGTTGTTTCTACTTTTTGGCTGTTGTGAGTAATGCTGTGAACAGGAGAGGGCAAATATTTCTTCAAGACCCTGCTTTCAATTCTTTTTTTTTTTTTCTTCATTTGGAGACAGGTCTTGCCCTGTCACCCAGGCTGGAGTGCAGTGGCACAATCATAGTTCACTGTAACCTCAAACTCCTGGGCTCACGTGATCCTCCTGCCTCAGCCTCCTGAGTAGCTGGGACTACAGATGTGCACCACCATGCCCACCTAATAAAAAAAAAAACTTGTAGAGAGAGGATCTTGCTCTGTTGCCCAGGCTGGTCTCGACCTCCTGGCCTCAAGTGATCCTCCTGCCTTGGCCTCCCAAAGCATTGGGATTATAGGCATGAGCCACTGTGCCCTGCCAATATATATACCCACACACACACCCATAAGTAAAAGTGTTGGATCATGGATAAATTTTGTTTTAAATATTTTTAGAAACTGCCTTACTGTTTTCTATAGCAGCTGCACCATTTTACATTCTTACCAGTTTCTCCACATCTTGGAGATGAGAGGTCCAGCTGCTCCACATCTTTGTGTGTCTCCATCTTCACATGGCATTCTTCCCTCTGTGTCCGTCTCTGTATCCAAATTTTCCTCTTCTTCAAAGGACACCAATTATATGACATTTAGGGCCCACTTCATTTTAACTAATTACATCTGTAAAGAATGTAATTATGTATTTCCAATTAAGGTCACATTCTACACATCGTCGCTCACTCCAGCCTCCAATGGCTGGGCTCAAGCAGTCCTCCTTTCTCAGTTTCCCAAGTATATGTGACTGTAGGCATGCACTACCATTCCTGGCTAATTTTATTTTTTAGTAGGGACAGGGTCTTGCTATGTTGACCAGTCTGGTCTCAAATTGTTGGCCTCAAGTGATCCTCCTGCCTTGGCCTCCTAAAGTGCTGGGATTACGAGTGTGAGCCACCGCACCCAGTCTTGTTAATTGTTCTTTAAATGTTTGGTAGAATTCACCACTGAAGCCATCTGGTTCTGGACTTTTCCTTGTTGGGAGGTTTTTGATTACTGACTTTGATTACTCTTGTTAAAGTCTTTTGAAATGTTCTATTTATTCTTGAGTCAGTTTAGGTAATTTGTGTGTTTCTAAGAATTAGTCCTTTTCATCCAGGTTATCCAATTTGTTGGCATATATTTGTTTATAATGCTCTTTATGTCCTTTTTATTTCTGTAGAGTCATTAGTAATGTCCCTATTTTTATTTCTTATTTTAGGTATTTGTATTTGCTATCTTTTTTCTTTGTCAGTCTTGCTAAGGGCTTGTCAATTTTGTTGATCTTTTAAAAGAAACAACTTTTGACTTCATTGATTATCTTTTGTTTTTCTATTCTCTGCTTCATTTGTCTCCATTCTAATAATCTTTATTATTTCCCTCCTTTTGCCAGCGTTGGGTTTAGTTTACTCTTTTTCTAGTTCTTTAAGTTATAAACTTAGGTTATTAGTTTGAGATCTTTCTTGTAATGTAAAGATGTATGCTATAAATTTCCCCTTGAGCACTGCTTTCCCTCTGTCCTGTAAGTTTTGGTATGTTGTATTTTTGTTTTCATCCATTTCAAGTTATATCCTAATTTCCCTGTTTTCTTCTTTGATAAATTGGTTGTTGAGTATGTAATTTCCACAATATTTGTGAATTTTTCAGTTTTCCTTCTCATTGATTTCTGCCTTCATTCCATTGTGATTGGAGAAGATACTTATGATTTCTGTCATCTAAATTTATTGAAGCTTGTTTTGTGCCCAATATATGGTGGAGTGTTCTACATATGTCTGTTAAGTCTCATTGGTTTATAGTATTGTTCAAGTCCTCTGTTTTCTTATTAATCTGCTGTCAAATTGTTCTGTTTATTATTGAGAATAGGGTATTGAAATCTTGAACTGTTATTTTAGAACTATTTGTCCCTTTTATTTTATGAATGTTTGCTTCCTATACTTTGGAGCTCTGTTTTTCGGTGCATGTATATTTATACTTGATATATCTTCTTGATGAATTGACTCTTTTATTAACATACATCCTTTTTTGTTTCTTGTGACTATTTTCTACTTAAAGTCTACTTTTTTCTGCATATTATTATAGCCACCCAGCTCTTTTAGTTATTTTGCATACTTTCAGTTCCAACCTATGTGCCTTCGGATCTAACGTAATTCTCTTGTAGACAGCTTATGTATCCATTCTGCCAATCTCTGCCTTTTGATTACAGTGTTTAATACATTTACATTTAAAGTAATTATTGAGAAGGAAGGACTTTTGCCATTTTTGCTATTTGCATAGCTTTTGTTGTCCCTCAGTCCTTCTATTTCTGCCTTCTTTTGTATGTAGTTGATTTTTCTAATGTAGTTCACTGATTTGATTCCCTTCTGCTTTCGTCCTTTCCTTTCGTTTCTCCTTCTTCCTTTCCCCTTTCCTCTTTCTCCTTTTTCTTTTCCCTTTTCCTTTTTCTCTCTCCTTCCTTTCCTTCTGCTCCTCTCCCTTTCCCTCTTCTCCCCTTTTGTTCCCCTCTTCTCCCTCCCCCTCCTCTTTCAACATGGTTGTGCTCTGTTGTCCAGGCTGCAGTACAGTGGCATGATCATAGTTCACTGTAATCTCAAACTTCTGGGCTCACACAAGCCTGCCTCAGCCTCTTAAGTGCCTAGGCCTACAGGTGTTTGCCACCATGCCCAACTATTGTTTTTGTTTGTTTATTTGTTTGTGTTTTTTTTAAAGATGGGGTCTTGTTATGTTCTCCAGGCTGGTCTTGAACTCCTGGCCTCAAGTGATCCTCTTGCATTGGCCTCCCAAAGTGCTGGGCTTACAAGCGTGAACTACCGCACTCATCCTCATTTTTTTTAGCGTATATTCTTCAGATACTTTCTTTGTGGTTACAATGGGGATTACAGTTAACATCCAACATTCTAACAATCCAGTGGAATTGGTATCAGTTTAACTTAAAATCTGTGTCAATTCATGGAGACAGAAAGTAGAATAGAAGTTACCAGAGTCTATGGGAGAGGAAGATGAGGAATTATTGTTTAACCAGTAAAGAGCTTTTGTGTGGGATGATGCAAAAGTTTTGGAAATGGATAGTGGTGTAGTTACTCAGCATTTTGGATGTACATAATGCTGAAATTGTATGCTTTACAAAGGCTTAAAATGGCATATTTTATGTATGTTTTACCACAGTGAATAAAGCTAATATCAACTAACTCTGCTCCTGTATAGCTCTGCTCCCCTATTTATGTTTTTGTCACAAAGTATATTTTTATACACTGTGTCCCAATAATACAGATTTATAATTTTTTTGTTTTTTAAACAATGATGTCATTTATTTAATATGTTTACTCCAAGAAATATATATATATAAAATAAGATATATATATAAAAATATAAATGTGTATGTATATATATATATAAAATAAGACAATTAACAGCACTAAACCAGGCACCTTCAACCAAATCACAACCTTCTCTTTGATTCCCCTTCATGCTAATCCTCTTTCAAATTTTTTTTCCTGAGGTGGAAGACCAGTCAGATGCCCATGGGGTCAGTGCCAAGCACGTTCCCAGCCGGGCAACTGAGTACCTTTCTCTAGGAGTGCACGATGCCCTTCTCCCCAGCTCCTTGTTTTAAAGGATTTAACCCATTAGGAAGTTCATTTTTCGATCTAAGCTAAAAGGAGGTGCGGTTCAAGGCCGTCTTCACTTCGAAGGTCCCTTTCCTGCTCCAGTCCCTGGTTAGGGTTCTAGAAGAGGCTGGCTGCCAGGTTTACGTGAGGCTGCCAGAAAATCTAAGTCCAACTCCGCCCAGGGCAGCCCCTGCAAAGGCTGGGACTTCAGGTGCTACATCCTCAACCCTCTCAGTGACCACGACTCAAAGGAGAGACTTCAAGGATTCCAGGAGCACAGGTGCCTGGGCTGCGTTCCAGGAAAGAGACCTGTCCAGGAAAACGGATCAGGTCGTTGCATGGAAGCATGAGTCAGAGATAGTGGTTTTAGGGTGATTTAGACAAATTAGGTTAGTTTAGCAAAGCTCTGAAGTGGCAGAAGCTTCTCCCCTGGACTACTGATTGAACACAGAACAAGAGATGTGCCTGGCGTCAGACTAAGTCTTGGAGAGATGCAGGCCAGTCTCCTCCCACAGGGCCTTGGGACTGGCAGGACAGACACTGCTACGTGCCCTCCAGGGCAGGAGTCACAGTAAGGAGTGACTGGGGTGGAAAATAGGGAAATAAGCAACAACAACTAGATCATTTTTTGGCATTTTAACATGGAGACAGTGACGTGGTAATAATAGCAAAAGCAAAAACAAAACAAAACAAAACAAAAACTTGAAGAGACCAATATTTAACTTTCCCATCCACCTAAGTCTCACATTTAAGTTCTATTTTCATCTGCCTCATAAGCACCACTGAATTAAAAAATATATATATTTTAAAGCACCCAAACCAGTCCAGACCCTCTGGAAACCACAAGCCCCAGCCAGAGCTGTCGCTTCTCTTGGGTCCAGGCTAGAGGAGGGTTCTAGGAAAGGCACGTTGTAAGTCACTCAGCACAGCGAGCTCGGGCACGGGCACTTGACGGGGACGTGGGTGGCAGTCACAGCATCCGTACTGACACGCAAGGAAGGACACTCTGGTAATCCCAACTATTTGGTACCAGAGCCAAGCAAACATGACTAAAGGGAGCTGGGTCAGCAGAACGGTACCCCGAGCCTCAGCAACAGGATGGCCCATGCGAGGCAGGATCCAGGCGGGGGAGAACAGGAGACCAAAGCACAAGGCGACCAAGGCTGGTACGGAAAGGGCTGATCCTTCTTGCAAGGACTGGAGAATGCCCACTTGACTGCTGGCTGATCAATCTCTAATTGATGAGGGCATGTGACAAGGCTCAGCCCTGGCTCCACAGGGAGCCATGAAGCTGACTCAGCTGATACAAATGTTCCCACCTCTGCCCCACCCCCAAGTCCCCATGGTTCCACCATCACCTGATTTTCATTTGGACTTCTTTAACAGCTAGAGTAGATACAAATGGCTAAACACAGACCCCCAGTCCCCCTCCAGGGGGGACACAGCAGATTACAGGCAGCCGAGGGGAGAAACAGAACGACATCGGCTTAGGCCAGTCTGCAAGAAAAAGCAGGAAAGGAGGACCCGGATGCTTCTGAAGCACGCGAGCATGATTTCGGATGGAGGCAGGCCGGAGACTTTGCCTGTCTGCTGCTGGTTCCTGTAAGGGACATTTTTTCTGATTAAATGGCAATTCCTCTTCTATGTAGCATCCGCTTGGATCACGATGCTGATTATAACTGGAAAGGGGTGTTTTGGGGAGTGTTTTCAGGAGAGGAAGAAAGAAAAAAACTTAAAAAAAAACCTAGATTGCTCAAAGTTTCTGCCTCTTTTTTAGGAAGGGTAAGTCAACTATGAGCAAGTATTTTAATTCGACATGAAGGGGGAAAAAACATACTTTGGAAGGCGTACAAAAAAAAGGTAAACGTTGGATCACTTGTAAAACGGAACCTCATGGAGTCCAAACAAAAATTCACTTTCGGTCAACTTTTGCTTTTTTAAATTCCTTGTTTGACTTCCCATCCCAGTGAACATGGAAATGACAGCTGCCACGAGAGGTGTAGACTCGGAGGAGTCTCCGGGAGCCTCAGAGGGTTCGGCAGTTGTATTCTGGGTTTCTTGATCTTCTCTTTCTTGGTCTCACTTTTGTCTCTTGATATCACCAAGGAGTGTGAGTAGCCCATGGTGACCTTCTCTGAGAAAATGCCATCCAGAATCTTCACCTCCTGGGCTGCAGTGCAAGACTTGGGCTTGTGGTCCCCGTAGCCCAGTTCCCCGAAGGTCGGTGATGGGCCCCAGCTGATGGTGCTCTCTCGTTGGTGCCCACAATGATGCTGCTCTTCCTATAAGCCAGGCTCTGGATTCTGTAGCCACAGAGGTCCTGCACTGCTTTCGGGTACGTGGTAGATTCACGGGAGGTGTCGGTGGCCCCCCAGAAATACAGACCACCCACTTCACTGACGGCAAAGGACCAGGTGTAACCAGCATAGATCTGGGATGCCCCATGCCCAGGGAAGTTAAACAGCTTCACCAGGTGGAGGACCATCTCATCCTTCTGTTCTGCATGGCCCAGCTGGCCATAGCTACCAAAGCCCCAGGAGAAGACTCACTTCTGGGAGTCCAGGAACAGCGTGTGGTTAGTGCCACAGGCTACGTTTCACACAACTACATTTGGTACAAGCAGGATCTGTCTTGATAAAGATGGCCACTCACCGGGAAACCAGTCTGTAGTTGTACTCTATCTGCTGTGCCCGGGCGATGAACTTCCCATCCAAGTTGTGTCCCAGCTGACCATATTCATGGCACCCAAAGGAATAGAGGTTTCCTTTGCAGTCCATTGTCATACTGAATTCAGCCCCACAGGCCATTTTGGTAATTGGCTGGCCATTGTACATTATCTGCGCGGGGCTGGGGACAGCGTCTGTCTGGTTGCCAAGACCCAGCTGTCCCATCTTATTTTCCCCAAACGCAAACATGGAGCCCATTTCCATCAAGGCCAAGGTGTGGTTCTGCCCATATGCTGCAGACAAGATCACTTCGTAGCTGAGACCCTTGATGAGTCTGGGGGATTCTACTCTCTTGGTGTCACCATGTCCCAGCTGCCCTTTCTCATTCCTCGATTTCCAAAGAATCTTTCCTGACTTTTTCTCCCATGCTTGTTAGGTGCTCTCTCTTCTGTTCAGACCATGATTTTGCCACCAGGCACCTGTGTGTTGTTAGTTTATCCAAAGCATTTTCTATTTTTTATTTCTATTTATTTTCAACATTTAGGTTCAGGGGTGCATGCACAGGTTTATTATATAGGTAAACTGTATGTCACAGGGGTTTGGTGTACTAATAATTTCAGCACCCAGATAATAAGCCTAGTACTCAATGGGTGTTTTTTCTGATTCTCTCCCTCTTCCTACCTTCCACCCTCAAGTAGGCCCCAGAGTCTCTTGTTCCCCTCTTAGTATCCAAGTGTTTTCATTGTTTAGCTCCCACTTGTAAGTGAGAACATGCAACCTTTGGTTTACTGTTACTGTGTTAGTTTGCTTAGGATAATGGCCTCCACCTCTGTGTTGCCACAAAGGATATGATCTCATTCTTTTTTATGTCTGCACAGTATTCCATGGTGTACGTATACCACATTTTGTTTATCTAGTGTACCATTGATGAGTATTTAGGTTGATTCCATGTCTTTCCTATTGTGAATAGTGCTGCAGTGAACGTATGTGATATGGTTTGGGTCTGTGTCCCTGCCCAAATCTCATGTTGAATCGTAATCCCCAGTGTTTGGAGGCGGGGCCTAGTGGGCAGTGATTGGATCATGGGGATGGATTTCTCATGAATGGTTTAGCACCATCCCCTTGGTGCTGTTTGTGTGATAATGAGTGAGTTCTTATGAGATCTGTTTATTTAAAAGTGTGTAGCACCTCCCCTAACCTCTCTCTCTCGCTCCTGCTTCCGCCTTCCAAGACAGCTGTTCCCCCTTTGCCTTACACCATGATTGGAAATTTCCTGACGTCTCTGCAGAAGCAGAAGCCACTATGCTTCCTGTACAGCCGTGCACAGGAAGAACTTGTTTTTCCTGTGTACCTGTTCATCCTGTACAACAGAACTGGGAGCTAGTTAAACCATTTTTCTTTATGACCTACCCAGTCTCAGGTATTTCTTTATAGCAGTGCAAGAACGGACTAATACAATATGTGTGCGTGTGTCTTTATGGCAGAACAATTTATATTCCTTTGGATATATACCCAATAATGAGATTGCTGGATTGAATGATAGTTCAATTTTAAGTTCTTTGGGGAATCTCGCCACATTGTTTTCCACAGAGGCTGAAGTAATTTACATTCCCACAGCAGTGTCTATAAGCATTCCCTTTTCTCCACAACCTCGCCAACATCTATTATTTTTTGACTTTTTAATAATATTCTGACTGGTGTAAGATGGCATCTCATTTTGATTTTGGTTTGCATTTCTCTAATGGTTAGTGATGTTGAGCATTTTTTCATATGCTCTTTGGCTACGTGTATGTCCTTTGCACGCTTCTTAATGGGGTTATTTTTTGCTTATTAATTTGCTTAAGTTTCTTATAGATTCTAGGCATTAGACCTCTGTCAGATGTATAGTTTGCAAATATTTTCTCCCATTTTGTAGGTTGCATGTTTACTCTGTTGATAGTTTCATTTGCTCTGCAGAAGTTCTTTAGTTTAATTAGATCCTATTTGCCAATTTTTGTTTTTGTTGCAATTGCTTTTGGTGTCTTTGTTGTGAAATATTTGCCAGGTCCTATGTTCAGAATGGTGTCTCCTAAGTTATCTTCCAGTGTTTTATAGTTCTGGGTTTTACATTTAAATATTTAATCCATCTTGAGTTGATTTTGTGTGTTGTATAAGGTAGGGGTTCAGTATCACTCTTCTGCATATAGCTAACCAGTTATCACAGCACCATTTATTGAATAGGGAGTCTTTTCCTCATTGCTGGTTTCATCAAAAATTAGATGATTCGTAGGTATGCGGCATTACTTCTGGGTTCTCTGTTCTGTTCCATTGATCTGTGTGTCTGTTTTTGTACCAATACTCTGCCATTTTGGTTACTGTAGCCCTGTAGTATAGTTTGAAGTTGGGTAATATGATGTCTCCTGCTTTGTCCTTTTTGCTTAGGATTGCCTTGGCTATTTGGGCTCTTTTTTTCTTTCGTTTTTTTGAGATGGAGTCTCACTCTGTTGCCCAGGCTGGAGTGCAGTGGTGCAATCTCGACTCACTGCAACCTCGGCCTCCCAGTTCAAACGATTCTTCTGCCTCAGTCTCCCGAGTAGCTGGGATTACCGGCCTGCACCACCATGCCTGGCTAATTATTTTTGTACTTTTGGTAGAGATGGGGTTTTGCCATGTTGGCCAGGCTAGTCTTGAACTCCTGACCTCAAGTGATCCACCCACCTCAGCCTCCCAAAGTGGTGAGATTACAGGCACAAGCCACCACACCTGGCCCGAGCTCTTTTTTGAATATGAATTCAATATGAATTTTAAAATAGTTTTTCCTAATTCTGTGAAGAATGTCATTGGTAATTTGATAGGAATAGCATTGAATCCGTAAATTGCTTTGGGCAGTATGGCCATTTTAATAATATTAGTTTTTTGTATCCATGAGCATAGAATGTTTTTCCATTTGTTTGTTTCATCTCTGATTTCTTTGAGCCATGTTTTGTAATTCTCATTGTAGAGATTTTTTTTACCTCTTTGGTTACGTGTATTCCTAGGTATTTTATTCTTTTTGTGGCTATTGTGAATGGTGTTGTGCTCTTGATTTGGCTCTTGGCTTGGATGTTGTTGGTGTATAGTAACCAATCAGTAATACTGATTTTTGTGTGTTGCTTTTGTATCCTGAAACTTTGCTGAAGTTGTTTATCAGATCAGGGAGCTTTGTGGAGAGACTAGATGTAGAATCATGTTGTCTGCAAATAGGGATAATTTGACTTCCTCTTTTCCTGTTTGGATGCTGTTTATTCTTTGTTTTGCCTGATTGCTCTGGCCAGGATTTCCAATAATATGTTGAATAGAAGTGGTCAGAAAGGATATTCTTGTCTTGTGCCAGTTTTCAAGGGGAATGCTTCCAACTTTTGCCCATACAATATGATGTTGGATGTGGATTTGTCATAGATAGCTCTTATTTTCAAGTATATTCCTTCAATGCTTAAGTTATTGAGGGTTTTTTAACATGAAGGGATGTTGAATTTTATGGGAATCCTTTTCTGCATCTATTGAGATGGTCATGTGGTTTTGTTTTTAGTTCAGTGAATGGGTTGAATGACATTTATTGATATGCATATGTTGAACCAACCTTGCATCCCAGAGATAAAGCCTGCTTGATCATGATGGATTAGCTTTTTTATGTGCCACTGGATTTGGTTTGCTAGTATTTTGTTTAGGATTTTTGCATCTGTGTTTATCAAGGATATTGGGCTGAAGCTTTCTCTTTTTGTTGTGTCTCTGCCAGGTTTTTGGTATCAAGATGATGCTGGCCTCATTGAATGAGTTGTGGAGAAGTCCCTCCCCCTCAATTTTTTGAAATCGTTTCGGTAGGAATGGCACCAACTCTTCTTTATAAATCTGGTAGAATTCAGCTGTGAATCCATTTGGTCTTGCACTTTTTTTGGTTGGCAGGGTTTTTATTACTAACTCAATTTTGGAACTTGTTATTGGTCTGTTCAGGAATTTAATTTCTTTCTGGTTTAGTCCTGGGAGGTTATATATGTCCAGAAATTTATCCACTTCTTCTAGATTTTCTAGTTTCTTTGCATAGAATTGTTTGTAGTAGTCTCTGATGGTTTTTTGTATTTCTGTGGGGTCAGTGGTAATGTACCCTTTGTCATTTCTTTTTTTGTTTTTGAGATGGAGTCTCGCTCTGTTGCCAGACTGGAGTGCAGTGGCACGATCTCGGCTCATTGCAACCTCTGCCTCCCAGGTTCAAGCGATTCCCCTGCCTCAGCCTCCTGAGTAACTGGGACTACAGGCACACACCACCACACTTCGCTAATTTTTCGTATTTTACTAGACACAGGGTTTCACCATGTTGACCAGGATGGTGTTCATCTCCTGACTTTGTGATCCCCCCAACTCAGCCTCCCAAAGTGCTGGGCTTACAGGCATGAGCCACTCTACCTGGCCCCCTAAAGGGGGGTTCTTCTCTCTTATTTTCTTTATTAGTCTAGCTAGTTGTCTGTCTTATTAATTTTTTCAAATAACCAGCTCCTGGGTTTGTTGATCTTTTGTATGATTTTTAATGTCTCAATTTCTTTCAGTTCAGCTCTGATTTTGGTTATTTCATGTCTTCTAGCTTTGGGGCTGTTTTGCTCTTGCTTCTCTAGTTCTTCTAGTTGTGATTTAGGTTGTTCATTGGGGCTCTTTCTAAGTTTTTGATGTGGGCATCTAGTGCTATAAACCACCCTCTTAACACTGCTATGTCCTGACAGATTCTGGTATGTTGTATCTTTGTTCTCATTAGTACAAATAATTTCTTGTTTTCTTCCTTAATTTCATTACTAACCCAAAAGTCATTCCGTATGTGCCATGTGGCAATATGAAGTTGTTTTTGGGTGGAGAGTTCTGTAGATGTATATTAGGTCCATTTGGTCAAGTGTTGAGTCCAGGTCTTAAGTGTCTTTGTTAATTGTGTGCCTCAGTGGTCTCTCTAATACTGTCAGTAGGGTGTTGAAATCTACCACTATTATTATGTGGGAATGTTAGTCTCGTCATAGATTTTTTTGTTTTTTGTTTTTTTTGAGGTAGAGTCTTACTCTGTTGCCCAGGCTGGAGTGTAGTGGCACAATCTCGGCTCACTCACTGCAAGCTCCGCCTCCTGGGTTCACACCATTCTCCTGCCTCAGCCTCCCAAGTAGCTGGGACTACAGGTTCCCACAACCATGCCTGGCTAATTTTTTGTATTTTTAGTAGACATGGGGTTTCACTATGTTAGCCAGGATAGTCTCGATCTCCTGACCTCGTGATCCGCCTGCCTCGGCCTCCCAAAGTGCTGGGATTACAGGTGTTGATCATCGGTCTTTAAGAACTTCCTTTATGAATTTGGGTGCTCCTGTGTTGGGTATATATACATTTAGGATAGTTAGGTCTTCTTGTTAAATTGAACTCTTTACCATTGTGTAACACCCTTTATCTTTTTTATCTTGTTGAGTTAAAGTCCGTTTTCTCTTAGATTAGGATTACAACTCCTGCTACTTTTTGTTTTCCATTTGCTTGGTAGATTTTTCTGTATTTCTTTATTATCCACAATGCCTGTGGATGTCATTGCATGTGAGATGGGTCTCTTGAAGACCTATACCATTGGGTTCTCTTTATCCAGCTTACCACTCTGTGCCTTTTAATGGGGTATTTAGCCCAATTATGTTCAAGGTTAGTATTGATATGTGCGAATTTGAACTTGTGATGTTATTAGCTGTTTATTCAGATTTGTTTGTGTGGTTGCTTCATAGTGTCACTGGTCTATGTTCTTTAGTATGTTTTTGTAGTGGTCAGTAAGTCTTTTCTTTCAATATTTGGTACTCCTTTCAGAACCTCTGGTAAGGCAGTTCTGGTGGTAATGAATTCCCTCAGCATTTGCTTGTCGGAAATGGATCTCATTTCTCCTTTACTTATGAAGCTTAGTTTGGCTGGATATGAAATTCTTGGTTAGACTTTTTTTTTTTTTTTTCCTTAAAGAATGCTGAATATAGGGCCCCAATCTCTTCTGGCTTGCTGGGTTTCTGTTGAAAGATCTGCTGCTAGCCTGATGGGGTTCCCTTTGTAGGTGACCTGCCCTTTCTCTCTAACTGCCTTTAACATTTTGACCTTGGGGAATCTGATGATTGTATGTCTTGGGGATAGTCTTCTTGTGTAATGTCTTGCAGGTGTTTTCTCCCTGCAGCATTTTCAAGTAACACCTGCCCTTTTCCAGCCTTAGTTCTGAGTTAGGTGAAAGGGAGAAGTACTTTGCATTAGTCCTACAGGTAACCGTCAGACAGGTTAGAACAGATGCACACAATAATTTACGAATAAGACATGCCCTGCTCCCTCTGGAACCAAGGACCAGAGTCTCACATTGGGAATGTGGCTGCAACTGAGCCATGACAGGGATAGGGCAAAGGCAAGTAAAAACACCAGACAGTTTTCCTACTGTTTTCAAGTGGCCTTTTTCTTTATTCAGCAT
>NW_012100654.1:290070-323900 GCF_000951045.1 Mandrillus leucophaeus | reverse complement strand
TAAAATGATGATTTTATATTTCTGCAATGTCTTCTATACTTATTAGTTGGCATTCTATTTGTTTTATTTCCTGTTTATTTTGTTCGTACTGATATGATTCAGATATTTTAACAGCATATTTTAAAATATAACATTGAGGTATAATGTATAGACAATAAAATTCCACCCTGAGTGCTCAGGTTGGTTACTTTGCTGAGTGTAACATGTCAAAACCATGTAATAACCACCTTAGTCAAGATACAGAGCATGTTCCGCTTCCCAAAGGGTTCTCTTATGCCCCTTTGCAAAGGCTTTTTTAAAACTTTTTTTGTGTGTGTGAATTACAGATTTACAGGAAGTTGTAAGGATAGTAGCGAGAGGGCCCATGTATCCTTCATCATATTTCCCTCAGAGGTTATATCTTGTGTAAATATCATACAATATCAAAACCACAAATTTGACATTGGTACAATGTATATGTGTAGTTCTGTGTCAATTTATTACTTGTAAATTCCTGGAACCAGGACTTTGTGCTCCCCACTAGGCCTCTCTTTGATGCCACCCTGGCTGGGATGGGGAAGGGCACCTGCTTACTGCTCCCCAAGTGATCTCCACCAACAGGGAAGGCCTCACCACACTTGGGTGGTAGTCAGAGATCCACCCACCTCGCTCTTCTCTGACACCCTGGCAGGGAAGGTGGGTTGAGGCATCTTGTTTTGTGAAGGTGGAAGTCCAGGGTCTCCAGTTGGCCTTTGCTGGTGGGGGTGGCAGTGCAGCTATTTCTGTGGTGTTAGGCTGGAGCAGTGTAGTTATTATCTAAATGTTTTGCTGTCTAAAAGTTGCTTGTCTTGCTAAGCTGCTGCTTTCCTGGTCCTTTGGCTAGAAAGAGCTGGCTTTTCTAGGGGGGCTTTCCTGGTTTATTCCTATTGGCATCTCCTCCAGCACCCAGTCTGAGATAATGAGACAAGAAGAAAACTCAGGGAACTCACTGCCGTGTCGTTCTGGGTCCCGAGGCCCCTAGCCACACTGCCTTCTTTTATCCACTTTTCAGAACCTTTTTATATCTGCTTTGTGTATGTAATGTCCAGGGTTTTTAGCTGTATTTGCAGAGGCAATAAGAAGAAGTGAATCTACTCTTGCAGTGTCTTATTTTTTGACTTAAATGTTAAAGATTTGGTTCACATTATCATCACATTTTCCTCCATAAGACAGTAATACCAGTTTATGTTCCTACCAGCAGTGTCTGAGAGTGCCTGTGGCCAGCACTGAGTGCTAGCGTCCTTTTCCATCTTGTTGATCTGACAGGCAGAAATGTGTGTCAGTGGTATTAATTTTTGTTTCTTTGGTTTCAAGTAGAGATTGAATATTTTTCATATATTTATGGGCCTGATTTTTCCCTCTCTTGTGAATTACCTCTTCATGTCCTGAGAGAGAGAGAATTTAAAATAGAAAGTGAGGAGTAATATGTTGCTGTATCAGTTAAGGCCCAACCAGGAGAAACTATAGCAATTATTGGAGCAGAGAATTTCATATCAAGTCAGTAACTAGGTACAAGGTTGTTAACTAGGTTATTGAAAGGGTAAAAAGGGAACGTTAAAGTATTATGGAGGTAGCAACCACAAGAAGCAGCTACCACCAGCTGTAGGGCTGAAGAATCAAAGGGAAGATGTTGCAGTTACTAAAACTCTAGAGGTTAAGGAAAGTCCTCATGTAACTCAGAGCTTCGTAGAGGGGCACCTCTTGGCTGGGGCTTTTGTTTTCAAGGGTGGGATATGATGAAGTTGCTTCTGCGGATTTTAGAAAAACTGCAGGCTGGAATCAGCGGCTGCTCCAGGGCAGAACTGATCCGGTAAAGGAGCCCTGCTGGGGTGGTGTTCCTCAGAACAAGAAGGGAGAGGAAGCAGACAGGGCACAGGTGCAGATTTCCTGTGGCTTTCCTGAGACTCTCATGGAGCCACATGGCCAAGCGGGAGTGGGATTTGCTGAGTGCCAGCCAGGCCCCGCAGTGTGGAAGACCAGTGTGGAAGGTGAGCTGGGATCTGAAGTGCAAGAACATGATGATCAGCTCAGCTACCATTCCCTTAGGAGGTGTTGCCTTGGGGTGAATGTGGAGTGGGAAACATGAATTGGCTATGCCTCTGGTTGTCTTGGGTCTTTAATAGTTTCTCCTTTAATAGTTTGAACATCTTGCTACAGTGCATTTTAGTGTGAACATTGTTTTTGGTACAACATGGCTCCTAAATTATATTTTGCATATGGATGCTATCCCGGGTACTCTATGTCACTGCCTTTGTAGTATCATACAGAATTGGATATGAAGTTGTATACATGTACTTCACAGGGGAGACAGGGTTTTTCAAGAGTAGTTCTGTTTATGTCTGATGCTCTCTTTACTTTAGATCCTAATCCGCCTCACATTCTCTCAGCTTAGTAAAGTGAGGCTTCAGTTAATATTCCAATCAAGCTGAAGACCACCATCCGTGACCGCTTCTGCACACATCCCTCTTCTGACTTCCCTGTTTGTTTGTCCTGTTTGAATTGATTCTGAATTCCTAAGGATTGGGATCATATTTATCTTATGTATAGGACCTTGAGGGCACTTAGTAGTTGCTCAACAAATATTTGTCAAACATTGATAGCAACAACAGCAATCATATTTACTTTACATATAATCACTTAATTCTCATATCAACTCTGAGTAGTTGTTACCATATTCAATTCTGAGGTGAATTTTTTTCTTATTGTAACATCTTTGAATTAGGGATACATTTTATAACCAGTGACATAACATCATTTTTTTTCTTAGTGGTAATGGAATAATGGTTCATGTTATAATTGATGGTGTCTTAGATTCAATTAAATATGGTGTTATTCCCACTTTATAGGGAACTGGGACACAAAGAGACAAAGTGACTTGCCCCAGGCCATACTGCTAGAGAGCGCCAGAGCTGGGGTGAAGGCCTGGCCTCTAGTTTGAGGGTCTTCCTCTTTACTGTTGCCTCCCTGCCTCTCTATACCTTTCAGCCAGCCCACCTGTCTCAGTCTCTTCCACCTTCTGTGTCTAGCTCAGACTTCACCTGCCATACCAGCCATTCTCGTCCCATGCTACTCTGCCAGTCAGCTGTCATTTCTTCTCCCCTCCCTTGAAACCCATAGCATTTCTTTTTGATACTTATTTTACCTGGTTTTCTATGTTTTTATTTAATGGATTTGTCTTTTCCAAGTTATTCAGACTTCAAATCAGCTTGTAAGGTAGAAATCATACAGGTCAAAACTACCCAGGCGTACATTTCAGGAAGACTGGTTAGGTTTGGGTTTGCAGTTCAGTACACTCAGTTTTTTCTTCTACATTAGGCAAATCACTATTTCAGCATCAGATCAGCCCCAGATCATTAGTTACCAAATCAATAGCTATTTCAGCACCAAATCAGAACCACATGAAGTAGTCGCTTGTGTTTTGGAGCCATGTTACAGGAAAAATCCTAATCTTCAACATTGGATGAGCTTGTTAAGTGTAACAGGATACCCTCTAGGAGACACACAGAAATGAGGCAGACTGCAGGAGGCACCTCTTCTGCTTAGAAAGCGCTGCCACACTGCATACTTCCCACTCTGGGGCTCAGCCTGCATGGGCATAGGTGGCAGCAGGCACGATGAGCTCTTTTCCAAGGCATTTGCTCATTGAGAGGAATGGCAATTGTTCTCCATTTTCAAAACTTAAAGAAAACTGGTTTTATTTTAACAGCTGTATTAAGATATAATTCACTTACCATATAATTATCCCATTCAAAGTATCTAACTCAGTTATTTTAAGTGTATTCATAGAGTTGTACAACCATCACCACAATCAATTTTAGAACAGTTTTGTCACTCCCAAAAGAAACTCTCTACCGATTAGCAGTAACTCCCTATTTTCCACAACCCTTAGTCCCAGGCAACATCTAATCAACTTTGTCTCTATGGATTTTTGCGTGTACTGAACATGCCATATAAATGGAATCAGAATATGTGGTCTTTGTGACTAGCTTCTCTTGTAGCATAATGTGTTCAAGATTCATCTACGCTGTAGCATGTATTAGTACTTCATTTCCTTCTATTGCCAATATTCCATTGTATGGCTGTATCACATTTTATATATCTGTTAACCATTTGATGGATATTTGGGCTGTTTCCACTTTTTTAGCTACTATGAATAGTGCTGCCGTAAACATTTGTCTACAAGTTTTTCTGTGGACATGTTTTTATTTCTGTTGGTTATATACTTTGTAGTGGAATGGTTGGATCAAATAGTAACTGTCTGTTTAACTTTCTGAGGAATGTTTGGACTGTTTTCCAAAGTGACTGCCTGCACCACTTTACATTCGCACTAGTCCACCTGTGTCTGAGCAGATGGTGGCTTCCCCACAGTTCTCTGGCCTTTTCCCTCATGGTCACAAGGCATCCAGTCCTCACATCAGCACCTCAAGCAGGAAAGACACTTCTCCAGCCACTTCTGCACATGTCTCATTGGCTGGAGCTGAGACCTGTGACCATCTCAGACCCGCCACCGTAAAGGAGAGTAGGATTACCATGGTTGCACTAGATTGGGCACAACTTCCCCTGAGGCTGCCAGAAGAGCCTACCTTTCCTGAGATCAGAGGCATGAAGTAAATGCCTACAAAACTACGGCTTCACTGGCATGAAGGAAGGTAGCAGCTTTAGAGGGGAGCGGCTGCAAGGAGGCCAGTAAACAGTGTGTACCCCAGGATCTTTACAGTCAAGACAGTGGAAGAGGCCAAGACAGACATACATGCATGAGACCTCTGTAGGTCTCAGACAGCAGGGCCATTTCTAGCACAAGAGCTAGAAGCAGTAACACTCTGATTTGGCCTGAGGCAGTGGTAGCATTGAAGTGACAATATTCATTCTTGCCTGGTTTCATGAAGTAGAACTAGATCCCTGAAGTTTTTTCTTTAAGGGATTTTCCCCTGGAAGTGCATCCTCTAGGAGAACACTTAGTTGCAATCTGCTTGTTAGAAGACAGAGATGCATCTGCTAGCCTCCTGCCTTGTGTGTGGTTTTGGAGTCCAGTTAAGCAGCTGGTCATCAGCCGAGGGATCAGGACTGGAGCAAGGACTGCCTTGAGTCTGTAGAAAGATGCTGATCTGGAGAAGATGCTGCTGGCAGACCTGCTTTCAGAGCCAGATGTCAGTATCCTGTGCCCATGCTGTGAGGCCTGCGTTCTCCCAGTACCCAACTCATTTCATCCATCTGCCTTTCATTCTTGCTCTTCCCTCCTTCTTTACCCTTGTCTCTCTCAACTTCATTTTCCCACTCTCTTTTTTAGCCTCTTGGAGCTGAGATCCAGAGGCCCAAAGTCTTTTTCTTTTCTTGCAGCAAACAGTATTATAGGAAGCCCTTGTCTTTGCCAGCAGTGAAGGGGAAAAGCCTCTGCTTGGAGGGTGGAGATTAGGGGAGGGTCTGGGAGTGTCACAGGAGAAATGAGAAACAGATGTAAGATCTGTGGCTGAGCCCAGTCAGAGGAGTTGGCGGGTGGGGAGAGGGAAAAGGAGGCTGGAATTTGGTGGTGGTAGTCATTCGTGTGTTTAATACTTTTGTGGCTTTACTGGTGTTCGTGAAGCAAACGGCTCCCAGCAAGGCAGTGAACAACAAGCCGATGATTAATTGCCCTTTTTAAATTGTAATTATGTCACTCACCAGAACCCGTGAACATTAATTCTCGATTTACAGAGTGAGTAATTGAATAATGAAGGGGCTGCCTGTTTGTTGTGCTGTGTTCTTACTCTTGCATTTCTACAGTGCCAGGCCCTTCTGTCTCTCCTAGTCTTTGGATGTTGCCCACTTCCCTGTTGGTTTTAGTGCCTGTTCTGGCCTCTGACTGTAAGCTGTCTAACATGACATTTCATTGACGGTGAGTAAGGCCCAGACCGATGTCATATGCTCTAGAGAAAGGGAGGCCAGCCGTTTCTGATTCCAATCCGATGCTGCCTTTCATTAAATTTCTTCAACGAAAGCCTGCTCTGCCTAACTCAAGCAAAATAATGTGAATTTGCTACAAGGATGCAGGGAAGCTCACAGAAGCAAAGGGAAAGTTGAAGAAGCAGGTCTTAGAAGAAGAGAGCTAGACCCAGGGTCCAGGGTAGGGGCACCAGTAGGCAGGTCCTCCCTGCAGGCACCACTCTAGAATGAATCAGCTCCAGCGTTTCCAGTCTGCCATTTCACGCTTGATTGCTTCAAATTCCTGAGCAAGTCACACCCTTGGCAGTGGAGGGTGGAGCACTTTGACTGTCTTGCCAGGAATCAGGAATGCACATATTGTGGGAGGGAACAGTCATTCTTCCCTCCACCCCCAAAACACACATAATCAACAGGCTCTTACCAGAAGGGGAAATGGATGCTGGGCAGGCAGATGATTTTTGTATATGGTGTAAGGTAGGGGTTCAGTATCAATCTTCTGCATGTGGCTGGTCAGTTAGTCCAGTACCATTTATTGAATAGGGAGTCATTTCCCCATTGATTATTAACTATAGTCACCATTCTATACGTTAGATATCCAGAACTAAATTCATCTTATGTGTGAAAGTTTGTACTCTTTGACCTACCTCTCCCCTACCCCATAACCTTTGGCAACCACCCTTTTGTTTCTCTAAGTTCTACATGTAAGTGAGATCATGTAGTATTTGTCTTTCTGAAATATGCTTAGTTCACCTAGCATAATGTCATGTGATCATCTCAATAGCTGCAGAAAGCATTTGACAAAATTCAACATCCTTTCATGATAAAAATTGTCAGCTTTCAGTATAGAAGAAATGTTCCTTAGTATACAAAGGCTACATATGACAAGCCCATAGCTAATGTTATACCGAATGGTGAAAGACTGAAAGCTTTTTCTGTAAGATCAGAAACAAGGGTGCCCACTCTTGCCACTTCTATTCAATATAGGACTGAAAGTTCTAGCCAGAGCAGTTAGGCAAGAAAATGAAATAGAAAGCATCCAAATCAGAAAAGAAGAAGTTAATTGTCTCTGTTTGCAAATGAAGTGGTCTTATATATAGAAGTTCCTAAAAACTTCACAAAAAAACTGTTAGAAGTGTAAAGTTGCAGGAAACAATATCAACATGGAAATCTCAATTGCATTTCTATATACTAATAATGACCTATCTGAAAAAGAAATTAAGAAAACAATCCCATTTGCATAGCATCAACTTTAGGTTTTGAGATGTTTTTCCATTAGTGAGGCTACTTGGTTTGGAGCCTCAGAGGCCTTTTTGATCAGCAGCTGTGATCTGTAAGGTAGAGGACTGCATGAGAGGTGCAGCAGCTTGGGGCCATGATCAGGCATGCAGGCCTGCCATTTTATGTGGTGGCAGGGGGGCCTGGTACACACTGGGATTAAATTCATGAGATTGTCCTTGTTAAGGAACTTGGATCAGAAAGAGATAAGTAATTCAATACTTTTTGGGGAGGGTAAGAGGGCACTCTTAATGTGAATAGGGGAGAATCTGTTTGAACCTTTTTTTGTATCCCCGCTGCACTCATTTTTCTGTTGACCTGTCCTGGGAGACACTATGCCTTGTACATGGAGAACTCTTGACAGCTGCCTGCAGGTAGCTTTCTGTGATAGTTAGTGGATATGCTTGCCACAAATAGGATGGGCAGGAATCTATT
This sequence comes from Mandrillus leucophaeus, assembly GCF_000951045.1. NCBI lineage: Eukaryota > Metazoa > Chordata > Mammalia > Primates > Cercopithecidae > Mandrillus > Mandrillus leucophaeus. Next base: position 316,253 of record NW_012100654.1, on the reverse strand, counting down.
TCACACCCCCTACTGCCTCTTGGTTTTCTGTTCCCCAGTGGTGCCCATCTTTATTCTCCATAAGAAACCCAGGCTTCTATCAACATCTTGAACAACAAAAGTTCTCTCTGACCATAGTTCCACTGCTTTGCTCTTCCTGCTCTCTTTCCTATTGAACTTTCTCTTTCCTTTCAATGCATTCTGAAAACTTCCCCGTTCTCTCAGCCCAGCAGCCTCTTCCTCTTTCCTTTGTCTTCCTAACCAGGGCAGACCCCCTTGTCAGCCATTGTGGATTTCACTCTCCTCCCGCTAGCACTCATTATACATAATATCTGCCCCCACTGCCTTGCTGCTGCTTTCTGCCCCCAAACTGTGGAATGTGGCTGGAGAAAGCTTTGGTGCTAATTTGCAGACTACCTGTTGTACTCCACACAGAACTGCCCAGCCTCAGCGCTGCTCAGCAGCAGCACCGTCCCACCCTCACTCATGCCCCATATAATTTTCCCACAGAAACTTTTCACACGTTTCCCTGTTCAGGCATCCCCCAGTGTCAGCGGATACCACTGCCTCTCAGTTCGTGGAAGAAAAAAGGGGCCAAATAATCTGACCCCTCCTCCTCCAGTTTCACCCTTTCACATTAGTGTCTGTCTCTTCACTCACTATTTTCCTTTCGTACTTGTGATCCTCACTGGATTTTGAGAGGTTTTTCTTGGACCTTTATATATCAATTGTCATTCCTTTTGCTTGTATTTTTCATTTTCCCCTCTCTATTGATTCCTTTTCCTTAGCTTATATATTTTCCCAGGATTCTCAAAGTACTTTATGTATTTATTTTTTTTCCTGCTTCCAGTGGTTTAGAAGCTATGTATTCTTCTATTCTCCTTGTGATTATACTTATATATTTACAAAAGTGTTTAATTCCCATGTTTCCTTCACCCAGTTTTTCTCCAGTAATGTCATCTTGCACAACTTGCACAGCCATAGTACAGCGTTTCTCAGCCTCAGCTCTGTTGACATTTTGGGTTGGATGCTTCTTTGTTGTGTGGCTGGCGGGTGGTGACTGTCCTTTGCATTATAGAAAGTTTAGCAGAATCCCTGGCCTCTACTCACTAGAAACCAATAACACTCTTCTAGGTGTGCCAACCAAAACAATCTCCAGATGTTTCCAAATCTCCTGTAGGCAGCAAAATCACCCTGATAGGGGGTGGGGGCGGGGGAGAAAAATCACCCTAGTTGGAAACTACTCCGTGTTAGTTTTCTATTACTGCTGTAACAGATTACCAGTTGGTGGCTTAAAACACGTGAACATTTTATCTTCTAGCTCTCAGAAGTCTGACAGTCACTCTAGCTCCCATAGGCAAGGGAGGGCGTAACACAATGGTGTGAATAAAAGAAGGGGATCTTTGGGAGCTGCTTGTCACTAATGCTGTACATTTCCCTCTAAGCTATGCTTTAGCTACAGCTCATAGTTTTTTTTTTGTTTGTTTGTTTGTTTCTTTGTAAAATTTACATAATATAAAAAAACCATCTTAAACATTTTAAAGTATACAATTAACTAGCGTTAAGTACACTCACCATGTTTTACAGCCATATCACTATGCATTTCCAGATTTTTTTCATGATCCTAAACTCTGTATCCATTAAATAATAACTGTCCCCAATTAAATAATAAATGTCCCCATTTTTCCTCCCCCCATCCCCTGGTAACTTCTACTTTCTGTTTCTTTTCTTTTCTTTTCTTTTTTTTTTTGAGACGGAGTTTTGCTCTTGTTGCCTGGGCTGGAGTGCAGTGGCACGATCTTGGCTCACTGCAACCTCCACCTCCCGGGTTCAAGCAATTCTCCTGCCTCAGCCTCCCAAGTAGCTGGAATTACAGGTGTATGCCACCATGCCCAGCTAAGTTGCTGTATTTTTAGTAGAGATGGGGTTTCACCATGTTGGCCAGGCTGGTCTCCAACTCCTGACTGCAGGTGATCCACCTGCCTTGGCCTCCCAAAGTGCTGGGATTATAGGCGTGAGCCACCATGCCAGCATCTACTTTCTGTTTCTATCAGTTTGCATATTCTAGTTACTTCATATAAGTAGAATTATATAGTATTTGTCCATCTTTGGCTTATTTCACTAAGTATAACATTTTCGGGGTTCATCCATGTTATAACATATCAGAATTCCCTTCCTTTTGAAGGCTGAGTAAGATTCCATTGTGTATATATACTAGTTTGTTTATCCATTCATCCGTTGATGGACACTTGGGTTGCTTCTACCTTTTGGCTGTTGTGAATGATGCTGCTGTGAACAAATATCTGTTCAAGTTCCTGCTTTCAGTTGAATATATACATAGAAATCCATTATATGGTAGTTCTATATTAAACCTTTTGAGGAAACACCAAACTGTTTTCCGTAGCACTGCACCATTTTATATTTCCACCTGCCATGCACAGGGGTGCCAGTTTCTCCATGCAGCCTACAGACTTTTGATGTTTTATTATTTTATTTTCATTCAGTTCACTATTAAAATACTTCTTTTACATTTTTCTTTGAGAAATGAGACCTCCTCTTTGACCCATGGTTTGTTTAGAACTGTATTGTTTAATGTTCCAGTTTCTGGAGAGCTCCCTGTTATTTTTCTTCTGATTTTTAATTTAATACTTTGTGATCAGATAACATATTTTAACAATTCCAATTAATTTGAATTTTTAATGTTCATTTTTATGAGCTAGGAGATGGTCTGTCTTGGTGAATGCTTCATGTATGTTTGAAACTAATGTTTATTGTTATGTGAAGTGTTCTGTAAATGTCAGATTCAAATTTTTATGGTGGTTGTTCAGTTCTTCTGTATTCTTGTTAATTTTCTGTCTAGTGGTTGCCTCAATTTCTGAGAGTTGTGTCGAAGTCCTCAACTATAATTGTAGATTTGCCTACTTCTCTCTTCAGTTGTATTACATTTGTTCTGTGGGATATTTTGGAGCTCTGTTGTTTGGTGCATACACATTAAGATTGTTATGTCTTGGCAAGGAATTGATCCTTTTATCATTATGTAAAGTTTCACTTTTTCGCTGGTAATGTTCTTGGCTTTAAAATCTTCTTTGTCTGGTATTAATATGGTCCATCTAGCTTTCTTTTCATTAGTATTCACATAGTATATCTTTTTCATACTTTATTCTACCTACATAAATTTGCTTGCTAGCATATAATTGGGTCTTTTTAAAAAAATCCATTATAACAGTCTCTTAATTGGTATGTTTACACCATTTATATTTGATGTTATTAATGATATGTTAGGATTCAAGTTTGCCATTTTACTTTTTGTTTTCTGTATGCTTCTAATGTTTTTTATTCCTTTGTTTCTCCTTTCCAGTCTTCCTGTGGGTTACTTGAACATTTTGTAGTATTTTGTTTTAATTAATCAGAAGCGTTTTGAAATATTCTCTTTGCTTTGCTTTTTAGTGAGTACTGTATGGATCGTGATATACCTACCTATCTCAGTCTACTGTATCAACATTTTACCACTCCAAGTGGAATATAGAAATCTTACCACCAATTACATCCCTTTACCCTCTCCCAATAATGATGTGGGGTTGTCTTAAATATTACCTGTGTATATATTGAGAACCACATCTGACAGTGACACAATTTTTTGCTTTCAAATGTCAAACATAATTTTTAAAACTCAAGAGAAGCATTGCTTGTTGTATTTACACTTTCCATTGTTCTTTCTTCATTCCAAACATGTTCTAAGTTTGTTCATTCATTTGTCCCTCCCTCCTTCCTTTCTTCCTTTTTAAAAATTATTTCGTTTCTATCTGAAGAACTTGTTTTAACAATTAGAGCAGGTCTCCTGGGAACAGATAGATGCCTTTCATTTTCCTTCACTAAGTCTTTACTTTTCTTTCTGATCCCTGAAAGATATTTTTACCAGATAGAGACTGTTGGGTTAACAATTGCTTTCCTTCAGATTGTGAAAAATATTCTGCCACTTTCTTCTGGCCTCCATGGTTTCTGTTGAGAAATTCACTGTCATTTGCATAATTCTCCCATAGGTAACGTGTCATTCATCTCTTGTACTTTCAAGGTATTTTCTTTGTCTATATTCTTCAAAAATTTGATTATGATTTATTTGTCTGGGAGTAGATTTCTTTGGGTTTATTCTATCTGGGGTTTGCTCAGCTTCTTGACGCTACATGTTTTTTTTTCATGAACTTTGAGAAATTTTCAATCATGATTTCTGCAAGTATTTTTTCTGTATCTTACTTTTCTCCTTTCCTTAAGGACTGTAATGGTTCTTTGCATTTTGTGTTTTCCCCCCATATTTTTGTTTCAAACTATGATTTTTAAAAGTATAATTTATAGATATATGTATATACATACATATATGTTTATATATATTTACATTTATTTGTATAAGTTTACACTATCCATTAAGTAATTCCATTTTTATATCTATTTCTTATTTTTTAAATTGGGTTCATTTCCTATTTTGCTGGAGTGTTTTCTCCAGTAATCCTTTCAGAAAAAGTTTGAATCTTGTAAACTTTATTTTTTCACATCTAAAAATGTCTTTCATTTTCCAGCTGGTATATAAAACTTCTAGGACTTCTACGGCAAAATAATTTTAACTTGGTACTTTGAAAATATTCTCCTACTGTCTTCTGGTATCTGGTATTGCCAGCTCTTTCCCCTTTCTGCTGTTGTTGGACTTCTTACAATAGTATCGTATTAGTTGTGTTCGCCTCTGATGTCCCTGCTACAGTGTCTTGAAATGAGGGACAGTGTCTACTAAACTTTGTAGATGCAGTCCCTAGGACAATGCTCAGTAAACTATATCAGCAAACATTTGTTACCTTGGATTGAAATGTGAGAAACTGAGCTGTATCTGGAGAGCCACGTCAATGGATAGATTTGGTCCTCTGGTCTTGCATATTGTTGATACAATTTTTTTTTGAGTGAAAATATTCTCCTAGCCATTTTTAGCTACAAAGAGGTATGCCTTTCCTGAGGAGCTGCAGGTTGCAGTGTTGTGAGAATGGGGAGTGTAGTTCATTCTGAGAGTGTGTCTGGCCTTGTTGCTGGGGCTGGCCATCACAGCAGATAGCTGCCCATGTTTCCTGCCCACTAGGAGCTCATTCTCTGGTAGAGACATGCAGACAGGTTCCTGAAGCATAGAAGGACCTCAGTGTGAATCCCAGTTCTGTCATTTGTAAGGTGTTTTCCCTGAAACAGGGTATTTATTCTGTTTTTACCTCAGCTTTCTCTTGCATGAAATGAGTTTAGTAATTTCCATCATGCTGGTATGGAAGGCATTAAATAAGAAGGCATATATAAAGCACTTGGCATGTAATTGGCATTCAGTGAATTTTAGTTCTTTTTCCTTTTTTCTTTTGAACTCATTTGTTAGGAAGCTGGAGAGTTTTTCTTTCTGGCTGAGTTGAGAATTGGGCATAGCAAATGTGTTCATCTTCTCAGAATGTTTTCCAGGGTAATGTAACCTAGAAGCAGAAGATTCTGGTTAATTCTTGAAGATCCAACTCAAACCTAGAATTCTAGGATTTTAAGATTTTACGTTTGGTTTAGCTTTTTGGAAAGGAGAGTTCTTTTTCAGTCTCTAGGTTTTCTGGGTTGGTGTCATCTTACCATATTGGCAAGGTAACTCGTATCCCTTGAAGGTTAAATAATGACACTCAGCATTACCTGGTGAGTAGAAAAACCAGTCCAGGGTTTTTTCATTAGGCCCTGCCACTTCTCTCCTGACTTCTCTCCTTACTTCAGGCCCCTCTTCTCCATCACCCAGAGAGAACATTCTCAAGGGAAGCCAGGATGGTTTACTTACCCTTCTGCTGGGCTTCTCCATTTATGTTAGAGGAGCCTTCTTGCTTTGGGCAAGGAGAACGGGTATGTGTTGGAGGTAAGAGCTCACTCAGGTGATGGCTCACAGTTGGTTTCAGTGGTGGGGTTTGCAGGAAGGGTGGTGACTTCATCTCTTCCCTGATTTTTGTTACAGGAGGCACTCTTACTGGCTAGTGAAATGCATATTCTTGGCCGGGTGTGGTGGCTCATGCCTGTAATCCCAGCACTTTGAAGGCTGAGGAGGGAGGGTTGCCTGAGTCCAGGAGTTCAGGACAAGCCTGGGCACCATAGTGAGACCCCGTCTCTACAAAAATATAAAAATAAAATTAGCCGGGCATGGTGGTGTACACCTGTGGCCCCATCTACTCAGGAGGCCGAGGTGGGAAGATTGCTTGAGAATAACGGTTCAAGGCTTCAGTGAGCTGAGATCATGCCACTGCACTCCAGCCTGAGCAACAGAGTGAGAGACCCTGTCAATCAATCAACCACTAATTCAAATCAGTGAAATCAGTTAATCAAATGAAGGTTCCTTTCCCCCCAGGATTGCCTGCTCACCTCTCCTCCACTCTCACTCCTTTGGAGTAGTTTCCAGTCAAGTGTTTTGTCATCTTCTTGGGGAACATCTGTTCTTATAACTTAGGTAATTTTTCCAAGAGAAGGATTTAAATCTCTGAGAATCGTCATCCTCGTCCGCACCATGGAGTATTGGTGTACAGTGGCTCCCAAGGCTGTATAGCTGGCCCAGATATGCCCCAGGGAAGGCCTCTGCCAGCATTGTGCTCCTAGGGTTAGGACTGTGTGTGATTTGAACAATGGAAATGTCAGAGTCCTTCTGTTAGTGCGCTATGGAGATGGCGCCCTGGAGAGGGTTTCTGTGTGGAGATGGACTCCACCGCACATGTACTTGGAAGGGTTTTTATTTAGGCCCACTCGAAGCCTCTGTGGCTGAACTTGAGCTTCCTTGCCCTCCACTCTATCTCCGTAGTCCTCACAGTGGTCCTGAGAAGTCAGGGTAGGATCAGGGAATCCTTGGGTGCAGGGCCAGGATGCCTTTAGGTAGAACTCTGCCAGGGAAGCTTTAGGAAAGCTGGCCCTCCCAGTGGCTTTTCTACCCCGTCTTTTGCCTATTCCTTGCCCTAGGCTTAGTGTTTTTCAGAGGCTTAGATGGATGAATTGCATCTGGCCCTCTTACCCCTGGAGGTGGAAGAGTGAGTGGTGCCTCAACCTCTGGGTCTCTCATACTGTGTCTCTCTCTGCAGGGTGTGCAGGAGAGTGGCTGTCTGAGGCTCTCTAGCCTGGCGGGCAGGGAGAGGGTCACCACCTGGGCATGTGGAAGCATTCTGTGTGTTGCTTTAGTGGGGAAAACCTTGTGTTTTCTCTTGCCATGAATGCTAGGGAGAGATAGTGAGGATTGTTGAAAGACCACATAAATGGACCTGCCTAAGACAGGGGAGCAGGGCAAGAAACTAGACTTTCCAATTTGACATAGAGCTTCCCCAGAAGTCATTTTCCTAAAAATACTGAAAAGACCTTGAGTTGCTAATTTAAGGGAGGTAATCTCCAGATTTGTCTGTTTCTAGTTATTGTTCCCACTTATTTATAGATGGAAAATGTGGTGTCCCAGGTGTGAGCTGAGGCCCCAAGTCTACCGTGGGACTTCAAGAACATTTTTATTGCCTATCTTGGGACCTTTTTTTTTTTTCCAAATGTATTTTTTTAATACAGTAGTGACACATACTTTAAAAATTTAATACATATTTGTTAAAAACTTAAAAATCCCACGAAGTGTTTAAAAGAAAAAGTGAGTCAGCCTCCCTCTCCTTGCCCCCAGGGCCACTCCCAGGATCACTGTGGAGGAGAGGTTGATGGGAATTGTTCTGGAGGCTCCTGACCCAAGCTCTGCCGCTCGGCCCCGCTCCCCGCTGGTGTGGTGTGGCCGTGTGAGAAGGAAGCGGGAGAAGAGTAACAGGGCACCTCTGTGCCAGTGTCTGGCTCCAGTCCTTGTCGAGGGAGGGTTTAAGAGTAGATGAATGATCTTCTCCGACTGTGCTGTTTCCTTCCCAGGCCTTGTGCTGTATGTGCTAATGTGCATTTCACCAGATTTCCCTCTCTTGTCTTTTTAAAAAGTTTGTGATTTTTGCTTCACAGTTTGAAGCACAGAATTATAACAGAGGGGTGGCGGGAGGGAAAACCAAGTGGTGCACTGGAGGTTCCGTGGGGGGACCAGTGCAGCAGGGTGACAAGGCACACGAGTCACTCAGGCTTTCTGGGCCAGGGTGTGAGAGGAGTGCTGAGTAGTGAGATCTCCACTTCATCTCCAAAGGCGAGATAAATGGAACTTCTGAATGCTGGTTGTTGGAGTGGCTTTTATTCTTTGACCATCCACTTAGAGATGGAGTGGGAGACACCTGGAACTGCTGAAACCTTGCTGTTCTTCAAACAACGAAAGTGATTTCATTGGAGGCTTTCTGCTGAGGTTCCTGGGGTCTGTATTGCCAGCCCACTTCCCTTGCTTTCAGGATGGGCCACAGTTTGATCTGGAAACTAAATGTGCCCTTTTCAGTGGATACGGTTCTCTTTTCCCCGCTGTTTTTCCTTTGTGGCAGGCCTAGTCACGACGCGAGCATCCTCTCGGCTCCCTGACGGCACTTGCTCTATTATAGCAGGGTGCCCCTGCTCTGTGGCTGTGGAGCTGCTCCGGGACCCTCCTGCCAGCCTGTGGGCTCCTCAAAGCAGTGGCTGGGCCTGAGTCACCTTCTTGTCCTCCTGGACTCTTCTGGTCAGAGAGGACCTTTGATGGTCACAGATAGCCAGCCGCTCAGTCACTGAGACCAGATGTTGGTTGAACTTCGCAGGAATTGCAGCTCAGTCTGCCTTGCCTCTCAGTCCATGTGGGCTCCAGTGCCTGATTCATCCAGGCTAAAAAGATTTGTATTTGCCTTTTGTGCCTTGGTCGGTTGCTTTTGTATCCTGGAGTGTTCCATTTTTCTTTCTTCCCCAGGTTAACAGGAAAAGTTCCAGGATTGGCTTAAATGTACCTTCCTTCAAGAAAGCTGTCTGTGCCCTCTGTTGCTGGCGAGGTGTTCCCTTGCACGAATCCCCATGGCTCCTGGACTTTTGCATTACCAGGCTTGACCCTTTGCTAACATAGTGGTTTGTTTCCCATTTCCTGGAGTGCAGCTTCCTTAAAGGCAGAGTCTGTGTTTTTGTCCTCTTGGAATCTCTAGCATTTATCCAGGAACTTGGTGGGGACTGAAAAATAAAAAGGTGTTGAACCAGTGAAGGAATCACTCTTGTGTCTAGCTGTACTCAACAGATGGGTATGGCCACTGCAAGCTGAAAAATATACTTGCAAGAGACAGTGGTGTAGAAAGCCAAGGACAAGCCCAGAAGCAGTGCTTATTAGATGATAACTGCTAGGGCAGGACCTCAAGATGCCTTAACAAACTACTGATGTATTTATTCAACACCCTTCTGATAAAATGTATTTGTTTCTTAGTGGTCTAGTCATATTTATTTTCAGAGTACTCCCGTGATAAAACGTGGATCCATCTTACTTTAGAAAACAAACAGGACGTGAAGAGATGGCCATCCAGGTGGTCTTTGTGTCAGGGCCGGAACTAGGGATGAGCCAGCTTGTCCTGACTCTGGAAGCAGAGATTCTCAAAGCTCGCGTCGCCCCACATTCCTGGGTGCCTCTCGTGAACCCCACTGGCAATGTCACAGCATAGCTACAGTGCTGGGGGGATGCCTGATCTCTTTGCCTGGTGTCCTTTTTCTCCTGGGTTGGAGTTAGGGGAGAAAGTCAAACAGAACAGCAAAAAGAAGAAAGAAACACCCAGAATACCACGGCCTAGAGAAAAAGAAGACTGCGCCATCTTGGTCTCTGTCCTTCTAAATAATACTAGAGTTTTGGGTCATACTTCATACACTGTTTTGTAAACAGTCTTTTTCATTTAGCAAAACATTGTGGATATTTTTCTTGTTCGTAAATACAGGTCTACCCATCATTTTTCAAGTTTGCATAGTATTTCATAATTGGATATGCATAATTAATTTAACCAATTATCTATTATTACACACTTATTTCCTGTTTTTAATGTTAAAATCAACACTGTGCCAAATGTACATCTACATCTTTCCTTCTTTTGTCCATTATTTTCTTAAGGTTATATTTTTAGAAATCATCAACTCATATGCACATTTTTAAAATTGTGATATATATTAGATTAGTCTGTAGGAAAGATAAAACTCAATGATTGTAAGGGTGTGAGACTTGAGGGCATCTGGGCTGTGTGCTATAGAAGGTATATTGAACATACCATTTCTCTTTGCTCCATTCCCAAGCCCAATTAAAAGGAGAGTAAAGACATGGGGAGATAAGGATGATGGCAGCAAAATTGTGATAGCTGGAAAAGAGGTGGATGGTTGGTGGGTAATTGAGAAACTCAGAGACAGCTGGAACTCGGGCCTGCAGTGAAGAATCACAGAAGCAGTTGGGCGACAAACCAGGGTGTCCCCAAAGAGCTCCAGAAGTGGAGGGAGCAGACCCCTCTGAAAGTGGGGTTCAGGTGGAGTAGAGAGTGAAAAGATTAGGTTAAAGTCTGTGTGAGGCACAGTCAGATCCCCTCCCTACCTGTGTAACGTGGTAGTTTTATCTCCTTCCCACCAGCAGATTAGTGGTTTATCCTCTAGGTTATCCCCCGTGAGGATCAAATGAAAGGACTTTGGATGCTGGCACAGCAGGCATCCCAGAGAAAAGAAGCATCATACTCATGACAGGCTGAGACCTTCCACCTGCCCAAGCGTTCTTCCTCACTATACTCCAAGAAAATAGGCTTTACCACTGCCCTACAGGAGATTAAAAGATGGCTTCATGAGAGGTTAGAGAGCCCAAGGGAAAAGCCTCATAAACATGGAAATTTGGAAGTTCTTCAGTAAAATGTTTTGACCAGATCACCCTACCAACTGACAAATCACTCCCATAGAAACAGACCTTGCAATCAGTTTGTCGTTGCTTCATTCTTAACTATAAGGAGATAACTCTGTCAAAAGATATTTGATAACTTCCTCTAACATGACTAAAATAAAAACCAATATAAATGTGAGACCAAAACATTCAGCCTCCACAGTCCAAAACAAACACACAGAGAAAAAAGGGAAAGACAATGCAGAGGAGCGGAAGAAAAGGTTTTTATTCTTAAGTTAAATCTCAGAAAAGAGAAAATATTGAATTCATAAAATAAGAGCAGGAAACTGGTAAAAAATCACACTTAGAAAAAAGCTATTAGAAATTAAAAATATGATACCAGAAATGGATAATTCAATAGAAGGGCTAGAAAGTAGATTTGAGGAATTGTCCTAGTAATTAGAACAAAAAGAGAAAGCAATAGAAAATATGAAACATTAGGAAAATTAGAGACTTAGCTCAGGAGGTCAAGCATCCAAACAGTAGTAGCAGTACCAGAAAGAGGAAACTGAAGAAATTATTAATAAAATTATTTCAGAACATTTCCCAGAACTGAGGAATAAGACCTTCCAGATTGAGAAGGGCCCATTAGTTCCTAGCCCATTAGCTTTCGAAAATAGATCTATACCAGGATACATCATGAAATTTTAGAACATAAAGGACCAGAACTGATCCTCAAAGTTTCCAGAGGGATGTGTTATTATCTCCTGCTGTATAACAAATTACTCCAAAACTTAGTGGCTTAGAACAGGAAATGTCAAACTTTTTCACGGTAGTCTTATGGGCCACATGGTCTCTATTGCAGCTACCCATCTTTGCCATTGTAGCACAAGAGCAGCCATAGTCAATATGTGAGTGGTTATGACTGTGTTCCAATAAAACTTATTTACAAAAATACGTGGCCAGGTCAGGCCCTGTGTTTCCTGGCTTAAAACAACAACACTTATGTCTCACAGTTTTTGTGGGCATAGCTGGTTCACTTGCCTTTGGATCACGCAAACAGTTTCAGTTAAGATGTTGGTTAGGGCTACGATCATCTGAAGACTTGATGGGGGTTGGATCCATTTCTGCACTCATTCAGATTGTTGTCAGAATTCAATTCCTTGTGGGCTGTTGGATTAAGGGCCTCTGTTTCTTGGGTATGGTCTCATAGCAGCTTACCTCATCAGAGTGAGGAAGAGAGAGTGTGAACAACAGAATTCAGTCTTTTGAAAGCTAATCTTGGAAGGGACATTCCATCACTTTTGCCATATTATTTTGCTATATTCTGAATGAGGGCTGTAGGTCCAGCCCTTGGTATAAGGGTGTGAATACTAGGTGATAGGGATCATTGGGGGCTGTCTTAGAGGGCTGTATAACTCAAGAAAAAAGAAAACATGTTATGGGACGTAACTTCAAAATGTTTGTGGAAAAATCGAATTAAAAGATAAAAATATAAACTTTGTTTCTCACCATGAGCTTTATCAAGTTCAAGACACTTTTGTACACAGTGATACCAGCCATTTAATCCATTCCCGAAGAACCGAGGGTCCTGGGAATTTAACCATGTCAATGTAGTCTTTTTGGCATTATTAACTGAAGAAAAATGGGTGCCCTTTAAAGATTTTTTAAGATTAAGAAACAAAAAGAAATCAGAAGGAGCCAAATCAGGACTGTAAAGTGGACACCTAATGATTTTCTGTCAAAATTCTCGCCAAATTGCCCTCATTTGATGAGAGGAGTGAGTAGGAGTGTTGTCCTGGTGGAGAAAGACTTTCTGGTGAAGCTTTCCTGGGTGTTTTTCTAAAGCTTTGGCCAATTTTCTTGAAACACTCATGATAAGCAGCTGTTGTTGTCCACAGGCAAAATGCATTGAGCATCCCCAAAACTGTTGCCATGACCTTTGAGTGGTCTTTTTTTTTTTTTTTCTTTTTTGAGACAGAGTCTTGCTCTCTTGCCTAGGCTGGAGTGCAGTGGCGTGATCTCAGCTCACTGCAACCTCTACCTCCCAGGTTCACGTGATTCTCCTGCCTCAGCCTCCCAAGTAGCTGGGATTACAGGCATATGCCACCATGCCCTGCTAATTTTTTGTGTTTTTAGCAGAGACAGAGTTTTGCTATATGGGCCAGGCTGGTCTGGAACTCCTGGCCTCAAGTGATCTGCCCACCTTGGCCTCCCAAAGTGCTAGCAGGCATGAGCCACTGTGCCTGGCCTAAGCAGTGTGCTTTTGCTTTGATGGGACCCCTTCCACCTCTTGGTAGCCAGTGCTTAGGTTGTGCTTGTCTTCAGGATTGTACTAGTAGAGTTGTGTTCTATCCCCTTTTACAGTTCTTCAAAGACATGCTCAGGATCTTGATTTCACTTGTTTAAAATTTCTACTGTGGAAATTTTAAATTTTACTGTGTAAAGCTCTGCCCTTGTCTGCAGCTGATCCGAGTGCAATAGTTTTGGCACCTATTGAATGGAAAGTTTGCTTAACTTTAGTTTTCACTCAGAATTGTGTAAGCTGAACCAAGAGAGATGTCTATGTATCAGCTCTTGTTCTGCTGTTAAACATTTGTCATCTTTAATTAGGGCACAAAGAAGATGATTTTTTTTCCCTGCAGATTGATGTGGATGGTGTGCCGCAGAGGGCTTTATTCTCAACATTGTCTCATTTCTTCTAAAATGAATTATCTATATGTAAACTGCTGATTTCTTTGGGGCATTACCCCCATAAATTTTCAAAAGCGTTAATGGTTTCATCATTTTTCTGCCTAAGTTTCACCATAAATTTGATGTTTGTTCTTGCTTCAATTTTAGCAGAATTCACGTTGCTTTGGTAGGAGCTGTTTTCAAACTGATATTTTATCCTTCTCAGTGCTCAAACTAAATCCTGTTCAGACATGTTATAATAAGTTAGTATGAGTTTATTTTGGTGTCAAAAATTGAAATCCATGCATAGTTTTAAAATAATATACATTTTCCATAACTTTATGATGACCCCTCATATACAAAGAGTTAAGAATCAGAGTGTCTTCCTACAACAGCAACACTGGGAGCTACAAGACAATGGATCAATGTCTTTAGAATCCCAAAAGAACAAAATGTAATTTAAGAGAAAACAAAGTTATACTAGAAAGGAAATATAACTAAAGTACATGACATGGCTCAGCTGTGAATAATATTTCCAGTCATACTGTGAACACTAATTATTGAACCATACACACATTTTGGTTAAACTTGGAGAATTAATAGGGGACGAGAGACTTATATGGAGGAGGTGTGTGTGCAAGAGCGAAATCCTTACTTGTCACAGTGGGAAGTCAATAGATGGCAGAATTAGAAACATTGAGGCAAATACTTGACGAAACAGCTAGAATAATCTAGATTGTCTCCCCGGAAATGGGGAGAGGTGAGCCAAGCACTACAGTTTGTGGTGATAGACTATTTATGTGCTCTTCGATGTTGAGAGAAATATACTTTAAAAAGTAATGATATCAAAATGTAGTGTGACACGTTGGATTGGGTACTAGAACAGAAACAAACAGTAGAAGAACTGGTGAAAGTCAAATTGTTTTAAGTTTAATACAGTAGTAAAGTGGGTTTTTTAGTTGTGACAAAGGCACTACAGTAATAGAAGATGTTAGCATTAGGGGAAACTGGGCGGGGAGTAAATAGGACTTGGTATTATCCTTACAACTATTTTGTAAATTTAAAACTATTCCAAAATGGAAAGCTTATTAGAGAAGGCTCAGTGTGGATACTCTCATACTACTGAGTGAATGCTGGATATTTCCTGAGCTGTAGGACACAAGAGGAAGAACAGGTTGTGGGGGTGGGATGGGGCAGGAGGAGAGGCTGGGCTCAGTTGTAGAGAGAGACCTGTGCCTGCAGGCACATGAGATGTCCTGTAGGCAGGGCCACCAAGTTAGAGACAGAATAATGCACCAGCCTGTAGATAATTGGTTGGGAGCAGATGGGATGTGTCTGTGAAATGTGTGTGAAATGAGAAGAGAAGGTGACTTAGGATAGAGCTCTAATGAATACCAAAAACATTGGGGAAAAGTGCAGTTTTTACTGCTTGATTTTTGTTCCTAATTTTAGTTCTTTGTATGGCTCATTTTTTATAAGACTGGTTGTTGAACCTCTAAATCATTTTATTCTCATCAAGAGCTAACAAACTAAGCTATGCAGAATTAATTGAGCGAAACTGGCCTTGTATGTCAGTAATAGGGAATGGTGTGGACTGTGGTAAGTGTGGATATTCTGCCCAAGGGGTCACTTCAGCTTCAGCTGATCGCTGCCTATAGGAATATGGCTCTACTGTTAACACATTTTCTTATTTTTCTAAGTGAGAAATCCAGGGTTTCTGGATTTCAAACATCTCAAGTTTTAAGTGTTGGCAATTAATTAATTATTTTTAATGTTTGCTAACCAAAGAGAACATCTTGACAAAAAGTGGCTTGTAGACCACTTGTTTATTGTCTCCATTCTAATTCTTTCCTGTGAGTGTGGCCAATTTTCCATTTTTTTTTCCCCCTGCCCCAAGCTGTTTTCTGTACTTTGAATCTACACTACTCCAGTAGACCAGCAGCGAGGTGTTTGAGGAGGCTGTTGACAAACTTGGACCAATGACATATTCCTATGCAACTCTGCTTATTAAATCCCCATGGTCCAGAAGGCACAGGCTTAGTAATGTGAATGGAATGGAATCTGCCAGACATTTAGCTCCTTGCTCAAAGGGACTTTATCTCATAGTTGTCCCTTGTATTTGATGCCCATGTCATGGAGGACAGGACCCAGTATCCTGCCAAGTAAGACAGTGTGGCTCTAAGACCTGTGTGGCCTATTATTCTAGCCTAGAAGATTAATCTGGCAAAATTTGTTTTCATGTAGCCATGCAGCAACATAGTAAGTTTTCCTTGCAGATATTTGCAAATGAATTTCCATCTCCACCATGTTGCTTGTGGTAAGGGCAAGAGCATACCTTTAACTATAGTTATTAGAAGAGGAAAAACTCAGGCCCTCTCATGAAGTTTATCTGCAGTTTTCTAGTCTTGTATCTGTGCATGGTTTTTTTTTTTTTTTTTTTTTTTTTGAGACGGAGTCTTTTTCTGTCGTCCAAGCTGGAGTGCAGTGGCGCGATCTCAGCTCACTGTAAGCTCCGCCTCCCAGGTTCACACCATTCTCCTGCCTCAGCCTCCCAAGTAGCTGGGACTACAGGCGGCTGCCACCACGCCCGGCTAATTTTTTGTATTTTTAGTAGAGACGGGGTTTCACCATGTTAGCCAGGATGGTCTTGATCTCCTGACCTCATGATCCGTCCGCCTTGGCCTCCCAAAGTGCTGGAATTACAGGCTTGAGCCACCGCACCCGGCCGGTTTCTTTCTTTTTTAAAGTGAAAAATCATAGTGGCTTTTTTCCAGGTTGCTCAAACAAATCATCAATCTTCCATGAAGTCTTAGAAATACTAACTTATCCTGCAATGTATTTGGCCTCTTTTTTGAGGGCCTCAACATGCAAATTTGAAGGCATAGATTTGGTTTTCCTCCCTCCCCTTCTCTGTGTGGCCTGATCAGAATCTTTAGTCCGTGTTTTTTTTTTTAGGAAAAAAAGCATTACAAGTATTTTTCACATGATGTTATCAATCTCATGTTAAAAATTTGTCAAGAGCATCTTTTCCTGGCTTCTAGTATAACCAAAGATGTTTTCTGGTTTATGCCTTTTGAGTTGCATCTCCATTCTTTTTTTTGTTTTTTTTTTTTGAAATGGAATTTCACTCTTGTTGCCAAGGCTGGAGTACAGTGGTGCGATCTCGGCTTACTGCAGCCTCTGCCTCCTGGATTCAAGTGATTCTCCTGCCTCAGCGTCCCTCATATGCTGGGATTACAGGCGCCCACCACCATGCCTGGCTATTTTTTTTTTTTTTTTTTTTGTATTTTTAGTAGAGGCGGGGTTTTGCCACACTGGCCAGGCTTGTCTTGAACTCCTGACCTCAGGTGATCCGCCTGTCTCAGCCTCCCAAAGTGCTGGGATTACAAGCATGAGCCACCGCATCCGGCTGCATCTCCATTCTTGCTTTAACTTTTATGATGCTACTTTATGTGGAATACCGTTTCATCTTTTCCCTGTTGATTGGCACCTTGGGATTTTTATGTGTGCCTTTGAATGCCCCCGTATATTTTGCCTCTTTATCCTGGAGGCTTCTTGCTGGAAGGGCTGGTGTTTGTGACTCATCTTCACCCCAGGAATTCTAGGCTGTCTTGGAACCTACCATGATTATGTGTATATAATTCTTGCCTTATGTATTATAAACCTGAAACCATCCTGGCTAACACGGTGAAACCCCGTCTCTACTAAAAAATACAAAAAAACTAGCAGGGCGAGGTGGCGGGTGCCTGTAGTCCCAGCTACTCGGGAGGCTGAGGCAGGAGAATGGCGTAAACCCAGGAGGCAGAGCTTGCAGTGAGCTGAGATCCGGCCACTGCACTCTAGCCTGGGCAACAGAGCGAGACTCCGTCTCAAAAAAAAAAAAAAAAAAACCTGATTAAGTTTGTAAAAATGAAAGTTTGTAAGTATGAGTATTTTTAGGGAGTCAACATAGTGTTCTGGAAGGATATGGAATATAGAATCAGAAATATATAGTTCAGATCTTCATTTTGCCTTTTATTGGCTGCAGGACCTTGGGCAAGTAGTGCCCCTTTTCTGAACCTTGGCTTTGTCCTTTTGTTAAAGGAGATACTGTCTCTACCTTGTTGACCATATCAGATTGTTATTCAGAATCAAGTAGATTATGGGTAAGGAAATTCAAAATTAGTGTCAATAAATTATATTCCTGTTGTTATTTTTAAATATACTAAGGTACTTTGCCGTTTTAAGAAGTTATGAGATAAATGGTCACCTTACTTCAGTGAGTTTTCCTAAGGTTGCGACTAACTCTCCATTGTAATCTCTAGTGAGAGGAAGGACTGCAAGAAATGTGTAATTCCTGAGCATCTGCTAGGTACTGGCCACTACTGAGGAGCTTTCACCCACATTAGCTCCTTGAGTCATCAGGAACAAAATTTGAGACAGGCATTAGTTTTGGGAAATGAAGAAACTCAGCAATGAGCAGAGGCTTTGCACAGGTACACAGGACTTATGGGAGACCCCACTCTCATGACTTATCCAGGGCCCTTGGATGCCCATCAGCTGGCCTGGGCATGCTGAATCCAGGGTCCACCCTCACCTGTTTCTTTGCTTACTAGCAGTAGTTCTAGCCCTTTGCCAGTCTTCCAGGAATGGAGCTGGTTTATATTGGGGACGAGAGGGTGTTGCCCAGAGTGAATCTCAAAGCATCAGTGAATTGGAGGACACTAGTTGATTAGGGGATCTGTGGGGAAGCTATTAGTTCTAGGTCTTGTTTAGTTCTCATTCAGATGGGAGAATGGTAATTTGAGAAAGAGATCAGATCCAACTCAGTATTCGTGGAGTGCAGGATAGAGCTCCCCAGAGGAACCCAGCATTAAATGTAGCTAACTTTGCTAGAATTATTATACCAAGAATATTGATGGGTGGCTTTCTTTGATTTTCTATTTCTGGATTGAAGTACATTTTTCAGGGTGGGTTATCGATATCAGAGGTAGTCAGAAAGGAGTAGAGGTAGGGAAGATGTCTCTATGGAGAGAACAGAGGGAAAGACACAATTTGTTTTAAAAGTGTTGGTGGTAACTCTTTGTCATCACCTTTATTTGCCTCTGTAAAGGAATTTGTGTCTCTTTGCTGAAGCACAGACAGGACAGAGTTTATGAATATGATATTTTGAAATATGTATTTGGTCTTTGTCCTCCTTTTCCTGGTTTACAACTCCTAAAATCCTTGGAGTCTCCAGAGTAATGTGGACGTCTTTTTGTGTGTGAATGATTGATAACTTCAGCATGGGGCTGGTCACCAGAAACAAAAAGCAAGATTGGAAGATTGGGCCTTTAGCCCCACACCCCACCAGCCTATGGTTAAATTGATCACCAAATGACCAATGGTTTAATCAATCATGCCTATGAAATGATGCCTCCATAAAAACCTAAGAGGACAGACTTCGAGAGCTTCCAGATAACCGAACACTTAGAAGTTCCTGGAGAGTGGTACACCCAGGGAGGGCACAGAAGCTCGGCACCCCCTCCCACATGCCTTGCCCTGTGCTTCTTTTTATCTGTATTCCTTATAATAAACCAGGAAATGTAAGTGTTTCACTAAGTTCTGTGAGCCACTCCAGCAAATTAATCAAACCTAAGAGAGAGTCATGGGAGCCCCATCCTAAAGCCGATCAGTCAGCCTTCTGGAGGCTTGGACTTGTGACTGGTGTCTGAAGTGGGGGAGGGGAATGGCGAAGGCAGTTTTGGGAACAGCCCCCAACCTGTGGGATCTGACTCCATTTCCAGGTAGGTAATGTTGGAATAGAATTAGAGGATACCCAGCTAGTGTCTGCTGCAGAATTGTTTGTTTACTGATGGGAAGAAATCCCTACATATTTTGGGCTCACAGAAGTCTTCTGTATTGATTGTTGTGTGGTGTGAGGGCAGAGAAAAAATGGTTTGAGTTTTTCTTAACAGAATCTAACCCAAATCTAGGAGAGACTTTCAGTTTGGTGATAATGAGCTCTGGAGAAAACACAGAAACAAGTTAATATCCTAAGCCCTTTTATTTCAGGGCTATGTTTTCAGCAAAGCTCTGATATTATTTCCTACCTGATCTTTCAGTATCAGCATTCCCCAGGGACTTAACCCCAGTGAACGTCTCTCTGAGCAGTTTCCTGTCTTCCCATGGTTCCAGCCATCCTCTGTATGCCTGAGACTCTGAATTCTGCATGTCCAGATCTACACCACAGCGTGGTTGCACACAGAATCCTCTGTCTTGTCTGCCAGGCACGCTCCCCTAGTGTGCTCTTGTGGATCCCAGCGCCCTCCACCTCGTTGTCTAAGCTGGAAACCTGGTTATCATCCTTGACTCCTCCCTCTCTCTCACCTCCTTGCCATTGCAAGGCCTATTCTCTCAACCTTGCGTTTTCTTTCTTAAATCAAGTCTCTGCTTTCTGTAGCTACTCTTCTAGTCTAGCCCTTGCTGTTGCTCCTGTGGATTCTCAGCCCCTCCCTTATCTCTGTCCACAGCTCTTGCTCCCTTGAACTCCTCCTTCTACCTACCACCACAATTACCCATCAGAAACACATAACTGGTCACGCCGCTTCTTTGGTCTGAAGCATGCAATGGCTTTCCTACATTTCTGTGATCAAGTCCCCAAGTCTGACCTAGCAGTCAAGATGCTTAACTGTGCCTCTGCTGGCCTCATCCTAGCTTTCCTCAAGGAAGAGACGCTTACCTCTGCTGGAGGCACAGAACCTTCCTCCTCATTTGCAGAACACTCACAGCTTCATCCCTCTGTGCTTTGTTTAGAGTGGTCCTACTTAGAAGGCACTTTCCCCCTTCCTCTGCCCCAGGAAAGGTGTCTATTGACATTCATTCAGATGTCATTTTTTCCTCTGTTCTGACTGGCTCTTCTGCCTCCCCAACCACTCTTCTCTTCCTTCCTGTCCTCCCCCTCCCCCTCTGCACCTTCCTCCTCCTCCCTTCTATGTGTTCATACCCACCTCTAAGCCAGGACCTCCCCGAGGAGTGTTGTTAATGATATCTCCCCCAGCATGAGTGTCAACCATGTACTTGGAAATGTACAGGGGAATGTTAGGGGAATGTCAGGGGAATGTTAGGGGAATGTCAGGGGAATGATGGAAGCTGAGCACTGAGCCAGGCACATGGGCTTGGTGCTTTCTCGTTGGCATTGTCATATTAGTCATGATTAAACTTAACATAAACAGCCACAGCCAGGTGGTTGTAGGGGCTATAGAGCCATTGTTTGGCTCTGTTTTTGTGTAATGAACTGGCTTTCTCACAGCCCACATTTTTCTTAGAGCAGAGGCGCTCAGTGCTGGACTTGTCAAGCCAGCTAGCTGTCATTGCCAGGAAAGCTTCCCTTCAGGAAGGGACTGGCTTGGAGAGACTGTGAACCCTTTCAGGTGCTGAGTATGGGCCCAAGGGACTGCAGCCTGAAAGCACATTAGGGATGAGGAACAGAGAAGGTTCCCATCAGCTTGCTCTTGAGCTCTGTCCTGTGAACATATATACCTGCAGTGGTGGGGAGCATGAACGGAGTCTTACTTCACATGCACTAGGGGAATTTGTTATTTATTTATTTCATATATTTTATTATTATTATACTTTAAGTTCTAGGGTACATGTGCACAACGTGCAGGTTTGTTACATATGTACACATGTGCCATGTTGGTGTGCTGCACTCGTTAACTCGTCATTTACATTAGATATATCTCCTAATGCTATCTCCCCCCCTTCCCCCACCCCTTAACAGGCCCTGGTGTGTGATGTTCCCCACCCTGTGTCCAGGTGTTCTCATTGTTCAGTGTCCACCTATGAGTGAGAACATGCGGTGTTTGGTTTTGTGTCCTTGTGATAGTTTGCTGAGAATGATGGTTTCCAGCTTCATCCATGTCCCTACAAAGGAGATGAACTCATCCTTTTTTATGGCTACATAGGAACTTATTATTTAAAGGAGCCCTGCTGTGGATTGTTTTGCAAGGTTGAGGAGGCTTCCTTACCTTAAACAATCACCGACTGCTCTCTCTGGGCTAGGTCTGTGAGTTCAGGGCCCAATACCTCTGCAGAATGTGCTTGCCTGTCTCTTTTAATGACTGAAAGCCAGAAGCCAGCATATCCTTGTAGAAAGGAGGAGTGCAGTTTTGTTGTTTTCTCTTTACAATTGAGTACTTTGGGGTTTTGCCAGATAGATTTTCCTCTTGCCTTGTTTTTTTTTTTTTTTAAATGAAAAGCTTTCCTGGCAGATGTTGGAAAGCCACTTCTAGGGCATTGATAGTTACCAAAAAAAGACCCTGGCTTCCTTTCCCCATCAGCTGACTGTGCATTTCCCTGCCCCACATCTGTGCTGTCATCCTCAGAAGGCTGAGCCTGCAAGTGCTTGCTCTGATGTGGCCCTGGCCTTTGTCTGCAGACCCCCGCTCCCCACCCCAGCAGAAGTCTGTCCAGCAGGGCACAGTCCATGAGGGGCTGTCAGCTGTTTTCCACTTGAACTGTCCATAGCCTTGTTTTCGCTCTCCCTCTGCTGAACCTGATGCAGTTACTAACTCCGTAGGTAGCACTCGGGGCCCTTTGAGACCTGGTGGCCTCTGAACTTTAGTCCTTCATGACTTCCTGCTTCAGCCTGTCTTCCCCTCTTCTGCCCAGGACTGTGGTGTCTCTGTGTCTCTGTTACTCTTTGCTGTCAGCCCTGAATGTCTTCTTCTTACCCCTTCTTCTACTCCATTTTCTATTTGAAATTCATTCTTTCTGGGTTAGGCTACATACCACCCGGGGGGCTGTAGAGTGTGCCGAGGACAGTCTGAAAAGCCTGGGTTCGAATCCTGATTTGGCCACTACCCAGCTGTCTTTGAACAGTTTAGCACCCCCCTTGGAGCCTCTTTCCACACATAGAGTGGAGTGATGGCCGCAGCCATATTGGGACTGAGTGAGGGGCCTGTAAAGTAAAGTCAGGTCGGGGAGGTGTCTCAGTGTTTTCCTCACTTTTTTTAGGTAGCTCTTTCTAGTCTTCCTAACTAGACAGACTCTTTTCTTCCTCTTAATGTTTATGCATTTGGTAGCCCTAAATTAGGTGGAAATCAGTATTTTCCACCTTTTTAATAATTATTTGCAGATGAACTTCTCTTCTTCCTCCATAAATATACTTTGGCGGCATTTGACTTTTGTCTCCCACAAAGCCGAGCCCAGTCACTTGCCGAAGTTCTGTGCTCTGTAAATGCCTGCAGAGTTGTGAGTGTTCCACCCAGAAGTTCTGAGTCAGTCTCCCAGATATGACGAGATCCCCTCGGTGACAGGCAACCTGCTTCTCTGCCTTTCATTTGTTTATTACCTGCATTGCTTTTGATTCTCTATTAAAATGTATTTTTTAAGAGGAAATCAGCGAAGGCATATGGAGTGATGGCCTGTCTGTGTGGGGCGCAGTATTCTGTAATAAGAATTGCCATGGCAACGTGGTAGCCTTCACATTTCTCCAGTTAAGAAGATGAACTCTCCTGCCCACAGATGCTGAGTGGATTGGCCACCATTACCTAGTGCCGCAGGTCTCTTCCTGAAAGGCAGTGGGCCTCATTACCAAGGACCCAAGAAACATTACCAAGTTTCTCAGCAGGGGATCATCAAACAGCAGTCCTGGCCCTTTGCATCTCCCTATCATCTGATTCTGTTGTCTGAAATTTTGGTTCCTTCTGCAACAGGCCTCCTGGCATTGGCAGCGGGTTTAAAGCAGGCCTGATGTGAGCAGCTGACTGGGACAGCGGCTGGTGGGGCTGTGGTCTGCCCGCCCACTGCATCTGCTCCTAGGCCTACGTGGAGACTGTGGAGGGATGAGTGAATGTTTTCTAAGGAGCAGTGCAGCAGGTCAGCTTAAAGCTGCCAGTATAGCAGCAGCCCTGTTGTATCTTATAGGGGCCTCTGCATCCTCTGGCTGTCCCCACCCCATGCATTCTATGGGTGGCAGACACTTGCTTTCTTTCTGTAAACCAACCTGTCCTCTAAGCTACTGTCACACTGCTTCATGATGGAAAGGCGGGGTTGTAAGCTCCTGGTTTCTGGCTTTTTCTCCAGATTGTTTTGTAACAAACTATGCTGAGACCAGGTGCAGGCACAATAGACCTGAATTCTGACAGCCACCCAGGAGTGCACAGCCGCTGTTCTCTGAGCCCATCAATCCCAAATTGGTGTGTGGGACTTGTTGCTGGGCAGCTTGACCTTCCTTGCCTACTGTCTAATATCAGAGTGCCTCACCAGCCAGGTTTCTGGATGCTGTATGAAGGTAACATGGTGGAATCTGGCAAAGCTAGAAGATTCTTTGCAAAAAAAAAGACTTGTTTGCCTCTTAGGTCCTTCCTGTGAAGAGGCTATGCATGCAGCAGTATGACAGTCCTGACTGTTCCTATCCCTCAGCATCAGGCCACAGTTCATAGCCAGGCAATGACTGCCATGGAGGCATGGAAGCCAGCTGGCCAAGCCTTCACAGCCCAACAGAAAACTGCTGTCCTATCCTTAGCCCTCAGCGTCTGTGAGTTGACTGAGATGATCAGTGGCCACACCTGGTAGAAGTCTCTTGGCAAATAGGTCTCTAAATGGACGTCTGGCTGCATGTTAGAGAGCATTTGCTTTTTATGGTGTGCACATAGCAGGGATTGGACCTACAAGCCCTGGAGTCACTGTGGCATAGAGAACATGGAAAGGCAGTATGCCCTGGTTAAAATTCTGGCTTTCAAGATTATGGGACCTTGCTCTGAAGGAGAATTCTCTGCCAATAAGGAAATTTTCAGAAAAGCTGACTGAAGGAGCCTGGGAGACTTTTGTCTGGACAGGTGTCTGGGCTTTGTTTCATCATAGGAAACAGTGTAGCTTAGTGGGAAGAACCAGCTTTAGAGGCAGACCTTGGTTCACATCTCAGCTCTGCTACTTACTATATATTCTTGATGGACTCTCATCGATGCTTCTAGAGGCCATATCTGTCCATGGGACAGGACTATCCTGTCCCATGCCGTGACCTGTTTTTTCCAGGAAACTGCCCATCTTCACTAGAGACACTGTAATGGGAGCTGTATTTTCTTTCTTTGTGTCTCTGGCCACAGTGGTTGGTCAACATATTCTTTTAATATGCATTTTATTGAGGTATAGCAGTAAATACGTAAAAAAAACAAATACGTAAATCTTAAGTCACCAATTCTGCACATCTTTATGCAGGTGTAATCACAACCTGTTTACATAGGTGTAATCACGACCTGGCTCAAGATACAGCCCATTTCTAGAATCACATAAGGTTCCTGAGGGCCCTCTCCTAATCTTTACTCTCCAAAGAGAACCATTACTTGGACCTCTGCCGCCACGGATTGGTTTGTCTGCTCTTGCACTCTGTGGACTTGGAAGAGTGCAGGACCGTGTTCACGGCTTTCTAGTTTTTCTGGCTCTTTCTGATGTCTGTGAGATTTACCCATGTTGTATTTAGCAGTAGTTTGTTCTTTTCCATTGCTGTATAGTATTTCCTTGCCTGAATATACCACAATTTATAATGCTGCTATGAATATTTGCGTGTGTGTGTTTTGTTGGACATAAGCCTTTACTTTTGTTGAGAAAGTAAAGGCTCAGAAGTGCAACTGCTGGATCTCAGAGTATATGCACTTCTAGCTTTAGTGGATACTGCTGAACATTTTTCTGAAGTGGTTATGTCAGTTTACTTTCCCGCCAGCAATGTATTCCACATTCCTACCACCATTTTGTGCTGTCAGTTGTCTTAATGTTCACTATTCTAGTGGAGATGCAGTGTACAGTTCATTGTTTTTAGTATGTTCGCAGAATTGTGCACCAGTAACCATTCTGTAGTTTCAGAGTATCTTTACATCACTCCCCAGAACCCCATGCCCATCAGCAGTAATTCCCCCTCAGCCCTCAGCCCTAGCCCATGGCAAGCATTACTGTATTTTCTGTATCTGTGGATTTGCCTATTCTGGACATTTCATGTAAATAAGATCATACAATATGTGGCCTTTGTGGCTGGCTTCTTTCACTGAACATAATGTTCTCAAGATTCATCCATATTGTAGCATGTATCAGTGCTTTATTCCTTTTGATGGCCAAATAATATTCCATTGTACAGATAGACCACATTTTATTTTTTTCATTTGTCAATTGATGGACATTTGGGTTGTTTCAGAACATTTACAAATGAGTTTTAGTTGGACATACATTTTTAATTCCCTTGCATGTTAAATTCTCAGTAGAATTACTCAGATATATGATAATACTAGAGTGCAGTGGCACAATGTTGGCTCATTGCAACCTCTGCCTCCTGGGTTCAAGCAATTCTCCTGCCTCACTGAGCCTCCTGAGTAGCTGGGATTACAGGCCCCTGCCACCACTCTTGGCTAATTTTTTGTATTTTTAGTAGAGCCGGGGTTTCACTGTGTTGGCCAGGCTGGTCTCGAACTTCTGACCTCGCAATCCACCCACCTCGGCCTCCCAAAGTGCTGGGATTACAGGCATGAGCCACCGCACCTGGCCTATGATAACTCTTAAGTTTAAATTTTTGAAGAACTGCTAGACTGTTTTCCAAAGGAGTATATGACGATTCCCGTTTCCCACATCCAACCTCATGCTTGTTCTTGTCTGTCTGTTTGATTATAACTAATCCCACCTCATGCCTTTTCTTGTCTGTTTGATTATAACTATTGTAGTGAATGTGAAGTGGTATCTCATTGTAGTTTTGATTTGCATTTCTCTAAGATTAGTGATGCTGAGCATCTTTTCATGTGCTTATTGACCATTTATATATCTTCTTTGAAGA
>NW_012100654.1:287616-289686 GCF_000951045.1 Mandrillus leucophaeus | reverse complement strand
AGTGGCCGGATCTCAGCTCACTGCAAGCTCCGCCTCCTGGGTTTACGCCATTCTCATGCCTCAGCCTCCCAAGTAGCTGGGACTACAGGCGCCCGCCACCTCGCCCGGCTAGTTTTTGTTTTTGTATTTTTTAGTAGAGACGGGGTTTCAACGTGTTAGCCAGGATGGTCTCAATCTCCTGACGTCGTGATCCGCCCGTCTCGGCCTCTCAAAGTGCTGGGATTACAGGCTTGAGCCACCGCACCTGGCCATCCATTTTTTCTTTGGTTACTTGTATTTTTGGGGTCATATCTAAAAATCCATTTCCTAGTTTAAGGTCATGAAGATGGATTCCTGTGTTTTATAAAGTTTTATAATTCTAGCTCTTACAGTTGGGTCTTTAATCCATTTTGAGTTAGTTTTTGTATATGATGTGAGGTTGGGGTCTAGTTTATTTCATTTGCATATGGAAAGTCAGTTTATTATCATCATCTGTTGAAAAGACTATTTTTTCCCCTCATTGTGTGGAATTGGTACCTTTGTTGAAAATCAATTGAGTATACATATAAGGATTGATTATATTTATTTTTGGACTCAGAATTCCAGTCCATGTATCTCTTTGTCCTTATGCCAGTACCACACTATCTTGATTACTGGACTTTATAGTAAGTCTTGAAATCAAGAAGTGTGAGTCCTCTACTTCTGTTTATTTTCCCTGACAATTTAGATTATTTGGATTCCTTGACTTTTTCTATGGATTTTAGGATGGATTTTTCTATTTCTGAAAAACAAAAGGGTAGCTGAGATTTTGATAGGGAATATATTGAATCTGTAGATCAGTTAGATCTTTCTCATTTAGGTCTCTGATCATTGTGAATTAAATTGTATGTAAAGTATTAGGTAGGAATATCCATTTGTTAAAACGATCATTCCTCACTGAATTGCAGGAGGGCCTTTGTCATTAATCACTTGACTCTGTGTGGATTGTTTCTAGACTGTGTTTAGTTCAAGTGGTCTGTGTTAGTAACACTCTTTATTAATTATTGTAGCTTCATGGTAGTTATAATTATCTTGTATATCTTGTATATTAATCCTTTTTTTTTTTTGTTTTTTGAGGCAAAGTCCCTCTCTGTCACCCAGGCTGGAGTGCAGTGGCATGACTGTGGCTCACTGCAGCCTCAACCTCCCAGACTTAAGTAGTCCTCCCACATCAGCCTCTTGGGTAGCTGGGACTATAGGCACACATCACCACCCCCAACCAGTTTTTTGTGTTTTTTTTTTTTTGTAGGGGCTGTATCTCCCTGTGTTGCCTAGGCTGGTCTCAAACTCCTGGGCTCAAGTGATCCTCCCACCTTGGCCTCACAAACTGCTGGGATTACAGGTGTAAGCCATCACACCTGGCCAATTTTGTTTTGTTTAAATCAAAATTATCTCATCTCTTCTAGGTCCTTTGTATTTCTATATCAATTTCAGAATCAAACTTGTCAGATTAATATCTATAGATCAATTTGTAGAGAACTGACATTTTTGCATTCTTGAATCTTTCAGTTCATTATATGTGTATCCATTTGTGCAGGGCTTTTCAACAATGTTTCATATATTTCTCTGTAGTGATCTTAGATCTTTTTTGTTATATTTATTCCTAAGGGTTTTATTTTTGGATGCTAATGAAAATACTATTGCTTTTAATTTTTTATTTCTTGCTAGTATATAGGAGTAAAATGGATTTTTATGTATTGACTTTGATAAATTGACTTATTAGTTCATGTATTATGTAGTTCTTAAGTTTTTCTACATATATAGTCATATCATCTAAAAGTCCTAGCAATTTTACTTTTTTTCTTCCATTCTAAAGGTTGGAATTTTAAGAATTCCATTTCTTACCTTGTTCCACTGGCCGAAACTCCAGTATAGTTTTGAATAGAAATTATTATAGTGTGTCCAGGCATGGTGGCTCACGCCTATAATCCCAGCACTTTCGGAGGCCATGGCAGGAGGATTGCTTGAGCCCAAGATTTTGAGACCAGTTGGGCAACATAGCAACACCATATCTCTACAAAAAATAAAAAATATAAAAACCATTATCTGGGT
>NW_012100654.1:204702-285151 GCF_000951045.1 Mandrillus leucophaeus | reverse complement strand
AGATACCATCTCACACCGGTTAGAATGGCAACCATTAAAAAGTCAGGAAACAACAGGTGCTGGAGAGGATGTGGAGAAATAGGAACACTTTTATACTGTTGGTGGGACTATAAACTAGTTCAACCATTGTGGAAGACAGTGTGGCGATTCCTCAAGGATCTAAAACTAGAAATACCATTTGACCCAGTCATCCCATTACTAAGTATATACCCAAAGGATTATAAATCATGCTGCTATAAAGGCACATGCACACGTATGTTTATTGGGGACTTTTCTAGTTATATAGCTATCTTTCTATTACTGATTTCTAGTTTAATTTCATGGTACTCAAATAATATACTTTGTATGATATCAGAGAAATTTGTTGGGATGTGTTTTATCATAAGGCCTTGTATATGCTCTGTTCTGGAAAATTTCCCATTGCACTTGAAAGTAATGTGATTTTGTTTTTACAGTTGTGGTTGTAGTGTTCTATATATGTCAATTCGGTTGAGTTGATTGTGTTGTTCAGATTTTCTCTTTTTCTTACTTTTTTTTGGTCTACTATCAGTCACAGAATATCCAGTGTTCACTTATGTTTGTGGGTTTGTCTGTTTATCCGTTCTGTCAACTTTTACTTTAAATAATAAATATGCAAATAATTATTAGAGGTATATAAATCTGGACTCTGTATATATTTGTGCCAAAATGATTCTTTTGTCTTTGTAAAATATCTTTCTTTATATCTAGTGATACTTCTTGCCTCAAAGTCTACTTTAATGTTGATGTTATTACTTTAGCTTTCTTTTAGTGTTTGCATGGTGTATCATTTTCCATCCTTTTTTCACCTTCTCATGCTCTTTATAGTTAAAGGTGTATCTCTTGCAGATAGCCTATAACTTGTCTTTTTCTTCTCTTCAATTTGGTCTAACAACCTTTGTGTTACCATTTCCAGAATGATGCAACAAACATGTTTACTCTTTCCACTGCTGTTTATTTCTTTCTAGCAATTCTGTGCTTCCGGTTGTCATCATTTTCTTCTCTCTGAAGGACTCTCTCCAAATTCTTTTTGTAGTGTCGTGTCATCCCACAAGATGTCTCCTTTCATAATTCTAGGTTTTGGTAGACCTGCTAATAAAAATACTCAAGCAGTAACCGCCACAGAAACTTCCCCCTTCATCAAATGAAGTAGTCAGGTAAAGCCTTTATTTGAATGATTCAAGGTAACACCAATAGTAAGATATTCCAGAAAAGGATTTGGCTTCTCAAACCAGTCTTGGTTTTATTTTCTCTTGCATGGACATAATTCCATTGTCCAGGACTTAGAAAGGCTGATGTGATGGGTGGAAATAATATGATTGGAGACCAGTTTTTAAGTGGTGAGTTCCTTGGTGAAAAGTTTTTATAATGGTGTCTTTTGTCTATGCAGTCTTGTAAATGCAGGCATGTGTGGACTGTGAGTATTTGGACAGCAAGGACCCAGGAGAAAGCTTTTAGCTTCATATTTGGCAGTAGCAAGTACTCAGTAGAGAGAAGGAGTGTTTTCATATTCTGAAAGCTAGCTACAGGTAAGTTCTCTTTCCTGTTTTGTGTGTGAGGAGACACTAATAGTCATTGCCTTGTATTTGCCTACCAGTATGTTAGGCTCTCTGTGTGTGTTATATAATTGTGTTCTCGTAATGGCGACAGAAGGAGGCATGATTATTCCCCTGAGTTAGATGGGGAAACTGAGGCCAGAGAGATTATCACTTTTGTGGGATCTTATATATATATCTAATAATAAAAGTGGAGACTAGAGACCATGTCCTCTGACTTCTAAACAGATGTTTGTCGCCACACTGTGTTGACAATAGGAATCTACTACTAAGGCCTCCTTTTTGACATGACCCCGAGCTTCCACATCCACAGTGTGGTCAATTTTTGCAGAACTAAGATAAGATCCAGCCAGTGACTGCAGTGGTAGTGGAAACTGAGAGTTCTCT
This sequence comes from Mandrillus leucophaeus, assembly GCF_000951045.1. Taxonomy (NCBI): domain Eukaryota; kingdom Metazoa; phylum Chordata; class Mammalia; order Primates; family Cercopithecidae; genus Mandrillus; species Mandrillus leucophaeus. Next base: position 283,190 of record NW_012100654.1, on the reverse strand, counting down.
GGTCCACAGAAAGGACGCGTGGGCTTGAGGGACCAGGGAAGGCCACCAGAGGAAATGAGACATGAGACTTGAAGAGTAAATAGGAATTAACAGGTGAAGGATGTTTAGGGGGGCCCCAGGGAGGAGAAAACCAAGTAGGAGGAAGCTATGGTGTGCCAGGAGATGAGAGCAAGAATTTGGCATGTCAAAGAATGCCAAAGAAGTTGGAGGCAAGTGGGAGGAATGACACTGGAGAGGTGAGCAAGAACCAAATTCTTTAGGCTCCCAAAAGCCATTTTGAGAAGGCTTGGACCGTATTCTCTGGGCATTGTGCAACTATTGAAGGCTTCATGCAAGGAAATGACACAGTCAGATGTGTGTCCTGGGAAGATTATTCTTGCTGCAGTATGGGGAGTGTTCAAGAGCACAGAGAGGCTGGAGGGATGAAAGCAGTTCCAGGCTGCCATGCGTCATCCAGGAGACAGTTGATGTGGCCTGAGCCAGAATGAATGACGGGAAATAGAAAGAATGATTCAGGAGTATGTAGCAGGAAAAGTCCACATGAGGTTGCCCTGGTGGAAGGAAGGATGGAGGACCCACCCGACTGCCCACTCAGCCTTGTGCTGCAGCAGCCCTAGGGTGCCTTCTAGGAGCACAGTTCCAGCAACAACCTGGTGTGGCTTGTGGGGTATGGGGTTAGGGCTTCACTTTTAACCCTTCTTGGGCTCTGACATGGAGAACCTGTGAAGACTTCTAAGATGCCACTCTCATCTGGGATCTTTCACCATGTGCCAATCACTATTATTGATACAAAGTTAGAGGAGAAAGGAATTTTTGAGCAAGAAAAAGATACAGATGAGTAGTTGTGCTGTTAATTGAGCCTGGAAAGTAAAGGAAGAACAAGCTTTCATCCCAGCAAGGTGGGGCAGTGGAGTGGAGGAAGGCTGCAGAAAATAAGCCAGAGAGCTTGTTCTCTTCTGGGTCTGGCCCAGAGCACATGCTTAGAAATGCCAAATTCTTACTCCCTTCTCATGGCACACTGTAGCTTCCTCCTACTTGGCTCTCTCCTCCCTGTGCCCCTCTGAACATCCTTCACCTATTAACTCCTATTTATTCTTCAAGTCTCAGGTCTCATTTCCTCTAGGAAGCCTTTCCTGGTCCGCTTCTGCAACTCCTTGGTCTTGTCCCTCTCTGTCTCTTCAGTGCATCCTCCTCTCCTTCCCACCATGACGGTTGGGCTCCCCAGGCTTACATCCTTAGCCTCTCTCTTTGAAGACTGTGTGTCTTCCCTGGAAATGTCATCTTACCTCATGGTTTCAGTTATCTTCTGTAGGCTAAGGACTCTGCCTAAGCTGTACCCTACGAAACCAGTGGTGCACTTCACATCTTCTCTTGGATGCTCCACAGGTCCCAACAACTCAAACTTGGCCGATTCTCTTCCCACTGGCTTCAGTGCTGTACTCCATGTCCCTGCTTTTTGTCCTGACTGGGGATGCCCAGGCCTCCAGTATCAGTTGGAGTTCTTTGGTTGGAAACAACAGAAATCAGCTCTGGCTAACTTAAATAAAAGTGAGTGTGTGAGGGGACACGGGAGGCTCCCAGAACTGACAGGCAGCTGGTGAATTAGGCCTGGACAGAGGCCACTCTGAAAACTGGGAAGCAGGGCTTCTGTGTTGCAAGCCCATCCTGTCGGATGGGACAGGACACCAGTGATTTATCTCTGGGGCCTCTGCTTACGATTGCCTTCAAGGGAGTCCATGTGATCTTTGGTGAGAAGGAGGAACATCCTGTTTTGGAAGGGGAGTGTATGTTGGCTTTAGAACATTGTAAGTGTTTATTCCAGTACACCTTCAGTCCAGGGCCTGCCTGCCTTTTAGGAGAGGCCCTCCTCAAAGTCATCTTAGCAGCTCTGCTCCCAGGAGCCTGCACTATTTGTACCACTTGGTAACGTCCCCCCTTTCATTCCAGCTGTTGATCATTGCGTTCTCCTTTTTGTTTTGATCATTCTGGCTAGGAATTTATAAATGTTGTTGATCTTTTCAAAGAACCAATTTTTGACTTTATTTTTTTTCCTATTGTTTGCTTTTGATTTCATTGATTTCCACTCCTATATTTATTACTTCTTTTCTGCTTACTTCGGGTTTAATTAGCTGGGGTTATTTCCTAAAGCTTCTTAAAGTGAAACTATAAATCATAGATGTGGCACCTTCTTTTCTAATATAGAGGTTTAAAGCTGCCAGGTTCCCTCTAATGACCATTTTTACTGCATACCACAAATTTTGCCCTGTATGTATGTAGTTCAGTGATCAGCCAGAGGTTTGGGCAAAGTTTCTATGCAGGTTCTGGAGCTCTCCTTTCTGGGGAGATCCCCCTCACTCTCCAGATGCTGCACCATCCCCAGACTCAGATTTCTGGTTTTCTATTTGATCTCTAGGCTCCCCGTGTGGCACCAAATGAAGCCAGCTCTTAGGTAAGACCCATAAAAACAGGAAACTCACCCGGTACCATTTCCTGTTCCCACATATCAGCTCTCCTCCAACTTCTGCTTGCCTTTGGTCATTCTCCAGGGCCTTTAGAGGGTTGTTTTTTGTATTTTGTCTAGAATCTACCACTTATTTCTGCAGGAGATGTTATGGGCTGAATGTTTGTGTCCTGCCAAAATTCATATGTTGAAGCCCTAACCCTCAGTGTGATGTACATGGAGGTAGGGCTTTGGGAGGTCATGAGAGTGGGGCCTCCATGGTAGGATTAGTATCTTTATAGGAATTGGAAAAAGAAAGAGTTCTCCTGCCCTCTTTCTCTCTGTCATGTGACGATAGAGCAAGAAGGTAGCTGTCTGCAAATAGGAAGAGAGCCCTTACCAGACATCAAATCTGCTGGCACGTTGATCTTGGACTTTCACGTCTCCAGAATTGTGATAAAATAAATGTTTGTTGGCTGGGTGCGGTGGCTCACACCTGTAATCCCAGCACTTTGGGAGGCCAAGGCAGATGGATCAACTGAGGTCAGGAGTTCAAGACCAGCCTGGCCAACATCGTGAAACCCTGCCCCTACTAAAAAATACAAAAATTAGCTGAGCGTTGTGGCACGCACATGTAGTCCCAGCTACTTGGGAGGCTGAAACAGGAGAATTGCTTGAACTCAGAAGGCAGAGGTTGCAGTGAGCCAAGATTGCACAACTGCACTTCAGCTTGGGCCACAGAGTGAGACTCTTGTCTCAAAAATAATAATAAATAAATAAATAATGTTTGTTGTTTAAGCCACCAGTCTGTGGTATTTGTGGTAGCAGCCTGAGCTAAGAGGAGGGCTGGCGTAAGAGGAGTTCTTCTGCCATGTGGAAAGTGGACACTTCACTGTTCATGCTGGTGTTGGCCACCTTGTGTCATTATATGCCACTGGGCCCCACCTGGATTGTGAAGACTGGAAGGAGGCTTCTGGATCTTGTGCCTCTTTAGAGCCTCTTCGGGTCCCACTTAGTGAAGGGTTGCAGGCGTTTTTAGCCAGGCTTTCACCCTACAGCTTCAGCTGCCATGCGCCCTGCATGCCTGGGGAGACCCACAGTCCAGCTGCCTCCTGGATGCCCCTTGCTGGAGACCCCAGGTGCCCTGTAGGCAGCACGATCACGACAGAACTTGCTGTCTTCCTCATCCCCTGCTCTACCAGTGTTCCTGTTCACTTTTCTTTGGGGTAGAAACTTTCTTCCTCATACTTTAATTCCTTTTCATAAAGGAGCCTCTTTATGGCTGCTATTTGGGTTTCCGGTCTCTTTGTGTCTTGTCTAAACCATGTGTTGTCTGCATGGTTTTCTTATCGTCATCTCTTGCAGTCTACTCTTAACACGGACAGACACTGACCTTAGGAAGAGGCAGTGCTGGGTATTCCTGTCCTTTGGTGAAACTCCGAGTGTGCCTCTGTTACTCAGAGGACAGCATCCAGATCCCTGACCAGATCTTCGGGGTCCTGTGGGCGTTGGCTCACCTGCCTTTTCTGGCCTCATTCCCTGTCACTCCTCACTCACTCTGGGCTCCAGTAAAGCAGCAGCACAGCTGCTCACAGGACAGCGCCTAAGTATACCAGGGCCTGCTCGGGGACCGCACCCTGTGTGCTTTGCCTGCTTCTCTCCTGGGTGGCCCTGACAGTCTTTAACTAGTATGCTGCCTCCTCTCCGGGCCTCACTTAATCCTTCTACGGCAGTGTTGGGCAAGCTTGCCTCTTCAGCCACCTCTGTGGTATTTTAAGTGCTGTATTACTATTAGTTTTATGTCTCTCTCCTCAATGTAAGTGATGAGTGGAGACCTTGTTTCATCTATCTCAGTGCCCACAACACCTTGTACACAGCAGGGCTCAGCAGAACACGCTTAAATTAGCAGAGGTCTCCCCTGGGGCTGTAGGCGATCAGCCCCAGGCTAATATCTGGTGCTGTGGAAAATATGTGTGTTTACGGCTGGACTCAGAAGATGGGCCCTCTGTCCCCCAAGCTGGGAAACGGGCTCATACTCAGTATGTGTGCTTCAGAATTGTCTAAATTTCCATGCGAAAGAGGAGACTCTGTCAACTGAAGAGGGGAAAACTCAAGCCATCTTTTACCCCCGACTCCTGCCATCAAGAAGAAGAGTGTGTTTGGTCTAATGTCTGGATGAGAAGATCGTTGGTCTCAGGTGGGCAGTGAGCATGTAATCTGTGTGCTGAGTGAGGAGCGCGAGGGTCTAACTCCGTGGGTGTGGTAGCTGTCACTGTTTTGGGATCTTCCCTGGAGCAAGGCATAAAAAGGTGGGATAAATGCTTTTCAAATATGTCTAAAAATATTTGGCCAACAGGTATTGATTAAAGAAGAGGAAAAAAAGGACTTAACAATTATTCAGCTCTTACGAGGTGCCAGGAGCTTTTCACACTTGATGCTGTTAGTCCTTTCCCCAGTATAGATGGAGAAACTGAGGCTCAGAGAGGCAAAGTGACTCTGCCAGGGCCACACACTTAGCAAGGTTCAGAATTGGGATTCAAAACAAGGTCTCTCTGGCTCTAAGTGTCTAATGAAATAGTTAATGTATATGATGGCTTATCTAGGACTTATCGTAGGCTGTTGAATGAACATCTCCTGTCTCTTCCTCTCCCCAGAAGCTTACTGCCTTTTCTTATTCTAAGTTAGCCTCATCCAGGGGTGGTGTCCGTCGTTCAGCAATGGCAGAGCACCTTCATCTGCAGGCTTGGTGTGCGCCGTCTCTACCATCTCCATAACATCCCACTCAATGCCAGTTATCCAGTAGCTGCTTTTGAATATTTGTGGAATAGATGATGAAAGCTGGCAGGATCCTTCCTGCAAACTTGTGCTGCTTGTTTCCTACTTAAACCTCTCAGATTCTGAGCTGTGAAGTCCTCAGGGCCTGCTTTACAAAGGAAGAATGGTACTGTTTCTTGCCTTTGCCAAGAGGAAGATACAGGAAAACTGGAGAGTCTTTTGGTTCTTAGAATTGCTGCCATATTCATATGTCATTGTGCTTTACTTACTCTTTCCACTTTGTAGCATCCTTGGGAACAGAACTCAAGTAGTGCCTCCTGGTGGTCTGACCCAGAGAAAGGGGGAGGGCTGGTGTAGGACCAGAAATGATTAGAGCCAGCTGAGTTAGGGCCACCACACCCCTTCTCAAAAGGAGAAGGGAACCACAAGAGGGGAATTTCTCCCCCAGCCAAGGTCTACAGGTATGGAAAGGGTGGGGAGGACCTCACATTAGCCCCTTGCCTTCACAGTCATCACTTTGGGTTATGCACTTTGCAGATACAGCCCTCATATTGTGCTAGATGCTCCCCAAGTGACTAAGAAAGTTACGGGGAGAGACAAGGCACGTAGTGACACAGTATTCATAGGCAATGAGAAGTAGCCAGTTGCTTGTGTGCATGCATGTGCCCACACACCACTTGCATGCACATGCACACACACATACATGCACATGTGCAATGCTCATACATATGTCTCTCAGAACTCAGAGTAAAAACTTTGTACTCCAAGGACTTGTTGGTTAAGGAGCCATATTAGGGAGACAGTTTCCTCCCAAAGTTAGGGGTACATTTCATATACTGTGACTGGCTCCACCCCCTTCAGGATACCTTGCCTCCTCCTTGGCACGGGTACAGACACTCAGCTCTTTCCAGAAACTCATACTTCCCCGAAAGACAGAAGATTTGCCACTTCTGAAGATCTGCATAAATATGTGAAATTTGAAAACCGTTTCTAAACAATATTTTGAACAACAGCAGCTTTGTTAGAATCATTCACACAGTGCCTTGCATGCTATATGTCTTTGATGAAGACCTACTGGGAAACAGTGTGGCAAGTGGGAAGAATGTGGGCTTTGCAACTATGTAGACCTATGGAAGTCCAGCCTTGCTGTCTGATAGCTATGCCATCTTGAGTTCAGGGCCCTTATCCAGCATCCACTCAATACTTAGTGGTACAATAATGATGAGTCCTTGGAGAATAAATATACAACCTCTCGAGAAGATTGTTGCAAATTATAGCACTGTATTCGGTGGCCTGTGTTTTGCTTTTGTTAGAATTACCAATAATGTTACTTAATAATTCATCATATGTGTGAAATAATGAATGCATCTTGGAAGTGTAAAATTCAGGTCAACATATATTTATGCATCATTTGCCTACCAAGTTTCATGCCAGGCGTGGGGACACCAACAGAAGTGACTCAGGGCTGCTGCTTTCATGAAGCCCCTATATTTTCAGGGGGATCAATAGCTATAGACCAATTAGTATAAGAATACTTAGAATAATTATAGGATATATTTAAGTGCTGTGGGAGTACGGATAGGTGATACAGTTCTGTTTGGATGGAGAGAGAAGAAAAAATAAGTCATTCAGGGATTTTGATTACAGCCACAGAAACCAACTCTGGCTATCATAAGCAGAAGGAATTAATTGGAGAGTTGTTGGGGGCTTGCCTGTGGGCGTGGAGCTGGAGGGCCAGGCCTGGGGAATGGGCCGGAAGCAGGGGAGCTCCTAGGTCATGAAGCCCTACCAGTTGCATCATTGTACTCTTGCTACTACTGCTGTTGCTGTGGTCTCTTGTCAAGCCAATCTCCATCAGTCCCTCCTTTCTGTGTCATTTATTCAGGGTTCAGTTTTGTGTGATGATGACTATCTGAGCCCAAGTGGGGGGCCTGTCCCTGGCTACTTCAGGACAGAGAGAGTATACATATCTGATCTCCACTTAGATATAGGACAGCTTCCTATTAGAAATTGGACAGAACCTCCCCAAGACTCCAACACGGGTTTTAATAGGGTGCTGAAGGAAGTGTTGACTGGGTCCTTGACGGTCGGCAACAGCAGAGCACTTGGGCAGGCAGGGTATGGAAAAAGAGACATTTCTGGCAAAGAACAGTAGGAGCCAGAAGCACAGGCCTTGGAAGCCCTGGTGTGTCTGGAGGAATGAGAGCTCCGCTGTTCCATGGGCAGTGTTTGTAGCTGGTTGAGACTAGGTCAAAGAAAAGTGTTTCTCCAGTTTCTAATATCCATTCTCCAGAGAAGTAGCCCAGGTGGGGGATCCTAGATAGATCCACAAACAGTTGGAACAGGTTTTTGACCAGCCTCTGAGACCCCTGAGGGACAGCTTATCTGATGGAGATGGCCCAGTTAGCCCCACCCTAGCTGCAGGCCAACAGTTCCCTGTTCTCCAGTGTTGTCCTCTTAGCCCGGGTGTAGGTGCCAACAGCAGAGGCAAGACAGTGCTCCCCCCAGAGCCCCAGTCCCTCCAGTAGGTATGGGGTGACTGCCTGCCTGCCTGACATCGTTACAGGCTGAGGGTGTGACCGTGGCCAGGCAGCTTGCTCTCTGATCAGGTAGGGGCCACTTCTCTGACTCCCTTAACCTCACGGTTCTCCAAAGAACCTCTGACTCATCAGCTTACAATCCCTGAGGTCTGAAGTGATGTCAGAGTGGGCCAGGGTGGACTGGGGATGCTCTGGGCATGGAAGACCACACACACCTGGCTGGCTCTGCTCAGTTCATGAATTTCCCGCCGGAGACTGGGCAGTTCATCACTCTTGTTCTCTGCAAGGAACTATAGGTCTGTTGCTGGTCATGTTTGAGCAGCTTCTCTGAACTCTTACTGTTTGGAGCTGCAGTGAGAATCAGCAGGCAGCAGAGCTGAATCACTGGCTCCTTTTCTTCCTCCCCATCTCTCTTTTCAGCCTGCAGATTTAGAAGCATGAGTAAGCTCTGCTTTACCCAACTCTTGCTTATTTCAAGCAGCATGCTGTTACCCTGTACGTAAAGACAGCCCCTGCCTCCCTCACAGGCAGGGATTCTATTCTCCAGCATTACTTTTTAAAAGGTGTTCTGCTAGAAAATCGCATATTATTTCTTCTGTAAAGGTTTCTCCTTGCCACCTTTCCGTAGCTACAGCTGTCACAACCACAGTTAATATTTTGTGTGCCTGTGCATGCGAGTGCATGGTGTGGGAAGGGAGATAATCAGGCTGTCCTCTTGGGCAGAAGCCTTCCAGTTCAGCTTTTATGAGCTGGATTTAAAAAATAAATAAATAGATCATATCGCTCTCTTGCTCAGAGCTCTCCAGTGGCTCCCCGTGCTCATAGAAGGCAGTGCACCACGTCACCAGGGCTGCAGGGCCCTGTGTCGTTAGGCCCCAGCCTGTTTTTCATGCTGCCTCTCACCACTCCCCCACTCCACTCCCAGATATTTGTTATGGTGTTTGGTATGTCCCTCGAATATGTCACATTTGTTCCCACTCAGAGGCCTTTGCATTGGTTTTTTCAGGTAGGAATGAACTTCCCCAAGATCTTCGTGGCCTTCTATCCTGTCATGCAGCTCTCAGTTCAAATGTCACCTCCTGAAAGGGACCTTCTCTGGTCACTCCCTGTGAATGAGTCCTCACCCCTGCCTCTCTGGACTGCCACTCTGTTCTTCACAGCTCTTCATCACCATCTGACATTACATTCACTCATTAATTTATGTTCATCTGTCCATCCCTTCCTGTGTGTCTCACTCATCGCAGGATCCCAGGCTCTAAGAACAGTCCTGGTTCCACAAGCATTCAGTACAATTTTGGTACTAAAGACAGTGCAAACAAGAGTGAAATAGCAGTGGGGACATTGACCGGGAGAGGCAAAGTGCCATAGCAGAGATTGTGTGGAGATACTGAGAGGAGAGAGGGCATCTGCAGGGATGTGGAGGTGCTGGCTGAGCTAGGTGTGCCTGGGTAGACCAGTTCTCAGCTGCTCTGCCTGGGTGAGGCTGGCTCTGCTCTGGAGGAACAAAATTCATGGCACAGGCCCAGGAAGACGGCGTGCTGAGGATGCCGACAGGTAAGGACTGTTGAAGGCCGGGAGCAAGTGCAGGGGAGGGGCCCACTGGCCTACTCTTCCTGAGGAGAAATGGACATCGCTTTGGGCTTTCACCGGCCCAAGCTCCCATATGGTTAATTGTTGGTGCTCTGTGCAAATCTAGGGTTCCTCCCAACCCTCCACTAAAGGGAATTGTGCACCAGAGTGGTTCTACATTTCATTTCCGACCTTATCATCCTTGTGCCCCAGAACTTTATTAGACATTGCAGAGATGATATCATGATTTCTTAAGATAGCCTTGCTTGGAAAATTATACCAGGTAGGATCTTATTACACCAGGAGATGAAGCCCATTACTTTAAAACTTTTCCTCTGCCATGTATTGATTGTGCAGCCCTGGGTGACTTCATAACTCTGTGTCTCATTTTCTTGCCTTTAAAATGGGTTTACACCTGTAATTCTAGCACTTTAAGAGGACAAGGCAGGAGGATTGCTTGAGCCCAGGAGTTCAAGACCAGCCTAGGCAACATAGTGAGACCCCATCTCACCAAAATTTAAAAAATTAGCCAGGCATGGTGTGCTTGTAGTCCAAGCTACTCAGGAGGCTGAAGTGGGAGGATGGCTTGTGCTCAGGAGGTCGAGGCTTCAGTGAGCCAAGATCATGCCATTGTACTTTAGCCTGGGTGACAGAGCAAGACCCTGTCTCATTCATTCATACATTCATTCATTCATACATAAATATATACATAGTGTTTAATAATACTTAACTATTTCACTAGGTTATTGTATAAGTTAATGGAGCACTTAAGGAATTATTTATTGACTGGTAGTAAATGGTCACTGTTGCTTTTATAAACTCGTGCCTGATTGTCACTGATTCTTATTTTGTTATGACCAAGATTATACTTTTGCCTTGACCAATATCTAGGCGTTGCTAAGAGGAAGGAAGGCTGCAGAGAATGTGGTACTTATTGGATAAAATGTGTCAGACATACACAGAGTTAACTGTCTCTGAGCATTTCCACCATCTCCTTCCCTGCTGTCTTGTTCTTTTCCTACTTGGGTAACATGAAGGAGAGCAGGTTCTGGTTGCCCGGGAGGCCATCTGTCCTGTGATCCCTCACACCTGAAGCCTCTGTTCCCTCATCCTCCCAGCCATGGGCACCATGTCCACAGTGCAGATGGGGCGGGGGAGCAGTCTCAACACTGCAGCCTGCAAGTGGAGATTTGGAAGGAAACAGCATGAGCAGACACAAGCCTTCAGAACGAGACCAATTTTCATGCGGCTTCCCTGGTAATAAAAGGAAATGGGGGCTGCAGAGAGCCTACGGTATTTCAGCAGATGGTCTTGTAATAGAATGTTTTTTCAAAGTTTCCTTGTGAGGCATCAGTGACTCTTGGAAAATGTGTATCATGTAATGAGGAACAAAGACGTGGCTTTGAGCATCCCTCTTCATAGCATGTTTCTGAGTTGCCTGTCCCTCCTGGCACAGGTAGGTGATTTTGGAAAGTGAGGAAGATGACCCTAGAGAAGCAGCCTCTCCTGATTTTTCTGTGCCTTTGACAGAGCTAGGACTTGGTCCTAAGGTCAACAATGCCTGTTCAGCTCTGCCCCTCCTCACTCTTCCAGGCTTGGGCCTCAGCAGGACCCATTTGATGTCAATGAAGGAAGGTCTGCATTTCTGCAATCCCTTAATCAGCTGCACCTCCCTGCTGAATTGTGCCAGCCTCGTGGAATGGTGTGCATCTGTCCAAGCTGGCTTATGGAAGGAAGGGAGGGATGGATTCTTGGTGATAGTTTCTTCTTCAGACTCAGCAGACAAGCCCAAGCATTGCCAGGACACCTACAGCAGGGCAGAATCACAGCAAACCCTTATGGCAGCCCTATGAGGAAACTGAGGCACAGAGAAATTGCAAATAATTGTTAGAGCCAGAATTTGAACCCAAGCCTCTTAACCATCACAGTGTACTGTATTGTCTTAATGATTAGCATCTCCTTTTCACAAAATCACCTCCTCAGCTTCATTTTATTCCTTTTTTTTTTTTTTTTTTAAGACAGTCTTGCTCTATTGCTCACCCAGCATGCAGTGACATTATCATAGCTCACGGTGGCTTCCATCTCCTGGGCTCAAGTGATCCTCCTGCCTCAGCCTCCTTAGTAGCTGGGGCTACAGGCATGCAGCACTATGCCCAGCTAATTTTTATTTTTAATAGTAGAAATGAGGTGTCACTATATTGCCTGAGCTGGTCTTGAACTCCTGAGCTCAAGTGATCCTCCTGCCTTGGCCTCCGAAAATGTTGGGATTATAGATGTGAGCCACCATGCCTGGCCATTTTATTCTTGTAGGGAATATTTACTCCGTGTCACTGGGGATTAAGCAGTAACACAATTCAGCCTCCAGGAACTTGTGGTTTAGGAAGAGTGCAAACAGTTAAACAGAACAGTGAACATATAATTTGTTCTTTGGACATCTCTCTGTATAAACACAAGGACATACCTATGCCAAGTTAGCATCTGGCAATAATTTGGAAATTTATATGACCATATAGCCACATGCTAAATACTGTATTAGCTGTGTATAGAAGACATACAAGTATAAGTTGCACTAATTTCATTTATCATTACAACATAGGTAGACATAGTTCTCATTTTCAGCCGGAACCTGGAGGGATCATTGTGCTTTCCTCCCTCCTTTCCCCGCTGCATCTAATTGGTCAGACTTCTCCTGTTGAACCCCCTCACCCTACAATCCAACCTCAGTGCAGACCTTGTCGTGCTCCCCAACCTGGATTACTGCATCAGCTCTCTCACTGGTGTCCCCACCTCAGGCCTTTTTTTCTTAATATTTTGATAACTGTACTTCAATATAATTTGTTTCCTTGGTAATCTTATGTATTTTTAACATCTTTATTGAGATATTCATAAACCATGAAATCACCCATTTAAAGCACACATTTCCATGGTTTTTAGTGTATTCACTGAGTTGTGCAGCCATTACCACAATTTAAGTTTAGGACATTTTCATCACCTGGATAGAAACCCTGCTTCTGTTAATAGCCACTTCCCATCACCCCTGCCCCGGCCCCCAGGTCTTGGCAAGCACTGATCTGTTTTCTATCTCTATGTGTTTGCCTAATCTGGACGGTTCATATCAATAGAATCATATACTATGCGGCCTTTCATGTCTGGCTTCTTTCACTTAGCGTAACGTTTTCAAGGTTAATTTATGTTGTAGCATGTATTAGTACTTCATTGTTTTTTCTGACTGAATGATATTCCATTGTATAGATACACCACATTTTAAAATTCATCTATTAGTTGATGGACATTTAGCGGCTAAGTGTAGGGGAAAATGGGAGCTGCCTGCTATTGGGCACCGAGTTTCTTTTTGGGGTGACAGAAATGTTCTAAAATGAGATAGTTGTGATGATTGCACAACCTCATGAATGTACTAAAACCCACTGAATTATAGATTTTAAAAGGGTTTTATGATATGTGAATTATATTTCAATAAAAACTCTAAAAACACGTTTTAGAAAGAACTCTGTGACAGTTATTAATACCATAGATGAACATATTAAGAGGGAGAGAAGACAGGTGTAATGAAGGAAGATAAAACACTGATACTGACGTATAACATCCCAGAGCACCTCAGGATCAATTCCAAGTGTGGATATTAGCCCAGATCATCTCAAAGTTATATTTGTCTTTGAGATATGCCTTTCTATATTAAAAATCTGTTATCTAATATGGTCATGGATAGGTATATTTTCTTTTCTGATTAAATATTTAATAATAACACTTTTATTATGAAAATAATTTCTTGGCTACCATTTATTTTGAAGAAAATTATAGTGTACGTGTACCAGATATTTGTTTAGTACTTTATGTGTATGATCTTATTTAACTTCACTGCAACCTTATGAAATAGAGATTGTATTAATTTCTCCGTTGTATGGGTTAGGAAATTGCGGCATAGAGAAGTTCTGACTTGACCACGGTCACTCAAGTAAGAAGTGACAGATCTAGTATTCAAATCTAACTATTTCTGAGTGTAAAGCCTGTTCCCTTAAGCCCTTACTCTTTATTATCTTTTAAAATTAGAGTGCATTATCATTAAAGTAAGGGTTGTGAGGAACATAATTTAGACCCATCATGGATCTTGCAGGGTTTTCATGATCTCACTATAACCATCATTTATCTTTCCATAGGCATCATCTAGTGCCTTAGTACTCAAATTAACATTACCTAGGTTGGACGTGGTTGCTTATGCCTGTAATCCCAGCACTTTGGGAGGTCAAGGTGGGAGGATCGCTTAAGCCCAGGAGTTTGAGATCAGCCCAGCAACATAGGGAGACCCCGTCTTTCCAAAAAAAATTTTTTTTTTTTAAATTAATTGGGCATCATGGCGTGTGCCTGTGATCCCAGCTAGTAGGAGGCTGATGTGGGAAGATCGCTTGAGCCCAGGAAGTTGAGGCTGCAGTGAGCTGTGATCATGCCACTAAAATTCGGCCTGGGTGAAGGAGCAGGACTTTGTCTCAAAGCAAAACAAAACCATTACTTGGGAATGTTGGAAATGTTTAATCTAGTCCAGGCATAATGGCTCACACTTGTAATCCCAACACTTTGGGAGGCCTAGGTGGGAGGATCGCTTGAGCCCAGGAGTTCAAGACCAACCCGTGCAACAAAATACAATCCCATCTCTACCAAAAATAAAATAAAAAATTAACCAGGCATGGCAGCATGCGCCTGTAGTACCAGCTACTTCGGAGGCTGAGGTGGAAGGACCACTTGAGCCCAGGAGATCAAGGCTGCAGTCAACCAAGATCATGTCACTGGTCATTTCTTGGAGGACAGAGTGAGACTCTGTCTTAAAAAAAAAAAAAAAAAAAAAAAAAAAGAACTGTTTAACCCTGGGCCCATCCCAGACCCAAAGAATCTTGGGCCCAATTTTCATGAGTCTAGACTAATCTAGAAGCTAGAATCTGCCTTTTATCAAAATCCTGGGTGATTCAAATGCACTTTACACATTTGAGAAGCATGGTTATAATACATGTTCTTAGATTAGTTCTAAGTTTGGTGATCCACCAATGATTTTTGCATTGTCAAAGCACACAGCTTACGATGAAATGACGTGGTCCCCAAATGTGAGGTTGCTGACCTGGGAGTCAGGAATCTGTCTTCATAGTCCTGCTCCTGTGTGATGCAGCAAGCCACTTAATCTGAATCCTATTTTATTCATATATGAAATGAATAATTTGCTTAAATCTCAATTTTGCGTTTAAGTACATTTACCTCATAGACACCACATCAACTGTATCATACATTTTTTTAAATGTAGAACTTTTATTCTTGTAATTTTGAAATTTCTATCATTATTTTATCTTAGCCCACAAATTATTTGAGAAGACATATCACCACAACTCATTTTAACTGTCCTTTTCATTTCAGTGAATTTTTTTTTTTTTTTTTTTTGGTGGATGTGACCTGCAAGAGTGGGATGTTTTTAAAATATTCCATTCATCTGTAAAAGAATGTAGATATTTAATTTGGGGAGTAGAGATTCTAGAAATACATCTGTTAGATCAACCTTGTTACTTTTATTAATCAGATACTCTAAATCTTTTTAAACTTTTTCTCTGCTGTCTTAGGGGAAGAGCCTTCAATATTACACCAATAAGCATGATATTTATGTAGATTTTTTTGGTACATGTCCTTCATCAAGTTGAGGAAACTTTCTTCTATGACTAGTTTTCTAGAAGTTTTCTCCATGAATGGATGTCATATTTTGTCAAATGCTCTTCTTACATCTATTGAAAATGATCGTATGATTGTCTTCTTATTCTTTGTTAGTGTGGTGAAGTACGTTGTTTTGCCAGCATCCTGCTGGCATAAACCCTAGTTGGTTATGGGTATTATCTTTTTTTACACATTGATGGAACTGATTTGCCAGTTTTTTTATTAAGGATTTTTACATCTCTTTTCTTGAGGAATACTGGTTTGGTATCATTATAGTAGCCTTATAAAATGAGTTGGGAAGTGTTTCCTCCTCTATTTGCTGGAAGAATTTGCTTAGAAGTTGTATGATTTCTTCCTTAAATATTTGTTAAAATTGGTGAAGCCATCTGGACTGGGAAATTCTTTGGGGTAAGGCTTGTGTTTTGTTTTGCAAATCAAGGAAAAGTATGTATTTTTAGATGATCAGATATGTAATTTTTATATTTGCATTACTGCATTCATCACATTGTGTATACTGTTGAGTTGGTTAGTTTAGCTTATTGGATTATGGTTTATATTTCTGAACACATCTGGGAATTTTTCATCTATTCTTGAAATACTCAAATATTTTTCCACTACCACTGTCTCCTCCCAAGAGTTCAATTACATGTATGTTAGAACACTTGATATTGAAATTGTCCCACAGGTTCCTAAGGTAGTATTCACTTTTTCAGCCTTTCATTTTAGCTCTTGAAATTCCATTTGGCACTTTTCAGTAGCTTCCATTTATATCATTATGTTTACATTTTCTTTAAATCCTTCAACATGCTTACAATAGCAGTTTTAAAGTCCTCATCTGCTAATTGCATTATCTGTCATTTCCAAGTCTATTTTCAGTAGTCTATTACTACTGTTTCTTTTGGTTAGAACTCGTGGGTTATTTAGTAATATGCTTATTTTCTAAACATTTGAGGATTTTCTGGGTGTCTTACAACAGTAAGGATTTTCTGGGTGTCTTACAATTTCTAATTTAATACTTTTTTTAAATCATAGAACATACTTTGTATGATTTCATCCTTTTAAACTTAATAGCTCAAGATGTCCATTTCAGTGACTGTTCCATGTGTATTTAAGAAGCATGTGTTTCCTCCTGTTGTTAGATGTAGTGTTGTATACATGTCATTTGGGTCATGTTGGATGATAATACTGTTCAAATCTTCCATATCCTTGTTGATTTTTTTGTCTGCTTGTTCTATCAATATTTTAAGAGCAGGAGATCAAAGTATTTGTGATTATGGATTTATTTATGTTCCTCTTTATTCTCTCAGATTTGCTTTATGTATTTAGGAGTTTTATTAAAAGTACCTATACATTTAGAATTGTTATTCTTGAATAATTGTCCCTTTTATGATTATGAACTGCCTCTCTTTATATCTGGTCTTATTTTTTATCTTGAATTCTTCTTTAATTAATATTAATATAGCTACACCAGCTTTTTTTACTTAGCATTTGCACAATATATATTTTTCTTTTTTTTCCCAAATTTTTGTGTCTTTGTGTTTAAAAGCTATTTCTTATTAATAACACATAGTTAGGACTTTGCCTTCTCATTGGGGAGTGTGATAGGAAGAATAATGACCCCCCAAAGATGTCCACCTTCTAGTACCTAGAGCCTGTGCATGTTTTCTCTCACATGGCAAAAGGAACTTTGCAGGTGTGATTAAGTTAAGGATATGTGATGGGGAGATTATCCTTCGTTATCCAGGTGGGTTCAGTGTAATCTCAAGGTCCTTATGAGGGAAGGGGGAAGGCAGGAGAGACAGAAAAGAAGATATGATAAGAGTAGCAGAAGTCAGGGTGATGTGAGGCCATGAGCCAAGGAATGGGGGTGGCCTCTAGATAGAACTGGAAAAGGTAAGGAAATAGAGTCTTCTCTAGAACCCCTGGAAAGGTACAGCCCTGCCACCAGCATGATTGTAGTCAAGTAAGACCTGTTTGAGACTTCTGACCTTTAGAATGGTAAGAGAAGACACTTATATTGCTTTAAGCCACTAAGTTTCTGGTAATTTCATACCATAGCAATAGGAACTAATACAAGGGCTAAGTTGATTTATATTTGATGTGATTTCTGATGCGACTATTTAAATCAGCCATCTTGAAGTTTGATTTCTGTTTGTTCCATCTGTTCTTTGTTTCTCTTTGCTTCTTTCTTGCAGGTTTGTTTTTGGTGGGGAAGAGTGGGGATGAGTCAATATATTTAGAATTCCATGATCTCCTCTATTGACTATTTGTGCTTTTGGGGTTACTTTTTTAGGGTTGCTGTAGAAATTATTTTTCAAAAACATAATCTATGTTCAAAGATATCCCATTACTTAAGGAATTATTTAAGAATTTTATAAAAGCATCCTGCTTGGAATTTTTCTGAGCTTCTCAGATTTGTTGTCTCAGACTTAGTTGTCTTCAATCAACCCCAGAGAATTCTTGGCCATATATTTTAATTCTTTTACCCCACTTTTCTCTTCTACTGGGACTCCAATTAAATGTATGCTTTGGATATTTGATATTATTCTCTTGATCTTGGGGGCCCTGTTCCATTTTATTTTTCATTCTTTTGTCTCCTTATGTTTTAATTTAGATAATTTGTAATGCCTTGTTTTCAAGTTCACTGATTCTTTGCTCCATCCAATATGCTAATAAATCCATGAATTCATGCCATATCATGCTAGAAATGGATTTCTAGCATTTCCATTTGGTTCTGTTTTATAGTTTCCAGTGGTGTCAGTGAAACTGGTAGAATAAGGGCCTCTAAAAGTCCTCTTTCGTAGAAGCAATGAAAATACTGGCAAAAGTAGTCAGAATCTATTTTTTCAGAACTCTGAAAATTGACCAAAGGCTTACATCAATCCAGGAACATTTGTTCAAGAAAAAAATGAATGAGTAAGAAAAGTGAGCTTTGTGGCATTTTAATTTATCATGTCCCATCCCTGTTTCCCCTGCAGCTCCACAGTAGCCTTGAAAACCGGTAGCCCACAGGCACAGTGCAGACCTGCAGCCTGCCAGCCACCAGAAGGGGCAGAAAAGGGTTGGACCTCCTTCAAAGCCCCATTCCCAGAGAAATGTCATTATTTTTCCTGTCTGGTGATTCCCTGAAAGAGACCCCGCTTATAAGGCCGTCTTTATACAACCTGACTCAGAGGTTGCCCAATGCCAACAGCCTTTTCCCAGTGGACATTTGTCAGAAACAAGCACAGGCAATTGTTGAATAGTATAGCTGCCTGGGGAGGTAGATAACAATTTGGGCAAACAATAGGGTAACCTGAAAGCTTAAAAAGAAAAGCTATGGAATGAGGTGGCCATAGAAGGCTTTGAAAAGCTCATATGCTATTCCTGGGATTTTAAAAGACCAAGACTATGTATGTGGCTTAGCACAAGATTTCAAAGGGATCCACACCTAAGAACTTCACAATCAAGCTGTCAAAAGGCAAAGTCAAAGAGAAGATTTTGGAAGTAGCAAGAGAGAA
Organism: Mandrillus leucophaeus; assembly: GCF_000951045.1. Taxonomy (NCBI): domain Eukaryota; kingdom Metazoa; phylum Chordata; class Mammalia; order Primates; family Cercopithecidae; genus Mandrillus; species Mandrillus leucophaeus. The sequence goes on along the minus strand of NW_012100654.1, from coordinate 264,663 downwards.
GTGACTCATCATCTACAAGGAATCCTCAGTAATATGAAAGACTGATTTCTCATCATGAACAATGGAGGCAAGATAGTTGTATCACTCTGTGGAAATTCTCTATATCTTCACACATGATATTTACCTTTTTCCACTAGGTTATTTAACATATTAATCATAGTTATTTAAAGTCCCTTTGTCTTAATTCCAGTCGGGGCCATTAATGTGTCTGGTTCCAGTATTTTATCTCTATATGGAGGGTCATTATTTTTGCATGCACTTTGTGTGTGTGTGTGTGTATATTTTTAAAGTTTTTATTTAATGCTCAACATTTTGTGTAAACAAATAGACATTACACTATATATTTATGTCCAGTGGAGGATTTCTTCTTTTCTGTAAGACCATTAGTATGGGGGCTTGGGTTTCTTGTAAGTAGCAAGTCGTTAGGTTTTGTTTCCTTTCTTTTATCCAAATTGATAATCAGTTTTCTTTTAAGGGTGAGATTAATGAGTTCATATCTTATGTTAGTTAACAATTACTAAGTAACAAATTACAAAATGTAGTGACTTAAACATTTATTATCTTGTGGTTTCTATGGGTCAGGCATCTGGGCCTGGCTTAGCTGGGTGCCTCTGCCCTAAGGTCTTGTAGTCAAGGTATCTGCCAGGGCTGCTGTCTCATTTGAAGGCTCCACTGGGGGAGGGTCTGCTTCCAAGCTCACTCACATGACTGTGGGCAGGAGTCAGTTCCTTGAGGGCTGATGGACTGAGGGCCTCTGGTCCTCACTGGCTGTTGGTCAGTGGCCACCCTCAGTGTCTTACTATGTAATTTTGGCCTTCTGAGACCTGTCTTCCCAGTGGTAGTGGAGGCACCTCATAAAATGGAAGCTTGCCTCATCAGTGTGGACAAGGAAAAGAGTGAGCAAGACAGAAATCACTGTCTTTTAAAACTAAATCTTGGAAGTGACATCCCATCACTTTGCCATATTCTATTTATTAGTAATGAGTCTCAAGTTCCAGCCCACACTCAAGAGGAGGAGATCCCACAGGGGCATGAGGCCTAGGAGGTGGAGATCATCAGGGGCCATCCTAGAGGTCCCCTTCATGTGCTTTTTGTGGTAACCAATTTACTTACACTTATTTCTATAGTTTTATTTGGTCTTTTCTGTTTACCATCCACTCCCTCTCTCTCCCTTCCCCTTTTCCCACTCTCCCTCACTCACCCCTGCCAGTGTCTTTCTCCCTCCCCTCGCCTACCTCCCGTCCTCTCACCTGCCTTCTACTCTGGCTTCCATCCTCCTTCCCCTCTCTTACCCGCTTCTCCTCTCCAGTCTTTCCCTTCTCATCTTCTGAAACAGCTGTTAGACACATTCTGGACCATCAGTCTGTCTTCCACAGTTTTTAGCCTTTATCAGACTTTTTATCTTTGGGTTTTTTTTTGTTGTTGTTGTTTTTTTTTTTTTTTTTTTTTTTGAGACAGAGTCTTACTCTGCTGTCCAGGCTGGAGTGCAGTGGTGTGATCCATAACTCACTGCAGCCTCAAACTCCAGGGAACAAAAGATTCTCCTGCCTCAGCCTCTCAAGTAGTGGGCATGTGTCACCATAGCCAACTTTTTATTTTTATTTTTTGTGGAAATGGAGTCTCGCTTTGTTGCCCATTCTGATCTCCAGCTCCTGGACTCAAGCAATCCTCCCGACTTTTTATCTTTGTCTTCCATTGGTACATTCTTGCTCAAATCTCCATACTTCATTTCAGTTTGATAATTTTTCCCTTGCTGTCCTCAGCTTAGAGTTTGTCTTATCCATTTAATTTTTTATTTAGTAGATTTTAAATGTATAATCTTTACCTATTTAGTGGTTAGCCTGTTTCAGGTTCATAATTTCTTTTTTGTAAATCAGAAGTTACTTCGTTTTATCATTTTGAGCAACTTAAATATGCATATTTAAAATTATTTATCAATTGGAGGTTGTAATGCTGGCTGGATATCCGATGATGTTAAGGAATTCATGTTAAATTGTTTTTGATATGCAATACTACTATGGTTGTGTTTTAGAAATTAAAAGTCCTTATTTTTTAGAGCAACGTATTGAAGCTATGTAGATGAAGAGATCTGTAAGAAACTTGGGTGGAGAAGGTGGAGGGTAGAGATGAAAGAAAATCTCTTTAGTTTCTAATTGTTGAAGCTTGCTGATGGCTATCTGGGGTTTTATTATATTCTTCTTTCTTGTGTTTAAATTTTTGCATAATAAAAAGTTTTTTGAAATCCTTTATCATATTATCCTATAAAATTAATGTCATCTGGAGTAAATTCATATTTCAGTTACTGCTTTTATTGGTAGCCTTTTCAGAAATTCTATTTCTTCACATATTTGAGATTCAGTTTGTAGGTTCATTTGGAGTGGAAAGTTCAATATTTCTATTGTCACCTACACCTGCACCCCAGTGCGGGACCAGGTCTGATTTTGGCCTTCTGAGGCCTGTCTCCACAGTGGTCCTAGTGATATTGCAGAGCCAGGAACTGAGTAACTAGGTTCATTTGTCATCCAGGAGTGGGATATGTAGCTCCTGGGCTTTCTAGGTTTAAGCAAACTGAAAACCCTGTCCCTCAGTGGAGGTCTTCAGAAGTTTTTTATATCAGCTTCTTATTTTAGGGAGATCCCTAGGCTGCAGGTCGCCAGCCTGGCTTCAGGGCCCCACTTGTGCAGAATGTGGTTTATTCTGACCCTGCATGATAAAGAGGGTTCCTGACTGCCTCTGCCTGCTCCAGACTTGGAGCCAGCAGGCCTGTGGCTTCAGCCCCACCCACTGCTTTGCATTTCTGTTTGGTATTGGACACTTTAATCTTGTTTTTGAACCTGTCTGTGTCTTTTTGGTCACCTGTTCTATAATTTATCTGCCAATGCTATGTGTTCGGAGTAGGGTAGAGGCATCAAAGTGTGAACTCACTATGTTGTCTTGACTGGAGGAGGTCCTTGACCAAATCATGCAGATTCCCTCAATTCTCTATGCAAAGACTGTCATCTGCTGAGTACACGTTCATAATGGTGATATTTTACCTTTATATTAGAGACAACATTCTTAATTCCAAAATTTTTCCCTGAACACTGTCTCGGAAATCTCCTTAGGGAAAATAGCAACCCGCTAACCCTACAAGTGAGTCTGTCTTATGGTCTCCCCAGCACATCTCTCTGAAATTACTTATCTGCACACACATTTGCATCTCCCACTGGGATCTAAGCTTCATGATAGCAGAGATTCTCTCTCTGGCTTCCCTGTTGTGCCCTCAGCCCTTTTACAATTCTGTCTGTCACACAGAGGTGTCCTTCATGGTGTTCTGGTAAGTGACACACTCGGTTACTGAAGCCACAGTTGTGCTGCATGCTGCGTGGCCTCTCATGAGTGCTAGGAAGCCTCTATGAGACTGCGGGGCAACTGTGTGGAGTGGCGGGTGCTGCCCAATGTGCTCTTCCATACGTCACAGCCAGGTCATTGAGTGTCTGCTCTGGGCCAGGCACTGACACTCAGGCATTTGTGTCATACTCAGTTTCTACAGCCATTTGTCGTGACACCTCTTGTCCATTGTCAGTCATTGGGATTGCATTCTAAATCTCAGATGAGCAGAGCCGGTGGGCGGTGCTTTGTAGCAGATGAATTAGAGGCGGTGAGCTTGCCACCCTAGTGGCTTACTTGTGACGAAGCCAAGGTGTTGGGGATATGGTGCACATCGCGGAGTTTTCATTCAAGTGGGAGGCACAGCCTCATCCCTCTCCAAACAGTTCATTTCATTCTTAACTGCTGAATTGTGCTGCATTGGACATGAATAGAAAAGTAGGCCTTGATGTCCTCAACGTTTCTTCCTGTTTGTGTGAACAGTCTCTAGCCTAAGGAGGTGCTGATGGCTAGGCATCTTCGCCCAACACTTTAGTCCTGTGTCCCATTCCTTGCATAGACATCCTGCTGGCACAGGCTCTGAAAGCTTCAGGATGAGCATTCTGGTAGCCTCGGCCCAGAGGAGGCATCACAGTGTCAGTGGGATGGTGGTGGACATGTGGATTCACCTCCTTGTCTCTGCTGCTTCACTTAACTGTAGAGAATGGCAGCTGAAGAGCCTTATGATGGTTTTGCCTTCAGATGTCATCTTCCTGCTTGGCTGGGACTGCTGGTCAAAAAATGGCAGGTCCAGAGCCCTCAGAGACTTTCCTTTACTGGCTGCTTAATTGCATCAGACGAGCTTCTCCTCTGACTGCACCAGGGATTGGTAACAGTTAAGTGCTGGACTGCTGAGAGGCCCAGTGCAGATTAGCCGTGCTTGCATTCCTAGGACACAGCTTCAGCAGCACACTTTGAAAAGCCCTGTGAGAAATTCCTGGCATTTAGTCCCACTGTTTGTATTTAGCTTTTCTGAAGTGTTGGCATTCCAGAGGCATTCCAGAAGCCTTCCTGGCATTTTTAGATCCTCTGCAGCTGCCTGGGGATCCAGGTTATTACTTCTTCTCCCTTATACAGGTACGGGGAAAACAGACAAGACAGCATCTTGCTCAGGCTTCCTAGAGGCCACTCAGTAATAGAGCTGGTGTTAGAACTTAACTCTCAGGGAGGGGTTCAGCCAGCCACCCAAGCCCACTGGCCTGGTGTGGCCCTTTCACCTAGTCTTTCTCCTGGTACTTTGCACTCAGGAGCACTGGTGAGTGGTCAGCTCTTATTACAAACTATCTTGCTGGTTGTTCTGCAAGGTTCTATGTCAGTAGGAGTAGCACTGCCAGGGAGATGGGCTTTCAAAAACTTGGGTTCATGTCTTACCCCATATTTTTGAGTGATTCAAACCCATGTGCTGATACCATAGTGTGGCTTAAAAGGAAAAAGCTCAGGACTTGGAAGTCATATGAACTTAGGTTCACAGTCTACCACTGGCTAGCTTGTGCTCTTGGGGGTAGTGAGAATTAATTAAGTGCCATCAGGAGCTTAGCGGAGAACCTGAGCACACACAGCCCTAGCACAGGGGTAGACAGCAAGCAGATGGTGTTATTCCTCCATACAGTCACAAAAGGCAGTCTTGAGCTCCCAGGCCCCTGTGACTGTCTCCATCCTGACACTCAGTGTGGAGTTGTTCCACATTTGACCCGTGGAGGGTAGAAGCGGGCCCTGGGGCCTGGTCCTGGGAAGCCCCTGGAGACTTCGGGACGTGAGTATCCCAGTGATGGGACTTATATCCCTGCCCTGCCATGTGCTGGTGACCCTTTATGGAGGCCTGTTGAGACCCTGCCCACTTCTGTTGGGGTTTCCTTTAACCTTCTGTACAGCTATGCGTCCCTTCCAGCTTTACACATCATACCTGAGGAAGCTGGAGGTCAGGAACTTGTTCAAGGTCGCCTAGCTAGTTAAGGGTGGGCTGAGTTCAACCTGAGGTCTGCCAGCCTCAGGTTGCTTGCCCTGGTAAGCTGAGCCCTCAGCCTAACTGGACCTGGAGGGAGGGCCCTTGGCCCTGTGCTCCAACAGGGACTCAGCCATCCCCATCAGGCGGGTGAGGGAGCAGCACCCCTCCAGCTGACTCTGTGCCTGTCTTCCTGCAGGCATGGATCCCTGCTCCTTCCAGCTCAGAGCATGAGGCTCTATTTGTGTGAACAGTCTCTAGCCTAAGGAGGTGCTGATGGCTAGGCATCTTCGCCCAACACTTTAGTCCTGTGTCCCATTCCTCACATAGACATCCTGCTGGCACAGGCCCTGAAAGCCTCAGGATGAGCATTCTGGTAGCCTCGGCCCAGAGGAGGTGCTGGTTCCAAGCATAAGGACACCAAGGCCAACACATAGCTGTGTGGCTCACGGCCGCACACCCAGTGGCCAGACACACCTACATTGACCAAGGTTCAGACCCCAGCTACTCTCTGAATGGCTGTGAGCTTTCGGACAGCTACTTAGGCTCCCTGTTGTCATCTGGCTTCTCATCTGTAGTGGGGGATCATGATGATCCCACCTGCCCTTTAGAAGTATGGTAAGGATCAAAGGAAACAACTGTGGGAGCACTGTGAACAGGACTCCCATAATCAATAAATGTTATTGTTTGTCTGTGAAGCAGCTATAGTAATTACCCACCTTGAAGGATTGTTGTGAAAATTAAGCACAATATATGTGAATGATCTGGCGTTTCATAAGGTTTTCAGTTCATTATTGCTACTGTTCTCATTGTGAATGTGAGCAGAAATGTCCGTCGCCTTCTCCCTGCAGCACCATTCCAGCACCATCACTGCTGGCTAACGTGGGCTTTGTTCTCTTCCAAGCAGGCCAGGGAGCTGGAGAGCAGAGAGGCAGAGCTAAGACGCCGTGACACCTTCTACAAGGAGCAGCTGGGGCGTATTGAGAGGAAGGTAAGACTCCTGCTTGGCTGTATTCCTCGGGGCCAGGTCCTAAAGGCATCTGACCAGAACACATCACCATCATAGGGGGAGAGAGGAGTCCGCAGGCCCAGTGCCCATTCGCCCAAATGTCAGTCACTCCTTGGACATGCCCTCCTGCGTTCTGCAGCAGGCACCCAAATAGAGCCTTTCAACAAGTTGCATTCATGGAGATAATTGGTTTTTAATTGTCTCCCCACTGCCCCACCTTTTTTTTGTTGAATATGGCTGGCTCTAGAGTAGTTCGATTTTAGAAAAAAATTCACTTTCACCACAGGGCGGTGCTGAGTCCCAGTATACCTTTTCCACTTTAGTTAAGCTGCATTTGGTAAAAATAATAATAACGTGATGTCTTGCTATACAAATACATTAAAGTTGTATTATTGATTTTCTCCTGGGAGTCGGGAAGATCAAAGTGCACTACGGCTGCACACTCGCTGCTTTTCTAAAGATAAGTCTTTGAAATGAATGAGATTTAAAAACATCATCATGCCTTTTAAAAAAAAAAAAAAAACCCTACCACGACTCTTGAAAATTCATTTGGTAACTTGCTTATTTTTTGGTTTAATTTGTGGATCATGACAGATTTTTCAAAGAAATGGCTTAAAACGTGGGAGGGGATGGTTGGGAGGTTAAAAAAAAAATTGTTCCCCCTCATGCCTGAGACAGCATACCAAGCAACCTGAGCCATCAGCTTATTGCAGGCAAATCTTCGCAAATCATTTGTCACGGTTTGGAGCTTTGAAATTGTCAGTTTGCTTGAGGGGCCTGATTTCCACAGGGGTTTTCTCCTGTGCCATGCCACAGTGGAGCCTGGCAGAAACGTGGGTTTCTGAATTTCCAGGCCATGGGGAAAAGAGGGAGGTTCTTCCATGCCCCATCAACACCTGCTTGTCCACCTTTGCCGGTGTTTAGGGGCTGGCCGGAGTTGACATGCCGTGAACACAGAGTGCTGATGGTGATATCCCACAGTCTGAGGAACGGCAGTGCACCTCTGAGCCACTTTCCGAGTGGCCCTTAACAAGCAAATCTTTCACAGAGCAGCCTCATGCACAGGTTTGACTGTAGCTTATAATGACAAGGATTGTGATTTGAGATCCCAGAAAAGGGTAAAAAAAAATTCCACCAGCCATAGCTCTCATTATCACAGTTTCCCATATGTTCATAGGCACAGGGTTTTTTTTTTGTTTGTGTTTTTGTTTTTTTATTTGTGCAATTCTTTGGTCTCCTTTGTGCTCCTCATGTTTCCCTCCCTGGGCTTGGCTGCTAGAGGCACGTGTACATGTCTGTTTCGGGTGGAAGGGAAAGAGCCTCGCAGCATTTTTGCCTCTCTAAAATACGTTTTCCTCTTGTCATTCTCCTCTCTCATCTCTACCCTAGTTCTCTTCTTAGAAACCAAGTCTCTGCTTTGCCAAAGGAGAGGAAATTCTGGATGAGACTTCTTTCTCTTCATTAAATGAAGTCCAAACTCCTTACATATGCAGGTGTAGGCTTTTTAAAAATCGAGGTTTCCTAGATGATTGTGAAGAGTTATTAAATGCTTCCAGAAGGAGGTGCAAAAGCATGATCTCCTTTCTGACTCTTAAACACAGCATTTTGCTGGTGATAATAAAAAAAAAGGAAAGCACCTCCAACATCTCAGGAAATGGAGATTGGTGCGGGAGATAGGAGGATTAAAGGGGAGCCAGGGGGAGAGGCAGAAAGGAGGCAGAAGAATGAGGCTTAATTGTATTAGTTTTGAAAAAGGTTTTCGATCTTCTCCGCGGATAATTTTATTCCTGTAATGGCTGGGAAGATGGAAAACACAGCATCTGACAATCTTTTTTTATTAGCTGTTGCTTTTACACGATTCCTCTTTCATTTGTTGAATACTCGCAGACCTTGACATTTCCAGCTTCTGTACACACGGCTCCAGGACTTTCCAATCATCACAGCCCTTTCCTTTTCCCCCCCATTTCCTTTAAGTTTAGAAATTGACAGTAAAAACCTGTTCGGGGGAAAGTTGGATAAGCTGCTGCATGATCCTTGACCACCCAAAACAGCTTAGAGTACAGTCCCGGGTGAGAGCAGGTTGAGATGGGGAGGCTGATGCCTGTGGCTGTTGGCCGAGTCGTAGTGTATCCAAGGGGCTGAGTGGAATCCTGCAGCCATCCACCTGTGATAGCCGGTCAGCTTCCACCTTCTACCTGTTGAGACTGGCAGGTAAGGAAAGCCTGCACAAAATCCAGACTCATTTTCAAGGAGGGAGAGACTTCTGGACCTTTTTGTCTGCAGTATTTATTTCCTAGATGATTATTCTTAAGCATGGAAATCCCATTTTGTAGGGCTCCTGTGCTTTATAATCTTTCTGAGTAATTGTTCTTCACAGCCACACTGCAAGATCTAAGTAAGCAATATTGTTTCCATTTCCCTATAGAAAGCAGTGAGCTGTTGACACAGACAGGGGCCTTGTGAGGGTCTCATGGCACGTGAAGAAGCAGCCTGGACATTGAGTATGGTGTAACTGATGGCGTGTGGGCACCAGAGCCCATGAGCCTTGGCTCCTACACAGCAATTCAGTCAGTGTGCCTCCTTTCAGCTCGGTTTCTCCATCTGTAAAATGGAGATGCTAATGCTTTCTGCCGGTAGTTAATGGGAGGATTAAGGAAAGTATCGCCTGTAAAAGTGTTTGTGTGTGCTAGGCACCTGGCAAGTGCTGGCTCCTTCCCTGGTGCACAGCAGTACTGGGGGCTCTGTTTCATGTCACAGTGCTTCAGGTTTGGATTAATGGATGAGCATGTGTGCATGCACACGTATATGCATGCTGAGATGGATTTTTATCATTAACGGTGGCCTGACCCCAACACCTGCTCTCTGGGATGGGCAAGCCTTCTCTCTGGGCTGCATCAGACTTTTCTCTGATGGTCTTGCAGTATCCAGCAGACTGGGGCCATGCACTCCCCAGGTGTTTCCGCACATCTGACAGTGTCATAGAATAAGGTCTTTGTCCGTTTCTGTGGGCATCTTTGCACGGGACCCCTATTAACTTCAATAGGGATGGCACCATGTTTGAGAGCTCAAACAAGAGCCCCAGAGCCGGCAAATGAGACATAGGGTTTTATTTGCAGAAAAGTTACATACAGGGACAGGCCAGTGGCAGTGGGATGGACAGGAGAACCGCAAGGCCCCATGGCTGGCTGAGCAAGCGAACCACTACTCCCAAAGAGCATGTAGTTTCCATAGCATTTTCACTTAGCACTCTCCCTAACAGCTTCTACCTGGCAACCTTCATTTAAACCCAGGGGTGGCCAATCTTTTGGCTTCCTTAGGCCACCCTGGAAGAATTGTCTTGGACCACATAAAATACACTAACACTAATGATGGCTGATGAGCTTAAAAAAAAAAATCACAAAATCTCATAATGTTTTAAGAAAGTTTATGACTTTGTGTTGGGCCACGTTCAAAGCCTTCCTTGGCTGCATGCAACCTCTGGCCTGTGGGTTGGACAAGCTTGATTCAACCCAAAACAAAGGGCCTCAATGCCCTGTACAGCTGTGTTCCATAGATTTTCACTTCACAAGGGCCGGTGATTCAGATGTTCCTTATAGATAAGAAATGGATCTCCGGGTTGGCCATTCCCAGATTCTTTAGCTCAGAACTCCAAACACACATTCAGGTGCATCTGCCATACTGGCATATGGACCAGGAACATGAGACCCTCGACTGCCTGTGCTGGCTTGAGTCATGGCCGCTGAACCCCTTGCCATCTTAGCTGTGCTCCCACCGCACACCTGGCTCCAGAGCCTTTGCTCAGCTGCCACTTTGTAATTTTCTGCAGGAAGCAAAAGAACCAGGAGTGGGATTCACCCACACCGTGCCTGGATTCAGCTATTATGGGGCTAAGGGGGGACTTGTGCCTCTTCAGAACCAGCACACTTTATTGTCTTCCAGTAGAAACCTCGGTGCTGGGTGGCTCTGAAGGAGACCCTGAGAGCCCATGGAGTTGACCACTTGTGGCTGGCCAAGGCCTTGTCTTCTGCAGTCAACCATGGAGCTGAGTAGGGTGGTAGGGATGAGTAGGCTTTGGGGTCCAGCAGACCTCAGTTTACTTCTGCCTCAGTCATGTAAGCAGCCTTGTGACCCTGAGCATGTCATTACATTCTGTAGCCTCAGTTTCCTTATCTTTGAAATGAGGATTTAGGACTAACCTGCCAGCTGTTTTGGGGTGAGTGGTAGTTTGTGTAAAGCAACCATCAGAGTACCTGACCTCAGTATCCAGTCCTCTTTCATGTTATTTCTGTCCTCTTCCTCCTCTTTAATAAATGCCCAGCCTTCATTTACTCCACATCAATTTAAGTCTGCTAAATGCCAGGCACAGAGATGGCTCAGACAGCTGTGGCTCCTGCCTTATGATACCCATAGTCAGGTTTGGGAGGGAAGGGAGATGCCGAGGATTAGGATGCCAGATGGGAGGATGCCCATATGCAGGCTTCCTGTGACTAGAGAACCTTTCAGCTCTGTAAAATGCTTCATCTCACTTTATCCAAACTCAGCAGCTATGAAGTGGAGAAGGTCTTTTTCAGGGTTAGCGTCAAAAACCGAGCCAGGAAGAAAGGGAGAAATGTATTCTTCCTGGACTTTGTCTCCTTTCCCCAGGATTGAAGTCTTCCTCCCTGCACCTTTCAGATGCCTCCCTGCCCTGCCTCTGAGCAGTCAGCCCTTTCCCCCATTGTCTTCCCTGCTGCCAATCAAGTTTTCTTAAGAAAAGACCATCTTCTGATCCCGATAGCCCTGCAGTTTTCTCACTGACACTGCTCAATAGACGTGCCTATCCCAGGCACACTGGTCTCTGCCTTGTCCCTTGATGTGTAGGGAAACACAAGCTACACAAGGTGTTTGGTGGAGGAATTAAATATAGGATTTCCACTTCACAAGAAAAGGTGTGGTCAGCAAACATGAAAAAAGCTCATCCTCAGTACATATCAGGGAAATGCAAGTTATGACCACAACATGATACTGTTACACACTTGGAAGAATGGCCAAAGTGGAAAAGACAGACAGCTCCAAGTGCTGACAAGGATGTGGTTTAACCTAAACTCCAAGACACCATTGGTGGGGTGTAAGTTGGCATAGCCACTGTGGAATATCGATAGCCAACATCTTTTAAAGCTGAACTTGGGTATGCCCCAGGACCCAGCATTCTGCACCCGGTGCAGATGTGCCCCCAGGTTCACCAGAAGAGAGACTGTGGAATGTCCATGGTAGTGTCATTCATGATAGTCCTGAAAATCAGGAGAGAGGCAAGTGCCAGTGGTATTCATGCTGTTATTCAGTGGTATTCAGCACTGCTGGCATGAAAGTGAGATGTCCACAGCTGCAGGTGCTGCTGCTGGAACTCCAGGCACACTGCTGAGCAAAGGAGCTGGCTAAGGAAGAGGACCTGCAAACTGTGATTTCATCTACAGAAGGGGTGAAAGCAGCACAGCACATCTATGGTGTTAGCAACTGGGATAACCCTGTGGGGGTAGCAGTGACTAGCAGGGGTCATGTGGTGGGGAGGTAAGGCTTCCTTTCATGACCTTGGTGTTAGTTACAGGTGTGTTCAGTTGCTGAGAGTTCATCTGGCTGTGCTCTCAGGAAAGAGTCAGCATGTGAGGCTTCATAAAAAGTGGGCTACAGCTGAGGAAGGCAGCCCAGCAGGGGTGTCCCATGGCCTCTGCTGCCCCTTGCTGCCAGGCACCCTCCTCGCTGGCCTGCAAGGCTCTGCTCAGGGCCTGCTTTCCAAATCTTAGGGACCTTACAGGCCTTGAACATCCTCTTCTAGGCCCTCCCAGGCCCATCTGTGTGTTTGTCTCACCTCCTTGTGCGACTGGAGGACAGACCAGTAGGGAGAGGCTACTTGCCTTATGGAGAGACACAGCCGGAATGCAGCAGGCCCGCTGCGAGCCCACATCTGTCTGCACCCGGCCCGCTGGGCTCTTGCCTCCTCTGAGTTCTGTAATTCTGAGTGCCTCCTCTTCTGACCGGGTTGCTCCATATCCATTCAGTCTAGTAGAGTTGCTAAAACCCTGTGTCAGGCGCTGTGAGACCTGGGGCATGGGCACAGGATGGGGGCTGGGTGTGGAGCTACACCTCACTGGAGTGCCCCATAGGCACTGCAGAATCGCCTGCTGCTCCATCTTCTGTCCCCTGCTGAGGCTTGGTCCCTGTGCATATTCCAGCCCTTGCCACACTCTGTTTTGTTAGCGCCTGTGGCTGTCTGCTCTGCATCTGCGAGGCACAGTCCTTGCTGGTCTGATTCATCAGGTGATTCATCGCCAAGAGCTGGGGATGCGGTGTCTGGCATAGAATAGGTGCACAGTAAATGTTTGCAGGAATAAAGAAGGGAACGTGTGTGTGTGCAATCAGGAAACAGTGACGCAGCGGTATTCCAGAGGAGGAGGGAGCCTTTGCCCAGAAGGCTTCTCGGTGGGAGCTGTGTTTGGAGGGAGCAGGATGTCAGTGGGCCGCATGCAGGGCTGGTCGTGGAGAAACTGGGGCTTCTGGCTGGAGAGCTTGGCCCCAGCGAGGTGCTCTGTGGGAAGGGAGGCCACAGGTGGTGCAGCTGGAAAAACAGGCTGGCCTGAGAAAGAATAATGGTGCCATTAAGAGAAAGAGAAAATTTAGGTGAGCCACTACACTTGGGGAAGGTTGTGAGTTTAATTCTAGGGATGCACTTATGAGGCAGAGATGACCAGCAGATGATTGAGAAGTATCAGACAGGGAGTTCTGTGTCCTACAGAATGACAGTCACAATAATTTTGTGAGCATATGCTATGTGCCAGGCCGTCTTACACAAGTCATCGTGAATCCTTGCGGCAACCCTGTAAGGTAAATTATATTACACATGTTCTACAAATGCAAAAGCTGGGAAGCAGGCTGAAGCAGCTGCCAGAAGCCGTGCACGTGGCTGATAGATGAAGTCAGATCCGCGAGGCTCCAGAGCCCACTCTTCCACGGCCATACGCTGCCTCCCACCGCCTCCCGCTGCCTCCCACCGCCTCCCGCATCAGTGAGTGGAGAACAGTCCAGGAAGAATGTGGTTGGCAGTGCCAAATGCTGCCTGTCAGAGACACTGAGGACAAAGTGAGGCCTCGCTTATACTGGCATGAAGGCCCTGTGAGCTGTGTCAAGGGCGCATGTCCTGCATCGTCATGGAGACTGAAGCTGGATTCCATGTAGGGTTCAGGTTTCCTGGCACTGGAGAAGGAGGAGGTCTCCAGACACGTGCTCAGTGAGGGGTGTGTCTCGTTGGTAGAGCCGCCACCTGCCTGCGGTCACTCTGATGTGGGCAGCAGGTACTTCTGCGAGTGAGAGAGGCCTACACTTTGTCAGGCCCAGAGTCTGCACCAGAGATCCAGAGCAGGGCCCCCTACAGTGAGGATATGAGTGTGAGAGGCCTATAGAGAGAAGCCGCCAGAGCCTGGGGATTCAGAGGGAACTGCTAACAATGACCTGAAAACAATACAGCAGGAAAGCTTCCCTGGGGGAAGAGGCCCACCTCCCACTGTCATGGGGAGCACTCTTTAACCTGCTGAGTGAGGGATCTGAGCCCAAGGGACTTTTGAAGAGTTTTGAATCAGAAAGTTTTTCATAAGGTTAGGCCAGAGAAGGGTACCGCCAGCTGGTTAGCCCATTAACACCTTTTTTTAGTAATGGTACTGCCATAAAAGTTAGTAATGGTACCACCACCTCCTTCTCCAGCATCACCACCTCCTCCATCATCACCCCCTTCTCTTCCACTTCCACCACCACCTCTTTCACTTCCACGACCACCTCCTCCACCATGACCACTACCACCTCCTCCTCCTCCACTACCACCACCTCATCCTCCTCCTCCTCCACCACCACCACCTCATCCTCCTCATCCTCCTTCCCCACCTCCACCACCTCATCCTCCTCCTCCTCTTCCACCACCACCACCTCATCCTCCTCCTCCTCTTCCACCACCACCACCTCATCCTCCTCTGCCACCTCCACCTCCACCACATCCTTCTCCCCCTCCTCCTCCTTCATCACCACCTCCACCATCACTACTACACCACCACCTCATCCTCCTCCTCCTCTTCCTGCTCCTCCTCCACCACCTCCACCATCATCATTGCCACCACCACCTCCTCCTCCACCACCACCACCAGCTGCACCATCACCACCTCGTTCTCCACCATCACCACCTCGTTCTCCACCATCACCTCCTCTTCCACCTCCACCACGCCCTTCTTCTCCTCCACCTCCACCTCTACCACCATCACCTTTTCCTCCTCCTCCTCCACCATCTCCTTCTCCACCACCACCTCCTCCTCCACCACCACCATCACCTCCTTCTCCACCACCATCACCTCCTACTCTACCACCATCACCTCCTCCTCCTCCACCATGACCTCCTCTTCCTACACCACCACCGTCACCTCCTACTCCACCGTCATCTCCTCCTCCTCCACCATCACCTCCTCTTCCTACACCACCACCATCACCTCCTCCTCCACTACCACCATCACCTCCTCCTCCACCATCATCTCCTCCTCCTCCTCCACCATCACCTCTTCCTCCTCCTCCACCATCATCTCCTCCTCCACCTCCACCGCCACCTCCATCATCACTACTACCACCACCACCTTCTCTTCCTCCACCACCTCCACCACCACTACCTCCTACTTCATCACTACCTCCTCCTCCTCCTCCTTTTCCACCACCTCCACTTCTTCTCCTCCTCCTCTACCACCACCTCCATTTCCACCAACTCTACCTTGAAATCTACGTTCAATTTTACCTCCTTTACTTGCAACCACCTCCATTACCAACTACACCTCTACCACTTCCACCTCTACCAACTGCTCCACCAAGCCCACTTCTGCCCCCACCACCATCACCACCACCATCTGTGTCATCATCTCCACCTCTGCAGCCTCCACCACCACCACCAGCACCACCACCTCTACCCTCCACCACCAGCTTCGTTTCCAGTACCTACACTTTAACCAACTCCATCACCAACTTCGCCTTCACCACCACCACCATCTCCACCATCCTCCATAACCTCCTCCTCCACGTTCACCTGCACTTCTGCAACCTCTGCTTCTCCCTCTTCCTCCACCACCTCCACACCTTCACTGCCACCACCATTTTGATTGCTGCTGCCCCCTCTCCCACCACTACTACTATTATCACCTCCCTCACTGCCCCCACTTCCATTACCACCACATATTACCCTCTTCCCTGAGTCTACTCTGCGTACTGCTTCTGGTATGTTTGCTAAAAATGTGTTTCTGTACCTCAGTCTCATCTCCTACTTTGCAGAAATCCTCTCATATGTCACACTAATCTCTGAGGTGAGGGGAAGCAGAAACTGCAACCGCTCTTGCACACTAGAGAGGCTGTGGCCCTCCTGGGCCTTGCAGCCAGGCTTCTCTGGGGTAGATGTCTGAGCCAGGAACCCTGCTAAACTGGCTGCACACCTGCACTTTGCTAAGTACAGTGCCCAAGACCTGCCAGTTAGGTTTCCTGTTGGTGGGGTTGGGGAGTGTGGCGAGAATCACAATGAAAATGAGGACACTGAGAGGTTAACAGTTGGCCTGAGCTGTTCAACCTCAGAGCCAAGATTTAATCAGGGCTTTCAGACTCTACTTCTGTAAAATAGAAATCATAGTAGTTCTGATCTCCTAGGGTGGTTTTGAGGATTAAATGAATTAATACAATATTGCTAACAGACTATACCTCTCTGTCTCCAAAGCTGGTTTTCTTGGTGCCCAGTAGTTAACATTTATTGAGTGGTCCCACTTGCAAAGCAGTAGTCAAGCACTTCACCTGCACTGACTCCTTTGACCTTCACAGTGACCCAGTGAGCTGATTGATAACAGTAATCACTGACTTTGCCTGACTCTTTGCTGCAAAAGTGCCTGATGCGTTCTGAGTATGTCACAGGTACTAATTTGTTACAGCCTTGAACAAGCCTGTGAGGAAGGGACTCCTGTCATTCCCATTTTACAGATAAAGAAACAGGTTTGGAAATCTGTACCAGTTGTCACATGAATGATTTGGGACTGTAGGGAGCAGTCAGAATTTGCTGCCCGTAGACCTTGGCAGGCTAAATTCAGGGGATCACTTATTCACCAGTTGACTGTACTGGGCCAGCCACTCAGAGGATTGTTTGAGTCTGTATTAAATCACCTACAAGGATCTTTACCCTAAGTGGAACAGTACACCAAGCCTTTCTTTCCCTGTCCCCCAGACTTTTTGCCACATTTGCTCATCTCTCTGCCTTTTTTCTTTTATTCTTAAGTACTTTCAAGCAAACCCCAGTGACCATGAAGTTTCCCCCTACATACTTCAATAAGCATCTCTAAAAACTGTGAGCATTTTCTTACATAACTACAATGTTATTTTCTTGCCTGAGAGAATTGACATTAGTTTCTCTGATTTTCTCAAAAATATTATCTTCCAGGAGTTTTGTTTTTTTTGTTTTTGGTGTAAGTCAGGATCCACCAGAGCCACCGTGCTGCAGTGAGTTCTTAGGCATTTTGCCTGTCGTCTCCTACAGCAGACCCCAGCCTGGGTTTCATGCCAGTGCCTTGTTGCATACACTTAGGTTCTTATTCTCCTGTTCTCTTTCCCTGGTCCAGAGAAGTAAAGGTCAGTGCTGCAGGAAAAGCCAAATATATACCTTTTAGGAGAGGTGAAATTGTCATGCAAGGCCAAGGGGTAATCTCATGGTTAAGTTGATGTTCACCGCTGCTGATTTATGTCATTTCCTCCATTATTGTTGCTGGGGTCCTTTTAAGCACAGGCTGAATCAGTACCTCATCTTGAAGTGATTCCTACACCATAGCTGGCAGCAGCTACATGAATATGCAGCATTTCCTGCTCCAGTGTTATTGTATGTTGGTTTTTTCCCCTAGCACATTAAGCCTACTAAATAGGTACTTAAGGGTTGAAGAGCCAGAAGTGCCTGTCCATCATGTGTGTGGGTTACCACCTATCCCTACTGGAAAAGACTGTTAAACAGATAATTTTAATGAAATGGGTACTCTAAGGCCTTTTCCTTTCCTTTCCTTTCTCAGCTCTTCCCTGTCCAGCCTTGATCAGCTCGTTTGACCAGGAGAACCCCCTTGGTATTTTTCTTTGCCCCTTGGCCCTTGGGGATGGGGGCATGCTGAGAAAGGCAATCTGATATTAGCCATTGGCCTTTGCTGGGGCTGGCTATAAAACAGATGCTTGTGCCACCCCCACTCCACTGGTGACCGAGTCCTGCCCACATCATTGAGCTAATGTCTCCCATGCTGTCTCTGTCCTCCCTCCATGATGGTGGTTCCTTGCTAATCTCTCATTTGAACTGAAGCTAAAACCTCCTCCACCTATGATCTGGCATCCACCTGTTGCGGGAAGACTCTATCTAGAGTTCATCAGTGGCTCTCACTGCATTCAGGAGAGAGCTGAGATTCCTTAGCTCTGCCTGCAGGGCTCTGTGATCTGGGCCCTGCCTGTGGCTCCAGGCCCTATTCCAGTCACACCTGTCCAGCAGCAGCATCTGTCCCTGGAGAGTAAGGTCACCTGGCAAGCCCTGCCTACCTTGGAAGCCTTTTCTGATCACTTCCCATCGCCCCTTCTTTGTAGGGCTGCCACATGTGGTGGTATAACCTAACTCACTTTCCCCCTACAGAGTCCAGTTCAGGTCCTGGTCAACACCTGACAAACATACAGCAACTCTGCAGTCAGGACAGATTGCATCAGAGACCAGCCAGTGGCAGAGCCTGGGCTGAGGTGGATGGATGTAGATGGAGCTCCTCTCTGAGTGTAACTGAGTGTTGCTTGGTGCCAGCAGGGGAGCCAGACCCTCTCAATCCTAAAAACTCTGCCCTGGTACTTGTGTCGTGGGAATTACCCAACCATCTGCTTGGAGCTTACCCAGCAATGGGGCAGCATTGCTTTTTTTGGGGGAAAAAAAAAAAATTGCTTATACTTGTCTTAAGTAACACATGTTCATGTAGGAAAAAAAAAACAAACAATGCAGATAATCCCAAAGAATAGGATGAAATTGACCAAATCAGTTCACCTAGAGAGGTAACCATTGTAAATCCCTTGGTGTATACATGCCTAGACTGGCTTCTGCTGTGGTAATATTTGTAATGTTGTAATATTTGCAAAAATGGAATTGTAACCATACATGCCATTTGGTAACCTTTTAAAAATGCAGTCTATTTTGAACCCTCTTTCCGCATCAAATCTATGTGGATGTACCATAATTTGCTCCACCAGTCCCCTATAATTGTGCTGTTAAGTTACTTTAGGCTTTTCCTATTAGGACAAAACCAGATTACTTTGAAAAACTTTCTAGCTGCCTGAACTTGTTTTCTTAAGAGAAATAGATGAAGAATTGTGGTTACTAGGCTGTAGACCCTGCATATCATAAGGCTTTTGGTTGCCAGATTGCCTTGCATAGGGGCTGTAGCAGCTCTCACTCCACCAGTGGCATGTGACAGTGGCAGTCTCGCGAGCTTTCATCAGCATTGGGTTGTTTCCTTTTCACTTTTTAAGTTAATTACTCATATAATACACATTTCCAAAAAGTTAAAAAAACACTGTGAAAGCATGCAAAGTATGGCTCCTAATCTTCAGAACTAACTACTGGTGTGTATTCTTCCATACATTTTAAGTAACATTATTTGTGTAAATAATACAAACATAGTTTGTTTTAACAAATAGGCTCACAGTTTATTATTTCATAGGTTAATTTTGTAACTTGCACACAACAGTACATCTGGGACAATTTTGCATATCAAGTCTCTTTGCACACCAGTCTCCTTTTTTTTTTTTTTTTTTTTGATGACTGTGTGATAGGGATTACCATTATTTAATCATTTCCTGTGGATGGACATTTATGATTATTTTTATCTTTTACAATTAATTGCAATGGATACATCCAAACTTCTCTTCAAAAATATGTACCAACAAAAAGTGTTTCGGAGTTCCTTGGCCCACACCTATACCATCACAGCATGGTGATGGCACAAAATTTTGCATATAATTATTAATATGGCTGAGCATCTTTTCATAAGTTTATTGGGCCTTCATATTTCTTCTTTTGAGACTTGCCTTTAAATATCATTTGGCTAGTTTTCTGTTAGGCAGTTTGTCTTTTTCTAATTAATTTATAGGACTTCTTTATATAATGTGAATTATTAACCTCTAGTTATTTATTGTTACTCTGTTTTCCTGATCTGTTGGTTTAATTTTATAGATAGTACTTTTGGCATTTAGATATTTAAAATCTGTGTAATTTATTATAATTTAAAAGCTGCCCCTTCCCTATTTTCGTCATTTTTTAAGTTTGTCAATTTGATGGACAAAAAATTGTGTTTTGGATCTGTACTTATTTATTACTAATAAAGCAATCACATCTGTTGCTTTCTGAAATCCTGTTTTATTCATTCCAGTCATTGTTGGAATATCGCCTGTTAGAAGGCACTTTCTTTTTTTTTTTTTTTTTTTTTTGAGATGGAGTCTCACTCTGTCACCCAGGCTGGAGTGCTGTGGCCGGATCTGAGCTCACTGCAAGCTCCACCTCCCGGGTTCACGCCATTCTCCTGCCTCAGCCTCCCGAGTAGCTGGGACTACAGGCACCCGCCACCTCGCCCGGCTAGTTTTTTGTATTTTTTAGTAGAGATGGGGTTTCACCGTGTTAGCCAGGATGGTCTCGATCTCCTGACCTCGTGATCCGCCCGTCTCGGCCTCCCAAAGTGCTGGGATTACAGGCTTGAGCCACCGCGCCCGGCAGAAGGCACTTTCAAGATGTTTTCTGGTTGTCTTCCCAGCTGGCGATGGCTTAGCTGCTGACTAGAAGCTCCCAGGTTGGAAAAGCATGGGCTTTGGGTTCATCCCTGGGTCAGACTCCTGTCCTCAGCACTTGCTAACTGCATTAGTTAACTTTCCTGAGCCTCAATTCCTCATTTTTAATGGACCTTACTGGAGTGTTGCTAAGGGTTCCCTGAGATAATATATGAACATGACTACTAGAATTTATAGAGAGATACTCAGTCACTTCTTCCTGCTGAGGTGGTTCCACTCATTAGTGGACACTCATAGTTGTTCTTTATGTTGGATTAAGCTCCATGTTCCAGTATAAAATTAGGACCCGTTGCTTCTACTCCCACCCCGCGGAGTCACTGTGGCTGTTACAGAGCCACACAGCACCTACCTGCAGCCTCCTGTATGTGTGGAGGTTGGGGAGTTAAGGGCTGACTTCGGTTTTTTTCCCCTAAACCGTTCTCCCAGTTCTTTCAGGCACTCTTTGCAAGAAGTGATCCGATACTTCTTTTGGTTTTGTCTCCATCCTTCGTGTCCTGCTGCCTGGGTGGGGTTGGATGGCGCTGTGCTGTGCCTGCTTGTGAGGGGCTGTCTTCCACAGCACATCCTGGGGCTTGCAGTCCTCAGCACAGCTCCCTCGGGCCACCTTAGTATGCGCACTGGGAAGCCACACTCCCATATTCTGCATATGGCTAGTGTTTTTGGACTTGAGCACAGGGACTTCACAATGCCTATTAATTTTCATCTCTTAGAATAGACAAAAGGTGACGACACAGGTCTCGCCTGACCTGTTCTCCAGCAGCCTGGGCTGGGCTGGCTTCTGGGGGCTGCATTTCTGGACCATAAAGTTCTGCCAGGGATCTATGTCCAGTTCACCAATCTGTAGTTTGCAAAGCATCTGCCTTCTCTCCCCTTTGCTGAATTGGACATTGTCTTGTCTTGGGCATCTTCCCATTTTGTCTGAATTCTCGAGAGTGCCTGCAGCGAGCAAGTCTCTTTAGTGAGTGAATTCTGCGCTGAGCTGTGATTCATCTGGGTCAGGAGATTTGGATTCATTTAGTGTGACTAGATGTTCTCTCACAATCTCTTCCCTGACATGCGTTCCAATTCCCTCATATCAGCATTTGATTCACCCTTTTCAGTCTGAAGATTGTTCTCCTTGATAGAAAATGGGAGTTTAGTAGCTCTTTCTCTCTATCGTCTGTTAACTGAACACCTTTCACCCCAATATGGGCCTATCCCTTCTTCTTTCTATCACTCCTAATCCAATTTTAAAAGCCCTTTCTTGGTCCTTAACGTTTTCCAAAAGGATCAGCATGTCTGCGCCTCAGCTCTCCTGACCCCATTCTTATAGGCTTGGGCCGCTCGGTCTTGTTCCTGGTTGATTCCCTGCCCTTCCTGCACTGTTAGGCGTGGGTGCTTCTGCGAAAGCTTCCTCCACAGCGACATTGAGGCCCTTAGGTCAGGGATTCTCAGGGGTTTCATTCCTAGAAGCACATGATAGAAACCACCTCTGTGTTCATCAAATTGTAGGTCTCCCTCTCCCCAGGATGACGTGTTCCTTCAGGAGAGCTCTGTCCCCACCCTATGAGTAGCGAGCCTGGCAAGGTCATGATTTTTAGGCTCGTTAGAGTTGAGGACAGCTTATGCTCTTCCCCATTTTTGTTTTGTTTTGTTTTTGAGACAGAGTCTTGCTCTGTCGCCCAGGCTGGAGTGCAGTGGCATGATCTTGGCTCACTGCAACCTCTGCCTCCCAGGTTCAGCCATTCTCCTGCCTCAACCTCCCGAGTAGCTGGGACTACAGACACGTGCCACTACACCTGGCTAATGTTTCCTATTTTTAGTAGAGATGGGGTTTCACCGTGTTAGCCAGGATGGTCTCAATCTCCTGACCTCATGATCCGCCTGCCTTGGCCTGCCAAAGTGCTGGGATTACAGGCCTGAACCACTGTGCCCGGCCTCCTCTTCCCCTTTTAAAGATCATCCATCATTGTATTTCTCAGAAATTTGTTTTTAAAGACTCTTATCTCTCTTATGTCTTCCCCTTACGGTATGGTGGCTCTCAACCAGAGGTGCTTTTGCCTTTCAAGGGCCATTTGGCAACATCTGGAGACATACTTGGTTGTCATGACTGAGGAAAGGATGCTGTTGACATCTATCTACTGGGTAAGGGCCTGGGATGCAGCTCTCTACCCTACAGTGCCCAAGACAGCCCCTCACAGCAAGAAATTAGCACAAAATGTTGACAGTGCCAGGTACCGTGTGGCACCAACCTATAGACTCAGCTTCTTGGGAGGCTGACATGGGAGAATTGCTTAAGCCCAGGCGTTTGAGTCTAGCCTGAGCAACATTGTGAGACTCTGCTCTATTTTTTTGTAAGTGCCAAGATGAAGAGATCCTGTTTGGGCCAACTTTGTATGCCTCATAATCATCTGAAGTGCTCGCTAAAAATTGCAGATTTCCACCGCAGAGTCCTAGTCTAGGCTCGGGCTCAAGAATCTGCATTTGGATGAACATGCACAGGTTATGCGTACATGGACAGTTTAGGGCTCACCTTCAAGAAACACTGTTTAGAATCTTAGGTTAGAAGCGGCATTCCTTGCACTCTTTCTTCCTGGCGTGAGGGCTCCACAGGCTCCAGGTATAGAACCTTCCTTGCCTGAGCTGCCAGAAGCACTGAATTCACAGGCTTGCTCTCTCCTGGGCTGGTCTCAGCTCCTGCACCTTGCTTCCCTGGAGAGCCCCGGTTTTCATCCCTATCTTTCAGAACCAAGGGACAAAACAGGATGTTCTCCAGGTGAGTAACAGTTGAGGATCCTGCCCTGCTGCTCCTTCCCTGGGCAGTGGTCTGTGGAGACAGGGACACTGCTGATTTCCCCCGTTTCTCACTGCAGTTTTTCTCTGCTGTGGTCTAAGGCAAGTTGTGTTTACGCAAGTTTCAGAGTCTCAACACAGGAATGTACTTTTTTAACAGGGGCTGCTGTCCCTCTACCTTCTGGTCAGCACTGTGCAAAATATCTACAGTCCTGGGACAGCTGCTCTTGCTGCTTCTTTGAACACAGCTAGTTGTAAATATCCACCGTCATGTGAACACTTGTATGTTTCCAGTAGGCATTCCTCATCACATCGAACATCCTGGTTTGCAAAGTGTTTTAGTATATTCAAAGAAGAAGTGGAGGCCATGTAAGGCCCTCATCTCTCTAGATGAGAAATAGTGATAGTGCTGGAGCTGGGAAAAGACCATAGGCCTATTTGTTCTTCCTGTGCTGCCTGAATGAGACCTGGTGGTTGCTCAAGTGCAGTGAGTAGAAGGTTTGTCTTTTTTCCCCCTTTCTCCTGAAGCTCTCTCTCCCTGCCTTGCTTTATTTGTTCATTCTTTCAAGTCCATTATTCAGTGCACGCCTCACCAATATCACCAGTGATGTTGGCAGAGTAAGAGCTGAGGAGGGAAGACTTCATTGTCTGAGGTCAGAAATACTCCAAGTGCATGAGTTTCCTGTCCTCCCCTATGGCTGTTGATGCAGGATGTGAGATGCCAGTTCAGCTAAGGTTGGTTCAGGTTGGTCAGCCAAAGGAACCTAATCCACAGGGCTGGGGCTGGCTGGAGTGCCGTGATAAGAACTTCTGCAGCTTCTGTGGCCTCTGCAGCACCTGCCAGGCATCTCCACTGAGCAGGCAGGATGGCTTCTCCCAGAGGTCTGTGGCCTTGACATTCTCTTCCACCTGCATGCAGGGACCAGCCATGGCTCCCTTTTGTTGAGTGCTTATGTACCAGGCACTTCACCAGGGGCTTTATCTCTCGTCACACACAGGTGTAGTAATTAGATGCAGGTATTCCCACTGTACCAATGGGAACCTGGGCCTCAGAGAGTATGTAGCTTGCTCAAGGCCACACAGCTTGTTAAGTGGTAGAAGCGGGATTTAAACCTGAGGTAGGCTGGCTTCACATCTCTACCCTTGCCTCCATTGTTGAAGCTGTGATTTGTCTTTTGAAAGGGTGGGAAGATTTCCTTTCAGAAATGGAGATAGCTCCTGCCCCACAGAACCCAGCTTGCTGCTCTGATTGCTCTGGATCCCGGGCCAGGTCGGGTCCCCTCCAGACAGTCTGCTTCCATGTCACTTATGAAGTGCCATCCCAGGAACTCATGACACCTCAGGACTGTCCTTCTCAAGGCTGCTCATGGAATTTAACTCCTCTGTGTGCCTTACCACTTTACTCTAGGTGTAACACCAGGTGTTTAAAAAGTGTTTCCTTTCAGCCGTGTTCCTGCTCTCAGGACCAGTTAAAAGTGTTCATAGTAAAGTATAACCTGAAAGATGCCTTAGGAATGAGTGGATCCATTAATTTAGGGGGAGAACATTGCACGTGCCAGTGTGGAGAGCACAGGCCAGACTAGATGGAGCTGGCCAATGTCCAGGCAGAGAGAGGGCACAGGCAGCTGAGCCCATCAGGATGTGTACCGTGTAGCCGTGGGACAGCACTCATCAGGGCAGCTCTGTCTGGAGGGCTCCTCATCACCTGAGGCTGCAGGTGCTCTGTAGAAACTATCGTCTTCCCCTGGAAACATGCAATGAGTGGTCCCCTTTCACTACCACAGCAGAAGACTTATGGTCTGCTGGGCTCCTTCCTCTCCCTTTCCTTGTATTCAATCCATTCCCGTGCTTCCTAAATATTTACAAACTGTTTCTCCTCTCCATCCATACTGCCCCATCATCTGTTACCTGGACCTTTGTGGTCTCCTTGCCTTGAGTCCCACAGCCTCGATAAGTCCATATTTCTCATTACCACACAAAAAAGCCTGCCAGTTCCCTGCTCAGAAGGATGGTCCCCATCCTTATGGTCTGTCCTTCACAGTCCTGGGTGTCCCAGCCCCTCCTGGCTGTTTGCCTGCAGCTCCCCCGGCCCCACCTCACATGCTCCCACCAGCAGAATGGACCTGCTTCTGCTTTGGGGTGCACTTGGTACACCTTCAGGTCTCTGTGTACTTCTGGGACCTTGTATTAAGTGTGTTCTCCCTACCCTGTCCTGACCAGTGTCCCCCTTAAGATTCAGCCTAACCATTGCCTCCTGCAGGAAGCCTCTCTGGATCCCACTGGCCAGAGCTCAGTGTTGCCTAGGCCCTGTGTTGACTGCTCCATCGTGAGACTGGTGTGACTCTTGCCTTAATCTGAACCCTCCAGGTTAAGGGTGATTCTTCCTCATCACAACACCAGAATCCAGAGCAGGAAAAGGGAAGAAGGGTACCCTGTGGGGAAGTACCCACCCTGCATGGGTCCTGGGGAACCCGTGGCCTGTGTGCCTGTACAGCAGGGTACTGGCCACCACAGGCTATGCCAGGGAAAGGGCTGCCTGCCTTCTGAAGAGCAGAGACTCAGGCCTGTCAGTGGACACCTGGTACTGTTGGAGAGCACATGGAAAGCTGGCATGTGGAGCCTCTAGCTGGCAGGTGCTGGTGCACTGCTCTTGTGCTACAGTGATGCAGTGGCACCTAAAAGCCATGGGAGAGCTTCCCTCAGAAATTTGGAACACCAGGGGCAGAGGAGAAAGAGCTGGAGAGAAGTGGGCTCAAGTTTTATAGTATTTTAATGAAAGACCACCAAGGTTTCTGGTGAAGTTTCTTGATGGCATCATACTTCATGCAGTTTTAAATATACCAGGCAGTTTAGAGGTGCATCAGCATCCTTAGAATCCTACAGTCCCAGGGTTTGGACTCTAACCCGGGGAGATTAAGGTATTTTCCCAGGTTATATGCTGTGTTAAAGGGCTTCTAACAAACAATGCACTGTATTTTTGTTTTTTATTGAAGTGATTTGAAATATCAGAAAAATCACAACCTGTCACATGTTCTCCCTCAGGAATATCACCATGAAAACCTGTAATGTCCTGTGCTTTCTGCTTTTCTCCCAGGAGAAATATGGGTCGTCTCATTGTCTCTTGTTAAAATGGTCAGACTCAGCAAATATTTTTTGATATGCTAATGGCATCTAATGAGAACAACAGCTTTCGGTAAAATAAATAGAATGTATTATAGAATCTGGTAGTTTGCTGGTGGTTGTTGGATATTAGCCAGTGACTTTGTCTGGCCTAGAATAATGGCTAATACTTGATACTTACTCAGCACTGTTAAGTATCAGCTCACATAGGCTGCTTCTTTGTAGCTGCTCAAGAAATGTTCATTATGTGAGTTAGTGGGCAAAGGTGCTCGCTGCAGAGGACTGCTTTCTAATCACGTGTTCTGGGACCCCAGTACCCAGTGCAGGTGTTACGGGTGTGGGTGGTGTTTAGAAAGAAGCTTGATGAGTTCAAATGATATGGAAGCGCAGCAAGGCATTGGGAAAAAGAGTTAATGCAAAGCTTGTTTGAGTCTGGTAAGAAGAAACGGGCTTCAATTGCCAGAACCCCAGGGATGTTTGTCTGTACTTGGGAATTGTGTGTGAGTTAACAGGCCAGCCTGCCAGAACTGTGACAGTGTTGTACTCTCATTCTTGGTATTTGTATTTTGTGACATTTTTTAAACTGTGGTGAGGTATAATTGTTAACATTTTATGTTTTATTGGCAGTGTTTTATTGAAAATATCTCACTTCCCTCATGAACATGTGATCTTAAAAACATAGGCAGCACTTTTAAATGTATTATCGTTATCTCCTATGACTACTTTTCCCCTGGTGGGCTGGAATGAACTTCATTGGAAAATGAACGAATGTGTGAATTTCACATCAGAGAAATTCATTTTACAACCGGACTCTAATAGAATACATTTATTCCATTAAGATAAACAGATCCCTTTCTCTTTTAGATGAGTTCTCAAATATGTAAATGATTGAAGAAGAAAAAGAGTTACGAGGGAAGTCTGAAAAGAAAAACCTGGATCCATAATATGTTAAGAGAGAAAGCAGCCAGCAGACTCAGCAGGGTGAAGAGTGTGAGCAGAGTGGTGGGAGCGGGTTGCAGTGGAATCCAAGCAGCATCCAAAGCACTTTGGGTAGGAGGAGCATCTAGATCATGAGAATTTTAAGTCACCAGCTTCTGAATTAACAACCATTAATTGAGATTCTGAGGCCAAAATGTGCTTTTGCTAAAATAAGGAGGAAAAAGATAGAAGTGTTTGAATCCACTTATTTTTCAGAAAGAAACTCAGGAAGGATAAACCAGGACCTAATGGAATTGTTACTCACAGCAGGGAATGGGGATGGGATGGGACTTCTTGGTGTAGACTTTTTATATATAATTTGGCTTTTGAACCCTGTTGATGTTTTGTTTATTCAAAAATTAAGTCAACAAAGATGATGGAAAAATGAATACAAACAGCGTTAAAGGAACCTAACTCTATATATCAGATACCACAACCACACAGAAGGAAAAAAGTTAGGTGGACCAGCTGCATCAAACTAGATTTAAAGAAGCACAAATGAGTGTGCGTAAATCTGGTGAAATCTGAATAAGATTGGTGGATTATATCAATTAGTGGATCAGTGGTTGTGATATTGTCCTGTAGTTATTAAGACATTACCATTAGGGGAAGGTACATGGGATCGTCTGAATTATTTCTTAGCACTGCCTGGGAATCTACAATTATCTCAAAATAAAATGTACAGTTAAAAAAGTAATTTGGGTAGCTTTTGAACATAGTACTCTGTACATCCTCAGTAGAGTGTATTCTAAGGAAGAAATGAAACCTTGAGCTTCACTTAGGCTTGATTTCCGTTGGTATGGTGATGACAAGCTGTTTTCTTTGTATTCTAGGACTGAGCAAATGAGCACTGGTGCATTAGGAGCTAGAGTTCTCAGTGTAGGGGACAGAAGGTGCAAAAATGGAATAGAGGAAGAAAGACAGAGCCTTGTGGTCTTGGTTTGGAATAAGCAGAATCAATATGAATTCAGGGTTTTTAAGAAGTCTATTTTTCCTAGCTTTGTTTCCTGAAAGAACACTGAAAATGAAGACACATCAGTATTAGTAAGCACTCCTTTCACCTAAATCTTGGTTTCTAAATGACCAGCCCTAATTGAAAGAAACCAGTGTTCCCTGAAGTCTGGCTGGTTCCGAGGCTGCAAGAGGAAATTGACAGGGTGAGCCTAGGACATGTTATTTTATCAAAAAGAAGGAAGTGTTCACAGAATGATGACAGTATGTGAGTCCACGTACCACTGAGGATCCAGCCTGAAAGGGCTCCCACGAGCCACACTTAGAATGCACAGTGAATAATGACAGAAATGGATTAGAACACATTGAATGTTTAAAAAGAGAATCTGAGTCCATTCTGATATAAAACATATGGAAGTATGGAAAGTAGGGAAAGGAAAATTGTCTTTACAAAAGAATGCCAACTAGTAAGTACAGAAATAAGGATGAACTGTCACTTTTGCCACCTTCGTAATTAATTCAGGCCAAAATCATGTATTGGTCTAAAGCTATTGGATGAAAGATTGTTGGGAAATAGGATAATCACAGATCTTGTAGCATCACCCCTCAGATTATGTATTATAGTAGGGAAGGGATATGGTTGTATTTTATCTATGCCTGCATCACCAGCCACCTTTGATAGTAGCATTAGGCAGCCATTCAATTACAGTGGTGGAGGTTGTGAGTCAGGAGCAGGAGGAGCAGTTTATGTCTGCTCCACAGTCTCCTGGGCCTCATCTGGGAAGACTTGATGGCTGGGAGCTGGAATCACCTGCACCTATCTTCACTGAACGCTTGTGTCAGTGAATGCTGGCTGTCAGTTGGGACCTTTGCTGGGCTCTTGGCCACAACACTTGTAAGTGGTCTCTTGGTGTGGCCTCTCTAGGCTTCCACATTATGTGGTGGCTGGATTCCAAGAGCATATAGAAGCACGAGGCATTTTGCGGTCTAGCCTTATTGGTTGCATAATGCCACTTTTGCCATATTTATTCAGCCATTGGTTGAAGCAGTCAGAGGACCCAAGATCCAGGGAGAGGATACAGACCTCACCACGGTGGGGGGCGGGGGGTGTTGGGGCATCACGTCCCATTAGAGTCAGTACATGTGGATTGGGAGACATTGCTGTGGCCATCGCTGGAAAATATCTGCCATGGGATCTTATAATGGAGCAGTCTAGTGGTTACCACCTTAATTGCCTATTACCAGTCATGGGATGCATTGAGAAGGGCACTACATTGCCTCTGTCATTTTTTTTTTAACCAAGAATTTTTAACCTGAATCTAATAATGAGAAAACAATCTTTCACGTCTATATTGAAGGATGATCTCCAAAACAAAAGTCCCAGACTCTTCAAAAGTATCAGTTTCACAAGAGGCCAAAGAAAGGCTGGGAATGCTTTAGATTAAAGGAGGATAAAGAGACATGTCAAGTGAATCCAATGTGTGAACCTTGATTGGATCCTGAATGGGAGAGCAGCATCATTACTGGGGTAATTGGAAAAATCAGATATAGACTATATTAGAAGAACATTGTGCTGATGTGAAATATCCTGAGTGTGTGACAGTTGTTTTATAAAGACAATATAGGAATGTGTCAAAATGTCCTTGTTGTTAGGAGATGGAGCTGAAGTGCTTGGAGGTGAATTGTCATGATGATTGCCATGATGAAATGTGTAAATGTGGTGAAACCCTAACAAGTGATGAATCTAGGTGAAATCTGTATGGGCATTTTTCATATTATTCTGCAAATTTTGTTGGTCTGAAAATTTTTCAAAATAAGAACAAGTGTTGGGTAAACTTATACCCAGACTCTCTTCCTTTGTGGCAGAAATAAGATTTCTGCGAAGATGAGGGAACAAAAAAAAAGATTTAAGTGTAAGGAAAAGTAGCCATCAGCTCTGCTCTCTGGTTGAGGAGATGCCATTCTCATGTGACAGTGTACTAGGTGTGATACCCCTGGGGTAAGAGGAGGGCAGTGTGGGCCAGCTGACAGTGCCCCTTTCAGTGATGGAAACTCACAGAAAGGAAGTAGGGTGAGTGTACAGTCCTCAGTGTTTTATGGGGACAAAGACTAGAGGGGAGGTTGGGACTGAGTGATGGGCTTTATTTCTAGAAGCCCCTCCTGCAGGGCAGCAGGACCCGCCGCCGCCAGGCTCCTCCCTGGCCCACACATGCCTCGGGAGAAAGACCACAGCCAGGCCTTGGATCGGGAGTGGTGACCAAACCCATTAGAAAACAAGATGCAAAATGCTGTGATCTGACGCAGAACAGAACCAAATAGACACCCACAAAGACAGAGTCACCCTGCTGAGATTCCCACATCCCAAGCACCTTACTCTGCCTTTCACCATATTGAATCACTAAGTTTTTAAATATAAACTCATCTGATAGCCTTGCCATCTGAGAGGATAATTCTGAGGTATCCAGGTGATGACTAAGGATCTGAGGGAGACCCACTCACACTATCTGGGGAACAAATTCTAGGCCTAGAGAAATCAGTGAGTAAAAGGGAAAATTTAAAAGCCCTGCAAGAGACATATAAAAAGTACATAACATTAGAGGAGAGTTATAGTGCTCAAGGTAAAAATATCTCTCTTTTTTTTTTTTTTTTTTTCGTGTTTTACTGGAGAAAAACTATGTACTCAAGGAAATTAAAGGAAGTCATGAAACAAAAAATAGTGAAAATGATCAAAGGTTCCTTGCCTCGGTTTCTGACATTGTGAGTCAGGCTGTTGAGGTGGAGGCCGGAACATGGATCTAACATGCACAGAATTGGTCTTTGGGATTCCCAAAGAAATCCCAGAGCAAATGGGCAACAGCAATAATCTTAGATGTCACAGGAGGAAAGATATCTGAGTCAGATTCTAAATGGGCAGAGCACACATTTGCAGAACTGCTCACCTGTATGGGAGGACATAGTCTGTGGCCAGGAAAGCTTCCTCAGAAGAAAGTTAATGGCGGCCAAGCCCACATATGTGCCATCTGCCCCAGGCTTGCTTGCACTTTCCAACTGTCCTCGTAGGCCTCCCAGGCTTGCTCTGTATATTTGCTCCTGAATGCGAAATGCAATGGGTAGAACCTGTTTCCTTCCCTGTGTCCTTAGGCAGTGAACAACTCTGCCCCTCTTCTGGGCACCCCACCCCCACACTATGCCCTTTGCCTCTCTTGGGTTCCTGGTGTCTCCCCCAGTGCTGAGTGGTTTCCCTTGTCTGCCTTCGCATAGGGCACTGTGCTGGACATGCTGAGTGCAGCTTCCCCTGGCTACCTGCCCCAAGCCCTGCATCGAGCAGGGCCCTATGTGTGTTGACAGACTTGAATGAATATTGATTTAATACAAGTGTATAGCAAAACTTTTGTGAGAAAAGATGTAAAAGGGCTGACCCTCATTGCCCATCATGAGAAATTTATCACTAATACCACAAGTCGTTGCTTCTCAAGATTGCTGTAAAAACAGGATTCAGAGCCCCAGAGTTAGTGCTGAGGGGATGGAAAGGAGCTTCTTGAAGGAGTAGGCTGGAGTATTGGAAGGGTGGACAGGACACTGCTGTGTTTTGTTCTATCTTTTTGCACTTAATGACCATTTTAAACTATTGATTAAAATAGTTCTTTGATTAAAATTAAAACTAATTGAACTTTTTAATAGATAAGTGCTCTGACAAAGGAAAGAACGAGGTACTGCGGGAGAGTGTCTGAAGGTGGGGTCTCCAGGCTGCCCTGGCAGATGGCTCTGGGCTTATTTGTAAAAAGCATGCTGTTTATATAGCACCCTCCTCCTAGCACCTTCCACTTAAACAAGGACCTCAGTTCTTTTCATGTCCTGGGTTCCAAAGGACAGTCCAGGAGTTCAGATGTCCTTTGTAGATAAGGAATGAATCTCCGGGTCAGCCACTCCCTGATTTGTTATCTCGAAACTCCAAACACACATACTTCTTAGCCCATAGTGTCCTTCTCAAGGTATGCTTAAGTTACTGCCATCAGAGGCATCTGCCATATACCCTCAGAGCCCCAAGCTATCCCCAGGTTTCAGCAGGTAGCAGGAAGCGGTGTGGAGTAGTGGCAAGAGTACCGCTCTTAGATTTCCACCTGGACCTCCCTCTCCGCCTTGCCTCATCCTCTGTAACCTCTCTGAGGCTCCCTTCATGCATGGAGATGCCTGCCTCGGCAACTGTGTCAGGATGGAAGAGGAACTGCTATAAAAGGGTTTTATCAAGAGGAAGGTGCTGTGAAGATTCTGGTTGTGCTACTAAGAAACAGAAGTCTTGGTTCTCCACTGCAGAGGTTCCTCTGATGTGAACTGTGTCTCTGGCCTCAACTCCGATTCATTTTCTCAGATACTTATGAATTAATTTCTTTTACAAATCATCTGTTGATGATAATAAACATAACAGCTGCAATTCATTTAACACCTGTTATCGCCAGGCTCTATATTAGACACGTATCAGAAATTACCTTTTTTACTCCTCACAGCAATCTGTGAAGGAAGCAAAGTTACCTCCACTTTATACAAGAACAACTTGAACCTGTCTAAGGCAATATCACACATGCAAGACTTCTGGAAGAGCCAGGATGCTCCTTGTACAGAGGGCTCCTTGATTTGAGGAAGCCCACATGTGATACTGTGAAATACATATTTGGTATTCTGCCCCCATTTTCTGGCATACAACTCCTGAAATCCTTAGGCTCTCCAAAATGATAAGTTCTCTTTGTGTGCCATGAATGACTGACAGTCAGCAGCCCCTAGGCAGCTTCAGGTTGAGGCTGCTCATTGGAATGACAGAGGCAGGATTCAAGCGTTGGGACTTTCAGCCTCACCCATACATCTGGGAAAGAGAAAGGGGCCGAAGTTAAGTTCATGGCTGATGGTTTAATCAATCATGCCTACATGATGAAACCTCTATAAAAACCCAAACAAGGATTGGTTGGAGAGTTTCCAGACAGCTGAACACTTGGAGGGTGGTGCTCCAAGGAGGGCATGGAAGCGCCACGTCCCTTTTCCCCGTACCTCCCCTACAGGCCTGTTCGATTTGTGGACTGGTACACCTCTGTGTTTCCCCGAGTTCTGTGAGCTCCTCTAATTGAACCCCAAAAGGAGGCTGTGGGAACCCTAACTTGAAGCCAATTGGTCATAAGTTCCAGAGGTCCTGTGACTGGTATCTGAGGCGGGGCAATTTTAGGGACTGAGACCTCAACTTGTGGGATCTGCCACTGTCTCCAGGGAGATGGTGTCACAATAGAATTGGAGAACACCCACCTGGTGTCGGCTGCAGAACTGATTGCTTGCTTGCTGGTGGGGAGAAATCCCCACATATTTTGGGTCACAGAAGTCTTCTATGTTAACTGCTGTATGGTGTGAGAGCAGAAGAAACACGGTTTGAGTTTTTTCCAGACACAGTGTTTTGAAGCCTGGCTGTGGGAACAGACCATCTTCTAAGGCATACTCCAAACCTTTCCGCCCGGATTACCAGCCACGGCCATCACTGCTGTCCTCACTCTGGGCCCCTGCTGCCTTTGGCCAAATTACAGCGTGTCACACAGCCCCAGCACATCTCGTGTGCCATGGTTTCTAATTCTAAGCCTGTTTTCTTTATGCAATAATGCTTAGTATCTGTCTCTGCATACTCTGGGCTGTATTTGTGGATATGAAAATAGAACCTTTTAGAAAATACCTTTTCAAAGCCCCAAACATCAGGCTTATTTATGTTAAAATCTGTAGATTTTCTCAGTTCTGGTGACATTTCCTGTTTGCATTTGCACAGCTTGGAGAGCAAATATTCACTGATGGGTTACAGATTTATTTTGTCTTCTGTTCCCATTTCTGTAGTTCAAGTCTTAGCTATTCAGGGCATTCATTTTTTGGGAGCAAAATACTTATTTGAATCTGTGGCTTTTCTTTGTATCAAGTTTTCAAAAGAATTCTTTGGTGAAGAATGGTGCAGGCCTTAGGCTGGGACACAGCTGGATCTGAGTCCTAGTTCCTGCACTGGCCAGCTCCAAGCTCCAGGTTCTATGTGTGAAGTGGCATAGACTTCTACGAAAGCACTTAGAGATGGCATAGAGTAGGTGCCCATCACAGGCGAATTCTCTTTCCTGTAGATTAGGCAGCATCCTGCAAAAAAGAAATCTTTCCAGCTGAGTCTTTTACACCCCTTATTAAACATTCAGCAAGAACCATTTGTGTACTTAATATTTAGCAATAAAGGAGAGCATTAACTTAATAATTTATACTACATATACATTGAGCTACATTAGCCCCACAAATCCAGCTATCTACCAACATTTTGAAACTGTTCTAAAATTGGAAATTGGAATTCATAGAAGTTGACAAACCATGAAAAAAATTCATCTGTGTGAAGGAAAAGAGAAACAAAAGTATGTTTGTTGTTTTCACTGAGAATTGACCGTAGGAATTGAACTTGTTTTGAATTATTTGGAGTAGTAAAGGGGGTTCATGAAAGAGGTGGGTGTGGAAAAGGATGATTAGAAAATTTGATCTAGCAGTTTTTAAAATTCTTTCTCTTTTGTTTCAACCTCCTTTCCTCTTTTGATTTTCAAGAAAGTCTGAAACTCCAAAACATCAGACAGGTGGGATACTTAATACAAGAGTCCGAATTATAGTGTCCCACTGTCATTCCACATTTTGACATAAAAAATCAGATTATTGGAAAGTCACCATTCTCTGGGGCATGGATCTGTTACCCACCATTTGTGCCGGTGGCAATGTCTCTGCACTTCCTGACTTCCTCTCCTCTCCACTGAGGAGTAGAAGAGTGTCTTAGTGAATGCCCCTTCTCGCTGACCTGAAGGCCAGTCCCAGCACTGGTGTTGGGGGGCAAGTGTGTAGAAAGCCAGTTCAGAGACTCTCAGGCCCAGTGCTGTGCCCACTCCAGGGTGAATCTTCACCAGGAAAGAGGGGCTTTGAGATTTGAAGGAGCAAGGAGTTGACAATGCTGGCCAGTCCTTCCAGCTCCAGTCAGCATGGGCCTCCTGTTCAGTCTTGAGTTTTGAACACTTGGTTTCAGGGTTTGGAGAATCTACTGTTCCTTTGAGAAACTATTTTTTGATCAGAGTTGTGACTTTCAGATTTGGAGAACACGATTGTTTTTTTTCTCCTACCTTTGAATCCTGTCCTGGCCCAACTCCACTTTCTTCCACTTGTTATCAGAGAGAATGAGCCCTGTTTTACTAAGGTTTCTGGTAGCTACACACTGGCCTGGACTCCTTTAAAGAATCCAGCACCTCAGTGGAAATTAATTTTAAAACATGCATTTCAAAATCAGTTGAATCACATTTGAAAAATGTTTTGTGTAAAAATTCTTGCTCAAAATGTAACTGAGTTCATATTGTAAGAGATATGAGCTCTTTCAGAGAGTAATGTAAGATTAATTTGTAAAATTTCGGGAAGGTGATATGTATCTAAAGAACTATTACTCTGGCCGGGCGCGGTGGCTCAAGCCTGTAATCCCAGCACTTTGGGAGGCCGAGATGGGCGGATCACGAGGTCAGGAGATCGAGACCATCCTGGCTAACACGGTGAAACCCCGTCTCTACTAAAAAATACAAAAACAAAAACTAGCCGGGCGAGGTGGCGGGCGCCTGTAGTCCCAGCTACTCGGGAGGCTGAGGCAGGAGAATGGCGTAAACCCGGGAGGCGGAGCTTGCAGTGAGCTGAGATCAGGCCACTGCACTCCAGCCTGGGCGACAGAGCGAGACTCCGTTTCAAAAAAAAAAAAGAAAGAACCATTACTCTAACTCCCAGCAGCACCTCATCTGCTGTCAACAGCCTCTGAAGATTCTCTTTTCTTTGGGCAGAAGGGAAAGTGACTGTCCTGTTATTATTTGCACATAAAACAGTTGTGAATTTGTATGTCCTCTTGTTTTGTCACTTTTACTCTCTTTGGCTTCTCCAAAATGAGAAGAAGAGGCCTCTAAGGAGTGAAACCCTAGGAGGGATAATGCTGACAGGAGACATGGAAGGACAGAATTCCCAGAATGAGAATTAGAAGGGCTGGTGCTGGGGGAACCAAGCCTCCTGAGGAGTCTAACTCTGAGCCGGAACGGGCACCGGCAGTAGAGTGGAGCACTGCAGCCATGACAGAAAGAAGGCCGGAGTCTCCGGTGGGAATGAGGAGAGTCACAGATAGGGGAGGCTGCTAGATTGTATCGACTTCAGTAAAAGTCACATTCCCATTGTGACTCTGTTTCCCCTCGTTGCTGTTCAGCCCTGCCTGCTCACTGCTTCTCAGCATACGTTTCCCTCACTGCATAGAGAGCGCATAGGCTTAGAACCTGAAGGGCATCAGGATCCAAGAGGAATCAAAGGAAGAAGCAATGTACTGCTGGGGTCCTGGCCTCCTACCTCCTTGGAACTCATTCCAAGTTGCCGTTTACAACCTAGGAGCCTGAGGTGCCTAGGAGCTTTCCAGCCCTTTTCCCAGGCCAGTGCCCCTGTCGGATGGGATTCAGCCTCACTCTGTGGATTCTAGCAGCACAGTGGCCCCACCCCATCAGAAGCTCCAGCTTCTCTTCCACCCTCCCCTCACCCCTCATCTCATCAACACTGCAGTTTCCTTTTTACTTTCATTGGTTGCTCGTTGGCTTTATAGGCTGCTACCTAGCACGGGACTAGGAATCGTTTGCTTCTGATAGCAAAGTTTGACAAATGCTCTATCTGTAGCCTTTCAGATTTTTGTGTCTGTGCTGTGGGTTTGAGCTTTGTGTGTCTTCCTGGTCTTTGTGCTGTGAGTCAGCATAGCAGAATGGAAAGCCATCACCTGACAGTCAGCAAGGCCAGAATGGGAATCTTAGCAGTGCCACTTGATTGACTATGTGACCTCAGACAAGCTACTTACTCTTACTGAGCATCTTTTTTTCCCCCAATCTGTAGAGTGGGGCTATTGATAATTCCTGCTGAATAGCATAGCTGTGAGGATTAATGACCCTGCACATAATTGGTGCTTTAAAAGTGCTAACTTTCATTGTCATGATTTTTCTTTTCCTCCAAGGATGTCTTGGCTTCTTAGATTTAGTGCCATTGTTTCTATCAGCTAGTGCATGTTCTAAAGCTGCCTGTGGAGGTGCCAGTGGAGGTTTGTATGGGAAGATCTGGCTTGGCTCTCATGCAGGAGTATCTGGCTTACTCCCCCCAGCCCTGTATTATGGCCCAAAGAGGCCCCAGAAAAGTTCAGCGAGTAGCCCAGTGTCTCTGGGCTGGATTGGAGCCTGAAACCCAGATTTTCTGACTTGGGCCTCCTATTCCCATCAACCCTTTGTTCTGGCCTTCGGGGACTCCAGATGCTGACCAAAACATAAGTGATGTCCCTGCTTCCCAGGGGCCTCCCAGAAACACTGTGCATTGGGCCACATTGAACCAGCAACAGCATAGGGACTACCCAGGAAGGCATCCAAGCAGTCAATGGTGCCCACCCAGCCGGCGCATCCTTTTTGCTGAACGAGAATCACGGACACAGAACATCGGGAGCCTGGCCAGAGTATGCTAGTTGCCAGCTTAAATCCACACCCATTCTTCTTCTTTTCATTGAGATAAGAACTCCACTTTTATTTGGGTGGCAAAGAATCCTACTAATATCCACTTCCTGGCCTCTCTGCAACTAAGGGTGGCTGAGGACTTTGTTCTAGCCATGTATGTATGAGCGGCGGGCTGCTGAGGGGCCGTCAGCCGGAGTTCTGCCTACTGCCTCTCTCTGGCTGACTAAAGTGTGGGTGTGGGAGGGAGATCTCCAGTACCCTCTCCTCAAGGGAAGGCGACCTTGAGGAGGGAAGCCACACACAAGGACGGCAGAGCAGAAAGACAGAAGAGCTGGAGGCCCTCTGGACTCTGGGGTTACCACGCCACCAGGACTGCCTGCATCTCAGCTTCTTTTATAGAGAGAAAAGGACTTTCTCTCCATGTGGTTTGAGCCACTATTACTGTAGGCTTTCTGTTATCTGTAGCTGAATCTAGCCCTAGCTGATAAAGAGCCCCTTGAAACATATTCTGTTATCTAACATCTGAGCTAAGGCACAATGAAGAATTCCCCTTCTGTTGCACTTAATTATATTTATCCATTTAGCCACTCCTCATGCGACAGCCACCAAGCCACTCACTGCACTCCAGCTAATATCACTAGGGTCAATAAGGGATGTTCCCCCTGCTGTGCCCCACCTGCTGCCTGCTGAGATGGAGGAGCTTCTGGAGGCCACCTGGACAAATGATGAGAGTGTTCTGAAAATGATCAGAAGAGCCATCTGGGGCCCCCGGGTTTTCACCAGGGACAGGAGGCAGCCCTCTTCTGGTGAGGAAGGGATGGTGGAGACAAAGCATAGACCTGTTCTCTGGTCACACTCGGGTGTGCCTGCTCCCCCACCATGGAGCAGTGCTCGTTTTCCTATGGCCACATTTTTACATGGGGCTGAGCTGGGTAGCCCCTGTGAGCACGAGGAGCTGACCATGAGGGTCCCCTGGGCTTCCGCTCTGGGGAGAAAGTGGGCAAGTCAGCCCCTCATCCCTGTGCAGAACCCCTGCCACAGGGAGGCCCACGTGTGGTGCTTAGCCCCACAGCAGGACTTCTGGTTGGCTCTCTCTGGGTGTGGAGACACAAAAAACAGGCCTGGTCCCTTGTACGGTGCTAGGAGCCCCAGGAGAGTGGTGGGTGAGTGACCAGCACGGGTTAGTGTGGGGAGCTGCAGAAAGCCCCAGGTGGCTGCCCAGCTCTGTTGGGTCCTTGGAGGCTTCTTGAAGGAGGTGGTGGGGTCGGGGTAGACTAGAAGGCCTAGGAAAGAGGGAAGCAGCTCTGGTGGGCACCAGAGGTGATGTCGAGAGAGGAGCCCAGGGCAAGGCTTCTGAGGGCACTGAGGGGCATGGTCTTCAGCCTGAAGGTAGTGGTAGGAGCTGGGGCCACAGTACCAGGTGACTGATGTGTCACTGAGAAGGGCTGCCCTGGAGGCTGCAGACCAGCGTCCTGTGCCTACATACCTGCAGAGCAAGAGGCGCTGCGGAGTCCACACACCAGTCACTTCCACGCCGTACCCTAGCCTGGAAGGGGTGACATGCTCTGGACTTGGCAGTTCAGCAACCTGGCGCCCTTGGTACTCGGGCTCCTCAGCACCCACCGGGGCTGCACAGCTCCACCCAGCTCCTGCTGAGCCACTGGCTGGCAGGTGTCTGCAGGAGCAGACTGTGCCCATCACACTTGCCTCTGTGCATAATGGCCACACTCTCCAGCCACCTGGGCCCCCATGTTCCTGGCTGCCATCGCCTTTATGATTCAGGGATCCTTGCTGCAGGGTATTCTTATATACCACCACTGCACATCTTTCTTTCCCTCTGCCTTTTTACACTTCCTTCCCAGAGTCTCTAGAGCTGGGGACTCCGTGAGTGTCAGGAATATTATTTATGTGAAGGAGCCTGTTGCCACAGCAACCCCAGAAGATGGCCTGGTGCCTGGTCTGCAGTCTCCGACTAGGTCCGCAGAAAGTGCTCCAGCAGGGAGGTGTGGGGGTGGACCCTGCTCCTGCGTTTGTGGTTTGTTGGTACCCTGGGTGGAGGAACCATCAAAGGGGCCGAACCAGCAGCCCTGAGCTGACAGTGTTGGTGGGCTCTTTGTCCAGGCCTGAGGCTGACCACAACTGCCACCCTTTCCCCTGTGGGCTGCACGGCCCATGTGGAAAGGGCCAGGTGAAGGGACTTTGAGGTGACCCCCAAGGTGCTCCAGCTCACTGTCGGGGCCTTCCTAGACCATGTGCCAGCCACCTGGAAAGTGGGTGGGTTTCCTGTGTGGCTGAGAGGAGTCCTGCTGGTGGTAGGTGAACCCGGGAGTTGTCAGCATTTTGCAGAAATCATCAATAGCTGAACAAGGGCTGGAGGCTCAGCCACTTCCCAGGCATGCACATGTCCCTCATGAATGGGTAGGGCCTGGAGCCAGCTCTAGCCCCCAGTGCTGACTGCTGTGGTCCTGCAAGGCTCGGTGACACAGGCACACGAGGTCCCTTGGTTTTCAGTTGGCGGGGGGGTGTTGGGAGAGGGCTGCAGTGTCCCACCTAAAAACAGGCACATTGGGTTAGTTCCATCAGACCCACTGATGGACTGTGCCTGTACAGCCCCAGGACTCCGTGAGGCCCCTGGGGGACAGAGTCAGGAGGGGAGGTTGGGGATGAGAATAGGGACTGGGCTCTGTGTCATATACACAAAGCAGCAGTGCCTGCATTTCTGTAGCTGTGGGGCTTCTGAGTAAGAGTCCACTTGAACAACAAACAGTTCTTTAGCCTAAATTTAAAAAACACTGTGCTAGATGTTCTCTAAGAACCCTACTAAAGCAACATTGTAAGATTTTATGATTATTTGTATAACTTAAGTAACACCTTCAGTGGCTTGATTTTTCCAGATGTATTTCTGAGCAGCGGTTCTCAGCCTGTTTCTGTCCCTAGTCCACCTCAGGACTATGGCTCTTCCCTCCAAAGCACAGTGTCTCACTTTGACTGGGGTTCCCCAGGGAGTGAGGAGGGAATGTTGGAGATGGGGAGGCATTGAAGCTACATGGTACTGAATTTCTCAGTGAAAAAGGTTGTGAGGGACTTTTTAGGAAGTGCCCAGTGGGATTGCAATTTGGCCAGGGGGCGGATTGGGATGGGGTGAATTTTTAGCAGCTACTATGTACCAGGCACTGCCCTGGGTGCTGGAGAGTCAGCAATAAACAAGACATTGTTTCTTCCCCAGGACATATCCTGGTAGGGAAACAGCCAGTAGACCAGCACGCTGTGGAGACGTGTCAGGCGCTGGTAGGGTGCTGCAGCCCAAGTATACCGTGTTAGAAAGGCCTGGGGGTTGCATTAGCTGGTCCTGTGGAGCCTCCCTAAGCAAGTAACACTTGAGACCTGAATGTGGAGGTGGCAGTCATGGAAGCGATCGAGGGGTAGATCTGGATCCAAGCTCTGGGAAGATCCTTGAGCAGAAGGCAGAGCTGACGGCAGGGCTTTGAGGTGGAAATGCATCTGCAGGTTTACAGGGCAGGGGGATGGCCAGTGCACCAGAAGTCTAGTGGGAGAGGGGCGGCAGGGGTGAGGCCAGTGAGGGGCAGGAGGGCCCTATTAGATAGTCCTCGGTAGGGGCCAGGAGGCATGGTCATCCCACAGTGATGAGAGGCAGATGTGACTTTGCACTTTGGGAAGATGGCTGCAGCTGCCTTGAGGAGGGTAAGCCAGTAGGGTGAGTCTGGAACCTAGAAGATCCATTAGGAGGTGGCTGTTCAGCCATCCCATGTGAAACGGGGCGGCTGGAACCAGGGTTGAGGGAGGGGGTTGTGAGAAGTGCTTGGGCTTGAAATGTGTTTGGGGTAATGACACCTTACTGATGGGCTTGAGGGGTTAAGTAAGACGGAGCTAGATCAAGGGCAGCCTTAGGCTCCTGGCTTGAACCACTGGGTGTGGGGAGAGAGAAGAAAGGCTGGTGGCAGGGGGCATGTGAGTTGGAACTAGCCGTGTTCCAGATCTGCGACGGTGGCCCTGTGTTCTGGGGTAATGAAATCTAAGCCACCGGCTTTTGGGAAGCACCTGTGCTTGTCACTGAGCTGGAGTGTCCAGGAGAAGCATCCTGTGCAGCCTGTGGCAGACATCGCAGGGGCCTTGGTCCAGGCAGGGGCCAGCGACAGTGTCTCACAGCCTACGTGTTGCACGGTTTTTCTCATGGGGACCCAAAGCCTCAGCTCTGAGCAAGACACCGGGGGGATCCTCTGTGCCTACTGCAGCTCCTCCTCTGGAGGATGTCATTATGGCCCTTTCAGCACCAGCCTGGGCGGGCTCAGCTCCAACATTGAGTCCCGTGCTTGTACAGACCTGGAGTCCCTCTCATGAGAGCTGGTTGTTCTTTAGTTAAGGCGCTATGACTTAAAGAGACTACAAAACCTCAAACAACAGCCATGGAAACATTATAACCCAGCTGGGTTTCTAATCCATGCACGTCATCCAGCCCGG
Source organism: Mandrillus leucophaeus (assembly GCF_000951045.1). NCBI lineage: Eukaryota > Metazoa > Chordata > Mammalia > Primates > Cercopithecidae > Mandrillus > Mandrillus leucophaeus. The sequence goes on along the minus strand of NW_012100654.1, from coordinate 222,611 downwards.
TCCCTGACTCTATCCAGAACATTCTTCCACAGCATCCCCAATAAATGGCTTCTCACCTTGGTCTTTCCTGCCGTAGGGTGCTCACAACTTCACAGTGTAGTTCCTTTCTTTGCCTACAGCCCTGAGACTTAGAGCTGCTTCAGCGTTGGGCACCTCTGAAATTCCTGCTACATGGTTTTGCTTCTGCCCTCCAGGGGCACACAGGTCCATCCCTAGCCCACATCCAGCTTTCAAGACCCTGAAGATGGCATTTGTGCCCCTTTCCTTCTCTGCATAAAGCCCCCCTTCTCCAGACTGTATTCCCTTACTCTCATTTCCATATGAGATATGAGTTTAGAAACTCCTGAGGAACTGGCATGCTCTGTTCCTCTTAGATTCGAGGCCTAAAAACAAACGCAACTCCTCCACTGTAACACAGCGCACCCATGCCTTGCCTGGCACTTCTGCCTGCCATTGTGTCTGTCTCAGGTGAAAGTGGTGCTGACTGGGCATGATTTCCTTTTCTCAAATAGTTCTTATTTCCTGAAAGTCTCTTCAGCTCAGTCTTTTTTTTTTTTTTTTTTTTTTTGAAGCAGTCTTGCTCTGTCTCCCAGGCTGGAGTGCAGTGGCGCAATCTCAGCTCACTGCAAGCTCTGGCACCTGGGTTCAAATGATTCTCTTGCCTCAGCCTCCCAAGTAGCTGGGATTACAGGGACCCGCTATTATGCACAGCTAAGTTATTTTCAGTAGAGATGGGGTTTTGCCAGGCTGGTTTCGAACTCCTGGCCTCAAGTGATCTGCCGTCTCGGCTGGCCTCCCAAAGTGCTGGGATTACAGACATGAGCCACCATGCCCAGCCCGCTGATTTATTTTTAATTGAGTGATCTCTAGGCTTTGAATAGAACAGTATATAATTATTTGGATTCCTGAGGATAGCAGGTTTTTTCTCTCCACTCTCTGTCATTGAGGTGTCTTGTAGCCCTGAGTGACTCATTCATATTCTCTACTTTGTCTAGCCCTGTAGGAATTGACGACCTTGCCACCAGTGCTCTGGCCTCCTTGAATGAGGTCAAGACAGACATTGAGCATGCCTAATAGTTTCTATTTCTTGCTCAGGAATTGTGATAAAAGCCATTAATCCAATGAGTCCTAGTCCTTTATTACAAAAGGTAAAATGACAGTGCAATGATAGTGAGGCTCCAGATTCAGGGGTTCAGTCTATAGGGAAATTTGCCTATGAAAGGAACCCCCATAGCCAACAGGGCTCTACCTGGGGAGAAACACTGAACCCCGCTAAGGGGAGATAGTTAAAGCATGGCTTGGTTGGGCCAGACCCCTTCAGCAGAGTGCAGATGCATTGACTATCCTGGGTGTCCTGTGCAACCCTGCTCCTAGGCCTGGAAGAGAGGCCACCCAAAAACAGGTGTCTGAAAGCTGTGGGAGAAGCAGCCAACTCCTGGGGGATGTGCATTAGATGTCCTGGTGCCCCTAACCCCAGAAGGGATGGTGACTGTCAGAGTAGGAGGCGGCTGGGCTTCGAGATGGCCCTGCCCTAGGCAGGGGCTGTGCTGCTGAGAGGGCTGCAAACACACCTCCAGGGCTCCACCCAGAAGAACCAGGTGCGTTTAGGAGGTTGTGCTTGGCTATTACCCGGTTAGGTTTTTGTGTTTTCCTCACCTTTGTGATTGTCCTTCCTCTAGCTGGGAGGCAGCTGCGTCATGGTAACACTTCAAACCCTTTTCCTGAGATGCCCCATGGCACACCCAATGTCCCCCCGCCCCTTGCTTGAGGCCATGTGTTTTTCTTAGACACAACCTGGCACTGCCCAGTGAAGGCCCAAAGAAGTGACGTGCTGCCCCTTGGGGGCTGGTCCTTCCTCAGCGTTTGCCAGGAGCCCAGGGGTCTCTTAAAGGCACACAAGGGTCTTTGTGAAGCAAGTTCTCTGTTCTTTGGGGCCACTTGAGGCTCATGAAGAATTCAGGCCTTTCCAAGACAAAGGACAGACATTAAACATATGGAGAAAGGGGCATGGAATGCAGGATGCTGTTGTGCACGGAACAGGATGGATGGGAGCGGCATTTGGAAGACAGGAAGCAGTAGGGGAGAGGAGTTCTGTTCCAGACTAGATGCTCCTCAGGGACAGGGCCCATTTCTTCCTCGGTGTGTGCTCAATCCTCAGCACCGCGCAGGATACCCAATAGGCCATCCAGCCGGCGTCAGCACACACCCATGACAGTGGGAGGCAGACTGAATGTGAGCTCCCAGCAGACGGAGCAGGAGGCTGGTGAAGGGGTGGTGTTGGGCACATAAAGGAGGTCTGGAGGGATCACAGACTGGGCCATACAGCTGCGGCGGGAGCAGCACTGCAGTTGTCCTTCCAGTGTGTGCGACAGCAGGAGATATCTGGAGGCACTGCAAAGACACGTGCAACAAAAGGTGCTTTCCATTCACCTCTTCATGTAATTTAAAGAGCCACATGTGTACATGGTAAAACATTTCAGTCAATGCAAGATTGAACATCTTTTTTCTGCCAACCCCTTATCCCACTCACCAGAGAGTAGCCACTATTAACACTTTCTTACATATCCTTTCAGAAATTTGTAATGCATATTCAAGCATATACTTTACCCAAATGAAATCACATGATATTGTTCTGTAGCTTGCTTTTTTCACCTTAATAATATGTCTTGCAGTTCTTTCTCTGTTGTATATATAAACCTTTCTCATTCTTGCTAATGGTTGCATAGCTAAAATCATAATAAACCTTTCTCATTCTTGCTAATGGTTGCATAGCTAAAATCATAGATTCTTCAAGCTGAAAGGAACCTTCAAATCAGTGTGATCTAATTGCCTCATTTTGCTAGAACCTGGAATGGTGAGGTGACTTGCCGGAGGGCACAGTGAGTTAGCGGAAGGAAAGTATTCCTCTGAGAGCTATTTAGAAGGAAGAGCTTCATGAGGGTCTGGGTGCTGGGGTGACAGATAGGAATGACCATTACTGGCTGGCTGCATTTCATCAGCAGCAGCATCTGTGTCCATCATTCTAGGCTATTTGCAGCAGGAGACAAGAGGGAGGACTAGAGAGAGGAAATAATAGCCCTCTGCACACACTGAAGTTGAGTTCACAAGATACTTGGGTGGAAATGTCATTTGGGCCACTAGAAATTTGTGTTCAAGTTCCAGTGAAAGGCCCTCTGTCTTGAGCAACAGAACCAAACACCCATTATTTGGAGAACAAGCGTTTTCCTAGAAATCACTAGATTTTGTATGTGTCCCTTTGTAGTTCTTTTTAGGCATGGAAACAGAGCTGGTTGCAGGAGGGTGTGACTCCTGCTGGCCCCAAACTTGTTCCTTTGCTGTATTTGCTGACCCCATCCCCCACCCCTTCCAGTTCCTTCTGGCGTCCTGCCATGTGACTTAGGTTGGTAGGAATAGGCATGAGCGAAAGCCTTCTAACAGGCCTTAGGGCAGCTGCTGTGTGTGGCTGCCTGCTTGCCATACAGAAGATGGATCAGAGATGAGACCTCTTGCCTCTGCCGCACCGAAGGATAGGGTGTTTATTCACTGCCAAGCCTCTGGCTCACGGTGTGCTAGTGAGAGCTGGGAGGGCTCTGAGAGATGTTCTGGCTCAGCAAGTCCCACCCCGGGGTCTCTGTGCCCCCCAGGGTTGCCTATTCATTTGCCAGGGTGGAAGATGTGAAACCACAGCCTAGGAAGGGCACATCTTCCTGGAACGTCAGTTTTACATGAAGCTTTGAGGGGAGAGATGCTATTTTTATATTAAAGCAAACATTGATATTATGAAATAGCATGGAAAAGTCAAGTTACTTTTCAAGATAAAACAAGCAATTTCAAAGCAATTTTATCTTCCCTTGCCTTGGGCAACTTCAAGCTTTAACCCCTACACCCTGGAGGGCATATGTTCTCTCTCCTCTGCTCTTTGGGACTTTGTCAAAAAGTACTTTAGATTGGGGTAGTCTTCTCAATAAAATGAACTTTATCTTAAAGATGTACCTAGCCCAGAACCAGGAGGTGGCAGGGCCCTGGACGGCTCCTGGCCAGGTCTCTGCCCTCTCTGTGCTTAGCTGTATTTGCTCCCTACTGCCCGGTCTCCACATAGCCCATCTGCTTTTTCTGGTCTCTCAGAGTTCCTTTCATCTTTGGTCGACCTCAGCCCCAATCCCCCCGGTGACTTCCTCTTGCATTACCTCCATTGCCAACTGGCCACTCACTTCTTTGTCTATTCCCAAAGGAAATCTGCTTGGCCCAGCTTCTCTTCTCATACCTGATCAACCCGGCTGTGGATCTGCTGCCCTGTGATCAGATCAACTGAAGTGAGGAGTTCAGGGGCCTCTCATATGAGACATGTTTCCCTAGATGTCAACCTCTGGAGTGGCAGGAGTGGGCTAGCAGACCCTCGAAGGGTACGTGGACTCATGCATGATGCTCCAGTTCAGCCAGCTGGAGCACAGAGGAGACATGAGGGCTAGAGAGGGAAACGGTGAGTGCTGGAGATGGACCCTCACCTCCTGAGACTTCTTTCCCAGGACCTCGCTTTTCTGCATTTTCCCTGTCCCATCCTTTCAGTTTGAAGGAACACCTCCTACTGCTGTAGTCCAGGTTACCAGTGAGGACCTTAACCTGCCAGAGTGCATCAGCATAGACTCCCCAACATGGATGAGGTGTGGAGAGTCAGATGGGAGCTGAAGGGAAGGGATGAGGGGCAGAGCATCAGTGTGGGGTCCTGATGTACGGCCTGTGCTGTTCGGGGATAGAGAGCTGCGCTGACAGGGTCCCCCAGCTGGCGCACACTCCCCAGGGTCCCACAGACGCTGCTGCTGCAGCAGGGCTAGCATCTCTGTTCATCGAGACTGGCTGCATTTCAGGAACCATTAATCCTCTTTGTATCTCTAAGTACTATGACCATGGACAAGGTTCTCTTCACAAGCATGCCGTGGTATCAATAGATAATGACTCTGAAAGATTTTTCTTCTTTTGGATTAATATAGTGGTGATGCTGTGGGTTAATGTGCTAGAGACAGGGTGTTACTCTTTTAACTAGGACGTTATTAACAGAGCAAACCTGCTTTTTCATCTGATTTTATCCTGTGCCTGTTTCTTACTAGCTTTTTACTGAAGGACTTTTTTTTATTCCCTATTGTCTGATGCAGAAAGTGTAGGCAGTTCGTGGTTTTGGGAGTCAGACAGACCTGGGTTTAAATTTTTCCTCCACTACTCACTGGCTCTGTGACCTTGAACAACATTCTTCATCTCTCTGAACCTGTTTTCTCAGCTATAAAAAGGAGACGATGTTCCCAGCCTTCTCTGGCTGATAGGATTTAATGAGATCACTTGCAGTGGCACTTTGAGCCTCTAGCCATTCTGACCGTTTTTCAGTTTGTCCCCCTAGGCCCTTTGGCTCCCCATTTGCTCTGCCTGGAATGGTCTTCCCTTCCCTGTCCCTTCCCTCCAGCTGCCTGGTACCTTATGGGCATGTACACCCCAGCATAGGAGCCCTCTGCATGTGGACAGTCCTGGGTTTTCTACCAAGTGGGATTGTGGCCCTAGATGAGTCTTTCATTCTCGGTCTCTGCCTGTGAAGTGGGGAACATGGAAACTCCCACAGGGTCGCCATGAGGACCACCCTGGTGCATGGAGAGGCCCCGCAAAACCTGTCTTGCGAATACTGTGCTCTGCTGATTGGCAGTGGCCTCCTTCTCTGTTACAGTTTTTACAGGCTCGGGCAGCTGTGGGTGGGGCCCCTCAGGTCCGCAGGACCCAGTGCAAGATCAGCACCCTGCCGCCAGCCCAGCTCACACCCCCTGGACTGTCCTTCCAAAGTCAGGCTGGGAATGAGGTCCGCATGCTCTTCCCCAGTAAAGCTGAACATTAAAACTTGGGAAAGTTTGTTTTGTTTTGCTATTTGCTTGCCCCTCTGGGCTTCCCTTTATTTCCCAGCTGGGAAGTCACCAGGAATAGACACAGTTACTTATTTACTGAGCACCTGAGTTGTGCCGGGCACGGCGCTGGACACGCATCTGGCCAGCTGGGGCACAGAGGAGATGTGGGGACTGGAAAGGAAAACAGGGAGATAAGGGGTTTTATATGGAATTATATTTTGGAAGTGGATAGAGGCATTGGTGGTGAATTAATTAATTAATTTACTTTTTAATTTTTTTGAGATGGATTTTTGCTCTTATTGCTGAGGCTGGAGTGCAGTGGTGCAATCTCAGCTCACTGCAACGTCTGCCTCCCAGGTTCAAGTGATTCTCCAGTCTCAGCCTCCCAAGTAGCTGGGATTATAGGCACCCGTCACCACGCCCAGCTAATTTTTGTATTTTTAGTAGAGATGGGGTTTCGCCATGTTGACCAGGCTAGTCTCAAACTCCTGACCTCAGATGATCTGCCCTCCTCAGCCTCCCAAAGTGCTGAGATTATGCACGTGACCCACCATGCCTGGCTGTGAATTTATTAAATGCCACTGAAATATTCACTTTAAAATGGTTAAATTTGTTATGTGAACTTCACCTCAGTAAATATTAAAAGGAGGAAATTGGTAAGATGGGAAGTAGTAAGTACATCAAATGTACATGTGTTGAGGGCCTGTGGGGCATTTGGTTCCCACAGGCAGTTAGACACAGAGGTGAGGCTCTGGGTGCCACCACTGACTCTGAGTGTCTCAGGCTAACATTGTTTCTTCAGTGATGTCTAAAAGAGTAGACTATGTAGCTCAAGTTTACTGTAACTGCCTTTCTGTGCAGTGTTTGGTGGGATCTGATGACATTGTTCTGGGCCAGGTGGCTAAATGTTGAGATGCCCAGGTTGTGTGATAGGTTTAATTACCATATTGGAAAAATGCTAAGAAACACATCAACATTAACCCACAGAGTTTTCCTTATTCCTATCCTGGTCATTGTTTTGATTACGATTTAGATAAAGATGAAGAAACCTACTCATCAAATCTGCAAAATTTTCCAAAGCTTGGATGGGTAGTAAATGTGTTGAATGACCGTCAAAGACATTTGTAGTATTGGGCTGCCTGGAATCCATTTTCCTTTCTTCGGTGTCAGTATCTGAATTTTCGTTTGGAAACCTTCCTTTTCTATTGATATAGCCCATGCGTTTCTGAGTGAAATGAACCCAGTGCTAATTCTAATGTGTTCTCCAAGTCACTGATGTTGATGTACATACACCATCCTCCCGTCTATCGTGGTTGCTTTAGATGACACAGCCCACCCAGAAGACAGAAGAGAAGTTTGGGGACCTGGGAGAAATAATCCCTTGGGCTTCAGAGAGCACAGCTCTTTTTTGATTTCATCCATTCACCTTTCCTGGTCTTGAGAGTGCCCTTCCATAGCGCATTGGAAAGGGACACTTTGTCCTCCTGCTGCAGCCCTCAGCAGTGCAACCGAGAGGAAAACCACGCTTAGCATGAACCTGACCTGAAGAAGGCAGAGCCAGGAGATGGAAATCACCAAATTTGTGGTGATCTCATCTAGCCACTTGATTTGTACAGCACCACTGGATGTTAAAGTTGTGAGAGCCAATAATTCTCTTGAGCTGATCAGACCACTTTGATTCTAGTTGTCTGTTACTTAAAACCAGCAGTGTCCTGATTGTCACAGTGATAAGTCAGTCTCCCACAATCTCACCGGATCCTATTTGTTAAATTGTATGTTTTTAAATTTTTTTGTGTTGAAATTTGACAGGAAAAAGTATTGGGCTTTTTTGCTATGTCCCAGAAAACTCACTGTACACGTAGTATGTAGCAACATGAACGGAAAAGACCTTGGGAGTTTTCCTTGACATTGAGCTCAGTGTGATATGGAGTTGGAGACCAGATCTTAACTCTAGCCCTTTTACTGCCTACCTCTATGTCCTGGGAAGATCAGTTGACTTTTCTGAGCCTGGCATGTATCGCCTGTCAAATGGAGTGACACCTACCTTTCCAGTGTTGTGAGAATCAAAGGAGATACTGTTTGTGAGTCACTCAGCTTTCTGCGTTAGGCCATTCTTGCATTGCTGTAAAGAAATACCTGAGGCTGGGTAATTAATAAAGAAAAGAGGTTTAATTGGCTCACGGTTCTGCCGGCTGTACAGGAAGCACAGTGCTAGCATCTGTTTCTGGGAATACCTCAGGAAACTTCCAGTCATGGCAGAAGGCGAATGGGGAGTAGGTGTCTCACATGGCTGGAGCAGGAGCAAGAGAGAAGGAAGGGAGATGTGACACACTTTTTTTTTTTTTTTTTTTTTTTTAGACAGAGTTTCGCTCTTGTTGCCCAGGCTGAAGTGCAATGGTGCGATCTCAGCTCACTGCAAACTCTGCCTCCCAGGTTCAAGTGATTCTCCTGCCTCAGCCTCCCGAATAGCTGGGATTACAGGCATGTGCCACCACGCCTGTATTTTTAGCAGAGACGGGGTTTCTCCATGTTGGTCAGGCTGGTCTTGAACACCCGAACTCAGGTGATCCGCCCATCTCAGCCTCCCAGAGTGCTGGGATTACAGGTGTGAGCCATGACGCCTGGCCAGGTGCGACACACTTTTAAAAAACTGGATCTTGCCTGACCTCACTCATCACCAAGGGGATGGCACTAAGCCATTCATGGGGGATCTACCTTCATGATGCAAACAGCCCCCAGGCCCCACCTCCAACACTGGGGAGATGTTGACATGATATTTGGCAGCGACAGAGATCTGAACTGTATCACCAGCACAGCACTTGGCACAGAGCAGGTGCTGAAACAGCTTCACAGGGGCAAGTGGTGATGCATACCATCAGCTTCAAGAAGGAAAAGGCTAACTCTGACTAACTTACTGGCTAAGAAACGTGTAACAGGAGACCCAGGGTGGTGTAGCCCACATGGTCGGCTTCACCCATAAACTGCTCATTTCTCTGACTCTTAGTTTTGCCCTCCTCTGACGGGAGACGCTGTCTGTGTCTCAGAATTGCTGGCAGTCGTCCTAAGTTTCACTCATCCTGACTGGACCACCTTAGTTACTCATCAGTCCTGTGGCCAGGGCACTGGAATGCACTAGTTGGCCTGACCTCAGTCGCATCCTGCCACCTGTGGATCTGGGGCTGTAGTCCACTTCCCTAGAAGTACATGGATTCCCCATGGGAAGTGGGAGCTATCAGAAAGGGAGAAAAGGAATGGATGCTAAAGAGGCCACCAACAGGAATTGACTCAAATGGAACCATCCAAATGCAGTCTAAGACTGTGTCTCTGAAAGTATAATACGTATGAGAAAGTCCTACTCAGACTACATCTTAGATTTATATTTCATTCTGGAGCATAGATCAGTTGAGGCTCTTTTCAAAGAGTGCAAGCAGGATTTGGGGAACATTTGAAATTATGCCATGTGAGGAAGGGTGGTGCTAGTAAGAGAAGACTCAACAGCGTCATGATAACTAGAGGGTCACGGTTCTCCTGTGTGACCACACGTGTGAAAGTGGTGCCAGTAGCCACTGTCACTCATTGAGTGCTTGTTGCACTGCCCGGCATTGTACTCAGCTTTCCCCCTGCATTGTCTAATTCTTTAGTATTCCTCTGAGGGAGGGACCAGATCTACTAGATAGCTACTCCTACTGCCCTCATTTGTTAGATGAGGAAACAGCAACACGCAGGTTAAGTAATTCGTCCTAAGGCATAAAACTAGTGAGTGGAGAACCCAGGATTTAAACTCAGGTCTCCAGTTTAAATTCCAGATTCCCTGACCTTACAACAATGATTCTCAACATCAGCTGCACATTAGAATATCTTGGGAGAGCTTCTGTAAGATACTGATGCCTAAGGCCCACCCTAGACCAGTAATCAGGGTCTCTGTGGTGTGGGGTGGGCTCAGGCAGAACGTGTAACAGTGGCTCAGGTATTTGCCAGTGCACAGCCAGGGTTGGGGACCACTGGCCTAGAGTCAAGGGCCACAGCATGGCTGTCTTCTAGAGCCCAGTGGGAACTGCAGATACATGAAGGATAGAAGGACTATTAGGAAGAGGAGAGCAAGACCCAACCAAGGGCATTCATATTTTTTAAAAATCAACGTAGGCTGGGTGTGGTGGCTCAAGCCTGTAATCCCAGCACTTTGGGAGGCTGAGGTGGGTGGATCACGAGGTCAGGAGATCGAGACCATCCTGGCTAACACGGTGAAACCCCGTCTGTACTAAAAATACAAAAAAATTAGCTGGGCGAGGTGGCAGGTGCCTGTAGTCCCAGCTACTCAGGAGGCTGAGGCAGGAGAATGGCGTGAACCCAGGAGGCAGAGGTTGCAGTGAGCTGAGATCATGCCACTGCACTCCAGCATGGGCGACAGAGCAAGACTGTGTCTTTAAAAAAAAAAAAAAAAAAATCAATGTAGTGCTTGGAACCAAGACCCCTAGAGGCCTCCCTTCTGCACACCCAGTGCTCCTCAGAGCTCACACACGTGAACCACCTGCAGGCTTGTAAAGAGCAGGTGTGGAGAAGGGTCTGAGAGATTCTGCATTTCCAACAGGCTTCCTGGCCATGTTGATGCTGCTGGCACGGAAGACATCTTTTGAGTAGCAAAGCTGTATACTGCCATACTGCCGACGACTGAGCAGGCAGAGATTAAGTCAGGAGTCCATGGTGAGTTCCCTGCGAAGGAAGGTCAGGAGGCATGCTTGTAGCTGCCTGCCTGGGGGCACGGCCATCTCCTCGGGGTATTCTGAGGGGAACTGGGGCCTGCTCTCAGGAGTGTGGCTGGCCGCTGTCAGGAGGGCTGAGCATCTCCAACACTGAGAAACGCTGAGTGCAGTGCCTTGTCCAGCCTTCCCTCCGCACTCCACCTGAAAGCGGAACTCTAGGATCAGCACAAAGAGCAGAAGCATCTGTTAATGCCTGCTTGGCCCAAATGCACAGTGTCTGTAGATCTGATGCAGAGAACCACCCCCGCCTTCAGTCTGAGCAGCCGCACTGGATCCTCAGGGCATAACGTCCCTTAACCCTGGAATTCCCTCCCAACCTTGGATTTCCCAGATTTTGGGTTGTCCTTGGATTTTTTTACTCTTCTACTCTGTTGCAGAGAATCGTAGCAATCCACAACCGTCAAGACCCTGTACAATCTTATTCAGGGGTCAGATCACTAGTAAGTAGCAGAATCAGAATTAAAATTCGTGTCCCTTGATTTTTTAAAAAATGTCTGTTGTGCTATGCATTTTGTTTTCAAACTCTTTAGATATTCATTTAGTCGAGTATGTTTTTGCAAATGTAAAAACCAACCACCCAGCAGCACCAAGGCATGGCTGGCTGCCTAGCCTTTGTGCAGATAGTGGTGCCACCCAGCTGGATGGCCCTGCCTCCTCCCACACCCTGCCAGTAGAGTGATTACGGCAGTAGATTTCCTTGTCGATCCTGTTTACTCCAAGCACACTGTGGCATTCCCTCCTTGTCTGCCCTCACATGGCTTCTGTCCCAGGTTAAATGCTGTTCTGTACTTTGCAGCCATTTGAAGCTCTCTACCTTCCTTTCTACTTTAACACCCTCTCCCTGGCCTCAGGTTGGCTCCAGGGGATCCCATCCTCATCTGCAGGCCCTGGGTCTAGATAGGATGAGATTTACCTTTCACATACCATAGCATAATTTTAAAAATTTGTTTTTATACATCACTTTAAATGGGACTTTGATCTTGTGCCTTTAACTGTTGATCAGGCATTTCTTCCATGAAGTTTTTCTTGAATAATCCCATTCCTCTGAACACTTTTTCTGTTATCTTTTATACCAAAACACAAACCCTTCCCTCATACTGTCTCCTACAGGGACAGTGTCACAGAGCTGCCTCTCACCCCTGGTTAGTCCCTCCTCTTACAAATCACTGGATAGATTTGGTTAGCCCTGTAGTCTTCAAAAATTCCTGTGTGTGCCCTTTCCAGGAAACTATAGGCTAAAGTCCCTTGTATGTGTCTCCTCTGGGGCTCCCCTGCCAAAGTCCACCAAAGAAGTGGGTCATTCCCACTCAAACACTTGTCTTGGCCACTTGCAGTGAAAAATATCTCTGGGATGACACTCAGCACTCCCCCAAAGGCTGATGGCTGCTGTTTAGTATTCAGTGTGAATCACCTTGTTAAAAAGCCTGTGCGGCTATTGCTAATTAACACAGCTTTATGCTTATCTGTTGCTCTACTCTTTGCAAAGTCTCTGTGTGTGTGTGTGTGTGTGTGTGTATACATATATACACACAACTACATACAGCAGCAGCATATGCACACCCCAGTAATGACTGAAATGATAGATTCAGCCACAGACCCAGAAGAAGCATGGTCTAGAACACTCGGCTGTAAGCCTTGGACTCCGCATCATGGCACCAACAGAGAGAGAGTGACATAGAGGGATCTTTTCTCTTCCTTCTCACGAATGCCAGTATTTCTGGGAGGGTCTCACCTAAAGCCACTCTCACTAACACTCTAATTAGCAGTTCACACTGTAGCAAGGTTTAGATGGCAGCCAGCCAGCTGTGTTAAGAAATAGGACATGGAATAGATGTCCTAGAACAAGGTGCCTAGAAGGGGAAGGGTAGGGTGCCCTGGTGGAGGAGGGAAGGGGCTTGAGCTAGGATATGAGGTATTGAGGCATGGCTTTTAGGACTGCCCCTGCTGCCTCCAGGAGGCTAGGCCGGGGGCGGGAGCAGTGGACTTGACTACCTTAAGCTAGAGGTGATGAGGGCAGAGCAGTCTGGAATGTGTCACATCCAGAATGAGCCAAGAAACAGCGCCTTCATTCATATTTCAAGCAGGCATCTGTCAGACCCATGGTTGGCCAAGCATTAAGCCATCAAGGTAAAAAACTGACTCTGAGCCCATTCGGGTCCCAGTCTAAGCCAGGGAGACAGGCTTGTCAGCAGATGATTGCAGTGGGAAATGCCGCTGAAAAGTGTCTTGGTACAGCACACTGGGAAGGAAATGATTAGTTTTGCCTGGGAGAAGAATGACATTGTTCAGCAGAGATGACCTGGTTGTTGGGTCTCAAAGCATGAACAGGAGTTTCTCGGGTAGACAGGGAAGAATTAGCAGAGGAAGGAACATCTAGAACATCATGGTGGCTTGGAAACAGCAAGGCATTGTAGGAGAAGTGCAGCACCTATGGGGACAGTGCCAAGATTATTTACCAGAGAGGGCCCGACCTCACAGGGGGCATCTTGGATGTCATGCTGCAGGCAAGGGGAACCGTGCAAGTTCTCAGCTGAGAGCTGTAGAGGAGGGTTGTCCCTATAGCCGCAGTCAGGGGATGGAGCAGCAGGGTGGCCGGGATGGGGGTTATGTGAGATGCATCCTTGTGTTTGTCCACTCATAAGATGATAAAGACTGAATGAAAGCAGTGACAGGGAACAGAAAAGGAAGGAGTCAGGTAACAAGCAAGGAGACAGGGTTCTCTGAATTTGGTTGCAGCCTGAGATAGGGACCCATGGGATAGGAAGCAGTGGTGAATGACAGGTAGCCCTCCAGGAGCTGGATAGCTAGTGGTATTCAGTACTTTAAGAACTGCAGGAATTAGGGACATGATGCGAGAACCAAGGGACGAGGGCATGTAACAGGAGAGTTCTGGAAGGAGAATGACTGGCAGAGGGAAAGAGGAAATACGAGTGGGATCAGATCATTGATGGAGCACAGTTCTGACGAGGGCCAAGCCTTCCTGAGTAGACGCTGCACAGACGCCATCAGATCTGCGTCTTAGACTCCAGCCCGTCCTCAGCACCTCACTCCCACTCCAGCTGCTATCTTGACTTCCCCACCCATTGTCTCCTCTATGTTTAAAACTTAGCAGGTCCAAGCCTGTGGTGTTGTCTCATTCTGAACTGCCACTAGTGGAGATGGTGTTCCACACTCCCTCAGCTAATGACCCACCCATCTCTCTGGGCCAGTGCAGCCGCCTCTGGGCTTCCAGGCTGACGGCTGCTTCCACTCTCTCTTCCCAGTCAACACCATTACATGGCAGCCAGCAGTCCTTCCAGAATGGACATCAGATGGGGTCTTTTCCCTGATTAAGCCCAGTGGCTCCCTACCAACTCTGGAACGGGCTCTGTGGCTTGAGGCCCAACCCTACTGGCCCTCCCTGCATCTGTGCCTCACGCCCTCCAACACCTTCTGACTGGACTCATCTTGCTGCTTTCCACTGGGCCTAGTCTCATCCCAGACTTTTCCCAGTCTTGACTTACTTCTCTTGTTCACATTATTCAGACTTCTGCCCAGTGTCAGCCGGGGGTGCAGGAGGGAGAAGCCTTCCCTAGCCAATCATTTAAAACAATACCCCTACCTTGTTGCTCCTTTTCACTTTATTTAGCCTGCTGTGGTTTTGTTTTTTTTCCCCTCCATATCCAAAGTGTTGGCTCTGTGAAGTCAAGGACTTCACCTCTCTTGGTTCCTGCTGTGCTCAGTCTGTTTGCATTCATTATTCACTGGATCCTCAGCACTCCTGAAAGCTAGGTAGACATTTTTCTCCCTGGACCAATGAAGAGGCACATTCAGGGAAGGGGGAGTCATCATCCATGTCACAGTAGATGCTGGAACAAAGAACCCAGATGGCTGGTAGGCATCTCTTCTGAGGGTGCAGGGGCCATGGGTGTGGGCAGAGGCATGCCTGGCCCTGATGGAAAGTGCTGGGGGTATGTATGCCCAGCAGCAGCTGCTGTTGTCTCTTGGGTGGAAATGAAGTCATCTGACGATGGGAATTCAGAGGTAACTGGTAGAGTTGAGATAGCTAAGAAGGGGAATGGGCAAAGACACCAGCCTAGGGTCTCAGGAATTACAAGTTGCATGGAAGGGTCACTTGACTTTGCATTGACTCTAGTCAAGGCAGATCTCTGAATCTCTTCAGGGTCTGTGCACACTTGTTTTGGGTAAGTGAAGAGCAAGTCAGGAAAGAGGGGTCTCCCTCTCCAGATGACAGCACAGTAGGGCATAGCCGACTAGCCTCATAAGTTTGCCAAGTACCAGATGTGCAGCCACTTAACAAAATTAAAATTCTCATTCATTCATTCATTGGATGGGTAGCTGACTGCATGTCCTGAGCTTTTAATTTTTTATATTGATTATTTGGACCTTTTTAAAAAGACTTGTGTTCATTTCTCACTTATTTGTGGTTTTTACTATTTTCACATCAGAAACTCTTTCTCCGAATCCTGAATGTGTTTATTTTCTTCACGTCCCTTAAAATGTAGTGTTCCTGTGAATTTTGAGAAGCTTTGGATAATTAGGCTGTTAAGTTCCAAATCTCACCAGATGACCAGCGTTTGGCCATGTTGACAGCATCTTGGCATAGGGCTCTCCTGTCTTCAATCTGTTCCTCTCAGATTTCTGGGATTTACTTGCATTGTCAACGCTTGGCCCTTTTCCCACCTGCACTAATTTTGCTGGGAATCTCTCCCCTGCTTTGGGCAGCAGGATCCTAGGCTGCACATTTTTCTACATGGAACCATGTGCTGGCATCTGCATGGCCTTTGGTTTGTTATTTTTCTTCCCAAGGGACAGCTCGGTAGAATAGAAGGCTTGACACTGTGTGGAAAGCCACCAGGCCTGTCCTCGGATCCTGTTGTTTTGCTTGAAGTTTTGACACCCAGAGTAGGACCCTTTGCCTTGCTGAACCTCGGTTTCTTCATCTGTCAAAGGGGTGGTATTTCTTACCGTGAAATACTGCTTTTAGCTTGCCAGGAATTGACCTGTTGGAAAGTCTCTGCTTCAGTGCCTGGCCTGAGGAGGGCTGTCGAACCTTGTGAGTGGACATATCACTGTTTGACTGAAGTTTTGAATACATTGCTAGCGGGAGCAGAGCACAGTCTGTGACTGTTGGCTCCTGCATTCTCCCAAAGCATTTAGAGAAATGTTCTCACTTTGTGGGAAAGGTTCCAGGTTCCTGATTCTCACTCCCTCCCACCCATCTTGGCCCCACCCTCAGCCTCCTCTGTGCTTTGGTTGGATTCTGTGCTACCCTCAGCTGGCTTCCACTCCAGCCTGTCAGCTCCCCTAGAGCAGGGCCTCCTGGCACAGAGTGGGAATAGTGGGAATCAGCAAACTTTCTTGATTGACTCTATAAATGACTAGGTCCTGATCATCTTTTCGGATATTCTCAAGTGCGATCATCTTCTCGGATTTTCTGTAGTGGTTCTGACCCCTATGTCCATTTACTCAACTTTATATTGAGGGCTTGCTGTCTGCCAGGCACTGTTATAGGCTCTGGGGATAGGTTAGTGAACAAAACAAGCTAAAGTCCCTATCTGTGTGGAGTTTACATCCCCAAGGAGACTTCACTCTTCTGATACTCTCAGATCTCTCTTGCAAATATATATTATACTTGGTTGGTTTTTATGCATTTGAGTAGGAGAGGTTTAGTTATTAAAACATGTATTGAATATTTACTTTGTGCCAGGCACTGTTCTAAGCATTTTATACGCATTTTCATTCGATTCCCACAAAACTGCAGAAAGGAAGTTCTGTCATTGTTGTCGTTTTACAGATAAGAAGCTGAAGAAACAGACCCAGAGGTCTTGACCCTTGCCTGTGGTTACACACCCGGAAGAGGTGGGTCCTGACCCTGCACAGGCGGTCTGACCATGGCATGCACACGTTGCTGCTGCCCTGTGCTGCCGCTCTGTTCTTGGACTGCTCCTGAGACCTTGGTTCTTTCTTTGCTATTAGACGTAAATCCTCAAGTGTTATGACCCTTTTAGGCTCCTTCTCTCCTATGGCGCCCAGCATAGCCTGTGCACACCGTAGGCTGTGAATGACTGCTCTTAACTCGGGAGGTGGGTGGGGGGTGTCTTTCGGGGCTCCAGTCCAAAAGTTGCTCTCCCCAGCCTCCACAGATTAGACTCTGTTGTCTTCACATCTGTGATTACACACACCTTAATGCACTGGTCCCATGCTGCTCTATAGTTATGGGGGTTCCCCTCAGACCTCTGGGCCCCATGTCCTTCTTCCTCCCGCCCCGCACCTGGATTCTGGCTTTGGGGCCAGGGGCTGCCGGGTGATCTCTTCTGCTCAGACATATTTTGTCATCTTCTCCTCCCTGGACTCCTCACCATGCTTCCCTCACCCTCACCCTTGCTTTTGATCTCACAGATCCAAGCCCTTGGAGAAATCAGACAGTATGAAATATGAAAACTGCTCGGGAAGTAATTGAAGAAACACTGTGACTTTGGAAACCCATGGAGATAACACTCACACCTTCTTACTGACGTTATTTAATTTTTAATGGCAGATTTAATTAATGGAGGCCAGGCCTCCTGCTTTCAGATGTGCATGTGGGGCAGCTGGAGGAGGAGGAGGGGCAGCTGTTTACAGGGCAGAGGAAAAGACTGCAAATTTGGGAAACGCAAGAGTCCGACGGGAAAGAAAATCACCCAGAAATAATAGTCCCTGGTCACTGGGTGCTAGTTAATGTGTGAGAATTCGGTAGAGTGCACTTCAGAGAAGTTTCCTAGTGTCTCTCAGTGGGCAGCAGGGCTCCTTTACAGGCACAGTCACGCTGCCTTCCCAGGCACTGTGCTGCAGGGTTCCAGGAGCTCTCTAGAACTGATGGCCTAGCCAGGGAGAACTGGACGCCATCGTCCACACAGCTGCCAGAATGTTCTTTTAAAAACACAAATCAGCTGGGCACAGTAGGTCACACCTATAATCCCAACACTTTGAGAGGCCAAGGCAGGCAGATCACTTGAGCCCAGGAGTTTGAGACCAGCCTGGCCAACATGGCGAAACCCCCTCTCTATAAAAAATACAAAAATTAGCTGGGCAGGATGGTACATGCCTGTGGTCCCAGCTACTGGGGTGGCTCTGAGGTGGAGATAGCTTG
Source organism: Mandrillus leucophaeus (assembly GCF_000951045.1). Classification (NCBI taxonomy): domain Eukaryota; kingdom Metazoa; phylum Chordata; class Mammalia; order Primates; family Cercopithecidae; genus Mandrillus; species Mandrillus leucophaeus. The sequence goes on along the minus strand of NW_012100654.1, from coordinate 204,840 downwards.
AGCCCAGAGGTCGAGGTTACAGTGGGCTATGATCAACCACGGCACTCCAGCCAGGAGTGAGGCCCTGCCTCAGGAAAAAAAAAAAAAAAAAAAAAATCCTCCCTGCCTGTGGTCCCAGCTACTGGGGTGGCTCTGAGG